>NC_135956.1:16716588-17029422 GCF_053455715.1 Rhinoraja longicauda | reverse complement strand
AAAGTCAGGCATTGTTATGGTGGTAGAAATAGGTTCTGCTGTGGACCAAGAGAATTGTTCACACAATCTGTTTTCGGATCATATATTTATTTCATCGATTGATCATTCACCTCCAAAAGGGAGAAAGTGGCCAGTTCACCTCATCCATGTGGTCTACACATTCTCTCCCTCTTTGTTACACATGGATGGAGCTAAACCATCAGCCCTTAATCAATCTAAGATGAGGAAGCACATGATAGATCTCTTATCACCCCTCCATGATCAGTCTGTTCATCGAGACCTCTCTTACATGGCCTCATGTCCAAAGCATCCTTTATTCCATTAAGCCTTGGTTACCATGGTGATGGTGGTAGGACCAAGCCTATTCTCTCCAATTGCCACATTCCTTAAAAGGGACTTCTGGTGTCGCTTATGCCTTGCCCTGGTGCGCAAACAGGTGACCTATTTGGACAGATAACGTCCCACAGCCGTTTTACATTATGCTTTATAAAATAATATGCATGTTAATTCTTCAGGCAAGGTTTCTGTTCTGTTAGTGAAGGCAAGGATACATGGCCTGAAACCCAATTCAGATTTAAATATAAGATCAAGTTTGCAAATAGAGTCATAGAGTCCTACAGCATGAAACAGGCCCTTCAGCCCAACTTGCCCATGCTGACCAAGATACCCAATCTACAATAGTCCTACCTGCAAGTGTTGGCCCATATCCCTCCAAACCTTTCCAATCCGTGTACCTGTCCAAATGTCTTTTGAATGTTGTTATAGTATCTACCTCAACTACGTCCTCTGGCAGCTCGTTCCATATACCCACAAGTGTGAAAATGTTGCTCCTCAAGTTCCTATAAATCTTTCCCCTCTCTCTTTAAACCTATGTCCTCTGGTATTTGATTTCCCCTACTCTGAGCAAAAGACAGTGCATTCACCCTCCCTATTCCCCCCATGACCTTACACACCTCTATAAGATCACCACTTATTCAGCTGTGCTCTAAGGAATAAATTCAAAGTCTGCCCTGCCTCTCCCTCAGGCTTAGGCCCTCAAGTCCTTGCAACATCCTCATAAATCTTCTCTGCACTCTTTGCCACTTAATAACATTCTTCCTATGCAAACTGAATACAATAGAGTAAATATGACCTAACCAATGTCTTGTACAACTGTAATATAACATCCCAACTACCCCAACCCTGCAATCAGTCTGAAGAAAGGTCCTGACCCGAAACGTCACCTGTCCATGTTCTCCAGGGATGCTGTTTCATCCACTGTTACTCCAGCATTTTGTGTCTTTCCTTGGTAAACCAGCATAAGGCCAATGTATCGCAGGCCTTCTTGACCACCTGTGATGCCACTTTCAAGGAACTATGTACCTGCATCCCTAGATCCCTCTACTCAACAAAACTATAGAGCGGAGGTGCAGAACCTGGCGGACTGGTGCTCGGAGAACAACCTGTCCCTAAATACCACCAAGACCAAGGAGCTGATCATCAACTTCCGTAGGTCACATAACGGGGAATATGCCCCGATCTCTATCAACGGGGACAGTGTGGAGAGAGTGTCCAGCTTCAAGTTTCTGGGCACTCACATTTTGGAGGACCTAACATGGTCCAATAACACTGCTGCGCTGGTCAAGAAGGCACAACAAAGACTGTTCTACCTAAGAACACTGAAAAAGTCTGGTCTACCGCAACAGCTGCTGACGACCTTCTACCGCTGCACCATAGAGAGCATCCTAACGCATGGCATCCCTGTGTGGTACCTCAGCTGCACGGAGGCAGAAAGGAAAGCTCTACAGCGGGTAGTCCATAGAGCTCAGAGGGCCATCGGAACACAGCTACCAGACTTGGAGGGCATCTACAACACACGATGCCTCAGAAAAGCCACCAGCATCCACAAAGACTCTTCACACCCCTGCAACAGTCTGTTCGAACTCCTTCCATCGGGCAGACGATACAAGGCCTTCTACGCCCGCACCTCCAGACTCAGGAACAGCTTCATCCCCAGGGCCATAGCTGCTATGAACCGGTCCTGCTGAGCCGGATGGTCACAACGCATAGATCAACTTGCACTTTACCCTGTCTAAAACTGTTACAATTGTTTCGTTGGGTTGCTGTTGTCTAAATTACTTAAATTATTGCATCGTATGGGTGGCGCATTCCCAATCTCGTTGTACCCCTGGGTACGATGACAATAAAGATATATTGTATTGTATTGTATTGTACCCCAGGGCCCTGCCATTCACTTTGAAGGTCCTGTTCCGTTTTGACTTCCCAAAATGCAATACGTTGCACTTATCTGCATTAAACTCCATTAACCATTCCTCAGCCCATTTGCCTAACTGATCAAGATCCTGCTGTAATTTTTGATAACCATCTTTGCTATCTATGACACCACCCACTTCAGTGTCATTTGCAAACTTACTAATCATTAATTGATTTTAAAAGACCGGATACTTGCCCAGAGTAGGGGAATCGAGAACTAGAAGACATAGGTTTAAAGTGAGGGCGGAAAGACTTAATAGAAACCTGAGGGGTAACTTTTTTTCACAAAGAGTATGGAATGAGTTGCCGTCGGTTGTTGAGGCAGGTACTATTGCAATGCTTAAGAAACATTTAGACAGGTATATGAATAGGAAAGGTTTAGAAGGAAATGGGCCAAATGCAGGCAGGTGAAACTCATGTGGATAAGACATGTTGGTCGGTTTGGGCAAGTTGGGTAGAAAGGGTTGTTTCCACACTGTATGACTCTATGACTCTATAAATTCAAAGATGCACTCAATGAAAGAAAGGGATTTTTGACCGACTTTTAGTGTGTGACAAGGGTATCAATAAACAAATTATTTTAACGATTCGAGAAATGTACACAAAGACAAAGTGGTTAAGTCTGTGGTTAGTTGCGCAAATTATTCAAATGATAAAGGGAATGAAGACTGAGAAGATTGAGGAGATATTAAGTGTGGATAACATATTAAAACATACCAAGAAATAAGAAATACATGGATATTTTATGAACCACATGAAGCACTAAATATATTAAATAAATAGAAATGTTTGATACATTGCATTATAAGGTATGTGTAATATTGAAATAATGTAGCCAATATAGAAACATAGAAACATAGAAAAATAGGTGCAGGAGTAGGCCATTCGACCCTTCGAGCCAGCAACGCCATTCAATATGATCATGGCTGATCATCCAAAATTAGTAACCCGTTCCTGCTTTTTCCCCATGTCCCTTGATTCCGTTTGCCCTAAGAGATAAATCTAACAACCTCTTGAAAACATCTAGTGAATTGGCCTCCACTGCCTTCTGTGGCAGAGAATTCCACAGATTTACAACTCTCTGGGTGAAAATGTTTTTCCTCATCTCAGTCCTAAATGGCCTCCCCCTTATTCTTAAACTGTGGCCCCTGGTTCTGGAATCCCCCAACATCTGGAACATTTTTTCCTGAACATTTTTCCTGTATCTAGCTTGTCATACACAATTAACCATCAGCCCCCAAGAGGATTCTGGAACTTGGATATGATATTAATATTTATGATTCCAGTTTGTTTCAGCAGCTTGGCAGTCAGTCAAGCATACATTTGCTTGCTCCATGTATTCCTATGGAGAAGCTTAAAATAAAATGGTCAAATGTGGTGTGTAGGCAAATCATGTGCCATTTAGCAGCATGATTGCAAAGGAAAGGAATGAATTTCTTTCTTTCCTTCGCTCAGTCCGCCTGGACCTACCTGATCTCCCAGTTGCCAAACACTTTAATTCCCCTACCCATTCCCAAACTGACCTTTCTGTCCTAGGTCTCCTCCATTGTCAGAGTGAGGCTAAATGCAAATTGGAGGAACAGCATCTCATATTTTGCTTGGGCAGCGTACAACACAGGGGTATGACTCTTGATTTCTCTAACTTCAAGTAACCCCTGCATTCCCTCTCTCTCCATCCCTCCCCATCCAAGTTACACCAGCTTTTCGTTCTCACCGAGCAAACAGCCAACAATGGTTCGTTTCCTTTATCATTGTTACTTTTTTGCATATCTTTCCTTCATTTGTTCTATATCTTTCTACAGCATCGTCTCTTTCTCTCGTTTCCCTTTCCCTTGACTTTCAGTCTGAAGAAGGTCTCGACCTGAAACGTCGCCCATTCCTTCTCTCCAGAGATGCTGCCTGTCCCGCTGTTTTACTCCAGCATTTTGTGTCTATCTTCGGTTTAAACCAGCATCTGCAGTTCCTTCCACCTTATAAAATAAAGTGTCTTGAATATATGGACCGAATACCTGATTTAATTAACCTTTGCTAAATTATATTGGTTAGTTAGTTCATTGTCACATGTGCTAAGGTACAGTGAAAAGCTTTTGTTGCTAACCAGTTAGGAAAGACAATACATGGTTACAATCGAGCCATTTACAGTGTATAGATACATGATAAGGGAATAACGTTTAGTGCAAGGTAAGACCAGTGTGCAATGATATGCAATTTGTTAACAAATGTGTTGGTTCCGAACATACCTAAAAAGTAAGTGGCATAATTATGCTCGTAGGCTAAAACCATGCCGGATGAGCAGTATGAGACATTTCCATTATACTACATGTAGAGTTGTCAATATGTCTCAATGTTTTATTTATCGTGTGGTTTTGAAACAATGCTCCAGTAGACTGTGTGATTCTAAATTCAGTTGCTAAGATGGCTGCAATCCTTCATCATCCCTGCACAGAACATGGTAGATGTGGATATTCGATGGACAAAATAAAATATAAACTTCTACAGCATGAAACTGTGGTCACCAAGAACGGCTTACAAAAGACTTAGCAGCTCATTGCCAGAGCTATAAACATGAGAGTGTACCAGGAGTGCATCCCCCCAACCCCTGAAGCAATGAACAGGCTTTAACATTGAAATTGAATTTTTATTATTTTTGATTCTACTACTGCGCCAACCATCCAAACGTTGAAATGCTATTAGGCACAAAAAGCTGGAGTAACTCAGTGGGTCAGACAGCATCTCTGGAGGAAGGATTAGGCGATGTTTCAGAAAGACCTGAGGAAATCTGAGGAAGGGACTCGACCCAAAACGTCACCTATTCCTTTTCTCCAGAGATGCTGTCTGACTCGCTGAGTTACTCCAGCTTTATCTTCGGTTTAAACCAGCATCTGCAGATCCTTCCTACACGATGAAATGTTGTGTTTGTTGCTATGGCAAAATCAGGAAATGCAGCAGAGTTGTCTGTGTTAGTGACCTGTGGCTTTGTAAATAGCCTCCAGGGTGTGCACTTGAGCAGTGGATAAGATCTTTTGTTCCATTATCTGTTCAGTCAGCGAAAGTGATACGTTGTTAAAAATGAGCCACATTTAATTTGGAAATAATTGTTTACAATAACTCAGGTTATTCGTGGGAAAAAAAGGTGCCTGTGCTAATTAGTTATTTCATAGACTGAAAAAAACTTTGCAACTTTTATCTTTCAGGATATGATTTTTAAATGTGTCTGTATTGTTATAAATTGTGTCTGCTTGACAAAGAACATTAATAATTGATTGCTCATAGTTCAATATCCTGTGGCATTGAATGTGTTGGTTGTGGAATATATTAGCCTCTTATTCATCCATAGTACCTTTGTCAGGAACTCAATGCCTTTCTTAGTACCGGCTGCGAATTTATCCAGTTTTTCCAGCAGTACCATGATATCTTTCATACGCCCATACAGAAATGCTAAGATACCATGGCTGGCTTTACCGTGCACTAAAGGTTATTCTCTTATCATGTATCTGTACACTGTGAATGGTTTGTTTGTAATCATGTATTGTCTTTCCGCTGGCTGGGTAGCGCACAACAAAAGCTTTTCACTAAAATAAACTAAATAAACCAAACTGACAATAAACTATACTGCGTTGAACAGAACTAATTGACGTCTTTGCAAGGACTATTGAAGATGCCCCATAATAAGGTAAACTTCACCTCATAATGTTGGAAGAAGATTGCACTGTTGGATTATACACCGATCAGCCAAAACATTATGACCACTGACAGGTGAAGTGAATAACATTGGTTATCTTGTTACAATGGCACCTGTCAAGGGGTGGGATATATTAGGCCGCAAGTGAACAGTCAGTTCTTGAAGTTGATGTGTTGGATGCAGGAGAAATGGGCAGGGGTAAAGACCTGAGCGACTTTGACAAGGGCCAAATTGTTATGGCCAGACGACTGGGTCACAGCATCTCTGAAACAGCAAGGCTTGTGGGGTGCTCCCGGTCAGCAGCGGTGAATACCTACCGACAGTGGTCCGAGGAGGGACAAACCACAAACCGGCGACAGGGTGTTGAGCGCCCAAGGCTCATCGATGCGCGAGGGCAACGAAGGCCATCCCGTCTGGTCCAAACCGACTGTGGGAAGACGATAACGTTTTGTGTCCTTTTTTCTCTATTTATACTGCTGTCTAACGTCAGCCCGAATTTGCTACCCTGCCCAGGTAAATACGACAAGATTATAACTGATTGATGTTGGGAAGGATCCAGCCATGATTCACATTGGGTGTGCACAGCGCACTGATGATGGGGATCTAGGGACCAAGTCTCAGCTTGCAGCGTCTTGTCATTTGTCTCAACATGTTCAGCAAACTTCATGCTGCGAATCAGTTGAAAGTAATCTCTCCACTGCAAGTATGAGACATTAAATTATCTGGTTTGTAGACGGAATCTGTCAAAACAGAGGCCGCTAAAATAGGGGTGAGGTTTAATTGAGCAAATTAACTTGCACCTGTGGCGGAAAAGAAAGATAAACCTTCAGGGCAGCAAAAGATCATTGTTCTTAAATGTTTATTTTGTTCCTCTTAAGGGAGGCACGGTGGCAGAGCAGAAGAGTTGCTGCCTCACAGCGCCAGAGACCCGGGCCCGATCATCATCTCAGGTGCTGTCTGTACGGTATTTGTACGTTCTCCCTGCGACCGTGTGGGTTTTCTCTGGGTGCTTGGTTTCCTCTCACATCCCAAAGACGTACAGGTTTGTTGGCTAATTGGCTTGGTAAATTTGTAAAAATGGTCCCCAGTGTGGAGGACAGTGCTAGTGTACTGATCGCTGGTCGGCATGGACTCAGTGGGCCAGTGTTTCAATAGACAATAGACAATAGGTGCAGGAGGAGGCCATTTGGCCCTTCGAGCCAGCACCGCCATTCAATGTGATCATGGCTGATCATTCTCAATCAGTACCCTGTTCCTGCCTTCTCCCCATACCCCCTGACTCCGCTATCCTTAAGAGCTCTATCCAGCTCTCTCTTGAATGCATTCAGAGAATTGGCCTCCACTGCCTTCTGAGGCAGAGAATTCCACAGATTCACAACTCTCTGACTGAAAAAGTTTTTCCTCATCTCAGTTCTAAATGGCCTACCCCTTATTCTTAAACTGTGGCCCCTTGTTCTGGACTCCCCAACATTGGGAACATGTTTCCTGCCTCTAACGTGTCCAACCCCTTAATAATCTTATACGTTTCGATAAGATCTCTACTCATCCTTCAAAATTCCAGTGTATACAAGCCTAGTCGCTCCAGTCTTTCAACATATGACAGTCCCGCCATTCCAGGAATTAATCTAGTAAACCTACGCTGCACGCCCTCAATAGCAAGGTTCAGTGCTGTATCTCTAAACCAAACTAGAGTGTGAGAGTGTGTGAATGTATGAGTGTGTGCGTGAGTGTGTGTGAATGTATGAGTGTGAGAGCGTGAGTGTGTATATATGGAGTGTGTGTGAGAGTGTGGTAAGATATTACGGTTTCAGCATGCAGATATGAACAAGCACAGGTTTTCAGTACACGCTGTTGCCAGTGTGGGTCTTCTTTATTTTGCAAAAGTACACTGCGTATACTCACTCATATTCACGAGACTGATAAGATATTGAATATATCACATGACACAAATCATACCATTCTTGTACTCAGTACTTAAAAAAGTTAGTTACCATTATATACATTACAAGTGTGTGTACGCGTGTGGATGTTTGAGAGTGTGAGTGTGCGTGTACGTGTGTGGATGTGTGAGTGTGTGTATGTATGAGTGTGTGTGCGTGAGTGGGCATGTGTGAGAGAGGGTGAGTATGTGTGTGAGAGAGAGTGTGTGTGTGTGTGAGAGAGAGAGAGAGAGAGAGAGAGAGAGTGTGTGTGTGTGAGAGAGAGAGTGTGTGTGTGTGAGAGAGAGAGTGTGTGTGTGTGAGAGAGAGAGAGTGTGTGTGTGAGAGAGAGAGTGTGTGTGTGTGAGAGAGAGAGAGTGTGTGTGTGAGAGAGAGAGAGAGTGTGTGTGTGAGAGAGAGAGAGAGTGTGTGTGTGAGAGAGAGAGAGTGTGTGTGTGAGAGAGAGAGAGTGTGTGAGTGTGTGAGAGAGTGTGCGTTTGTGTGTGAGAGAGAGTGTGTGAGTGTGTGAGAGAGAGTGCGTGTGAGTGTGAGAGAGTGTGTGAGAGAGAGAGTGTGAGTGAGAGTGTGTGAGAGTGTGTGTGTGTGAGAGAGAGAGAGAGAGAGAGAGAGAGAGAGAGTGTGAGTCCTTATTGCCTATCCTTGAGCTAACATTTGTGATCACTCCTCATATTTTTAAGCTTTCCTTGCTTTTACATTTGCCCAGCTGATCCCCCTGACGTTCCCGCATAGGATTGGTGTGAGTGGGTTTGTTTGCACGTGGTTCTGGGTTTAAAAGCCGCAGAGCCACTGCCGTCGCTGCAAAGTCATTTTTCTTTTCGTCTCCCCCCTCTCCAGCGAAGAGTTAGCGGCTCGGTGGTGGAACCCCACAGCGAAAATGGTCGACGTGTTTATAGGAAAATGGCAATTAGAGAAAAGCGAGAAATTTGACGACTATATGGTGAAATTAGGTGGGAATTCTGCTCTTTAAGTTCATAGAATTCATGCACCTTTTTTATTTCACCCCTCTCGTCCAGTGCTTGCAGGCACACTGCTTGCTCCTCGCTGTGCCTGTTTTAGCGTGGCTGGCTGTATGTGTGTTTGTGTGTATGTGTGTTTGTGTGTATATGTGTGTGCATGTGTGTGTGTGTGTGTGTTTGTGTGTATGTGTGTTTGTGTGTATGTGTGTGTATGTGTGTATATGTGTTTGTGTGTATGTGTGTATGTGTGTGTATAATGGTCCAGTAAATCCCCTAGATGAAATCGTGGGCGATGCAAAAAAAAGAAATCCGACCCACTTCACCCGACAGGGATAATGGGAGGAATTGCATTCTCTTTTTTTTTTTAATGCTGCTGGAGTATTTCCATCCACTTAATGTAGACAAGATGAATGGGCGTTTGGTTTCTGAAACCTACGCCTGAAATCCCATTTGGAATCCCCTCGCCCTCTATCTAATGTGCTGGGGATACTAAATCAACCAGGCAGCCCAGTGGATGCGCCTGGTGAAGGTGTTGTAGGTTTGCAACACTTTCCCCACACTGGCAAGAATATATATTTTGAAAAGACCTTCATGTCAATTGCCTTTCTTTTCACAGGGGTGGGGATTGCACTGAGGAACATTGCTAAACTCGCCAGCCCCACCACCACAATCTCAAAGGACGGCGACACCATCACGCTGGCCACAGACAGCGCGGTGAAAAAGACAAAGATCCACTTCAAACTGGGCGAGGAATTTGACGAGACCACCGCTGACAACAGGGACACCAAGGTGCGTGAGTGAACAGCTACTTTGCAATCTTGCCCGGTGCCCGAGTGGTTCCTTGACACCAAATGTCTCTCTTTCACAGACCACGGTGATAATGGATAAAGGCAAGATGGTGCAAACTCAAAGGTGGCAAGGGAAGGAAACGACCCTCGTTAGAGAAATGAAGGACGAAAAACTAATATTGGTAAGCTATCTATCTGCACGTGTTTAGTTAGGTAAATTCGTATTGAAACATTTTTTTGTGGCATTTGTTTTTTTTTTTGCTTAATCACTTTTTTAATTGCATGTTTAACATAAGTGTCAATAATTACATTGGTAGTGAATCAAATAATGTAAAACTGAAAATGAATGTTGCCATTTAATGCTGTGATGGCCCCATCATTATGTATCCGTATAACTGATTCCTGTGTCCTTTGTAAATCAGACCTGCACCTTGGGGGATGTGGTGTGTACCAGAACCTATCAGAGATCAAAATGTTGATCGGGAACAAGAAACCGGACTGGCTCTTTTCTGTGAATTTCACTTGCTGCTTTTTCTACTGGAGTTTCTCTCAGTATTTTGTATAACTAGGACTGTTCTTTTTCATAGCACTTTTGGTTAAATTTTGAAGCCCTGGCACTGTGGGGGGAGAAAAATAATTTCATGGGTTATGCTGGGATTTAAAAAATGACTTGAACTAATATAATTGTATGCATTCCCTGATGGAATTGTGGAAATGTTAAACACTTTTCTCTTGAATGAGTGTGAAACTGGCACGGATTTGCACGATCGATGTGTTGTGATTATTATGCCAATTTGCAACTGTCAGCTTTCACAGAAAAAAAAGTTAATTTTGGACATTACCGAAGTAACATGGAAAGATTTCAATTCTGGGAGAAAAGGTGCAGACAAAATTGCTAACCAAGTCTATGCAAGGTTTTCCCAAATGTACATGACTATACAAACTTTGAGCAATGGTGAGCAATTAAGATGTCAACTATTTACTTAGCCTGTTAATAATTAATTGTTTTATTGCCATGCACATGTTTAATAATACAATTATAATTTGCTCACTGTTTGTACTGTTGCTGGCCTGCCTAAAATAATCTCTACAGTTGCTGGTGAAACTGTACAAATCTTCAGTATTATGGAGCCAATGTAAATTGTGCAAAAAAGAATGGTCCTGTGTACAAAGTGCAAAAAAAGCCAAATTTGTGCAGCTTTAATAAAATGGTGTAAAAGCAAGGTTAGTCTGCTTTGTGTTTAGAGCATTTTTATCTTCATTGATCATCTCTTGGATGGAGAGCAAAACATTTAAATACCCTACATAGTAATCAAAATTTGATATATACATACATATATATATATATATCATGTACATCTCCAAATGAACAGATATATATATATATATATATATATATCTGTTCATTTGGAGAGGTACATGGATGGGAAAGGTTTAGAGGGATATATATATGAGCCAAATGTGGGCAGATGGGACATCTTGGTTGGCTTGGGCTAACTGGTCTTTTTCCATGCTGTATGACTCTTGGTTAGTGACAATGTAAAATGCAACATGTTTCCACAGAAGGCTGTGGTGGCCAAGTCAATGGATACTTTTAAGGCAGAGATGGATAAAATCATGATAAGTGCAGGTGTTAGGGGTTATGGGGAGAAGGCAGGAGAATGGTTAGGGCGAAAGATAATTCAGCCATGATTGAATGATGGAGTAGATTTGATGGGCTAAATGGCTTTATTCTGCTCCTATCGTGTACGAACTTGTGAACGTTTACTACTAACTCAGTTTAAGTTTAAAATTTGACTTCAATGTTAGATGCCCTGTTCATGCAAAATTGGCCTTGTTGCAGTTGCTAATTATGACTCTGTTATGACTAACAGTGGAATTCCTTGTGCTTTTATCGTTCAAGCTGCAAAACTTGTCTTTGGACAATAATTGGTAGTCTGCTACAACTATTGTCATAGTTCCCATTTAATTTATTTTTGTCCGAAATGCAGTGCGGTTTATCTTTTATTGTGGGGTGGGGGGGTGGTGATTAAGCTACTTTGTAACATCATATTTTGTACTGGATACAATTCCAGCCTTGGATTTTTAAAAATTCCTTTTTATTTTAATTTTACTTTGACAACACATGTAAATGCTGCCTTCAAGATATCCAGTCTCTTGTGTAGAGTGGAATAGTCTTGTTGAAACTCAAATTGAGCATTGAGGAAGCAGGCTGTGGGTGAGTAAGTGTCACAGAATGGCATTGTCAAACATAGAAACAGAAAATAGATGCAGGAGTAGGCCATTCGGCCCTTCAAGCCAGCACCGCCATTCAATATGATCATGGCTGATCATGTAAAATCAGTACCCCATTCCTGCTTTTTCCCCATATCCCTTGATTCCTGTAGCCCTAAGAGCTAAATCTAACTTTCTTGAAAACAACCAGTGAATTGGCCTCCACTGCCTTCTGTGGCAGAGAATTCCACAGATTCACAACTCTGGGTGAAAAAGTTTTTCCTCATCTCAGTCCTAAATGACCTACCTTATTCTTAAACTGTGACCTCTGGTTCTAGACTCCCCCAAAATCGGGAATATTTTTTCCTGCATCTAGCCTATCCAATCCTTTAAGAATTTTATATGTTTCATATAAGATCCCCTCTCATCCTAAATTCTAGTGAACATCAACAATGTCTCCCATTAATGATGCTTTCCACCTTTAATAATTAAGTGCAGACATATTTGCATGGTACTTTATCTGCGTTTTGTGCATGGGGCATGTTTGCAATTTTCTTTGTTGGATCAGTGCTGTTGCTACACTGTACCCTGGTTTAGTCAGAAATGTGACTAGTTCTAGAGTGATGTTTTCAATACTCCAGTCAGTATTTTCCCTTGTCTCATTTGCTTTTATTGTATTTGGAACTCTCAACCAGTTCCTTGTGATACTTTTTTCCACAATGGATTCTGTGTGAGGCTGCCTGAAGAAAAGTCAAGGGGTTGTTCACTTGGAACTTTTAGCTGAATCTTCTGAAAAACAAAATGAAACTCGGCAGGTCAGGCAACATCTCTGGAGGGCATGGATCAGTGGTGTTTCTGGTTAGTACCCTTCTGAATCTTCAGTTGGCTTTGGCATTAGAGGCATGGAATGCACCAGGAACTATCTTCTCCATTGCCTTGCTTGTTTGCCACCATTTGTGACTGTGGCAGGACTACAGACTCCTGTATCATGCATTAATTGTATTGGAAGCATGATTTACCATCTTAGCAGAGTATAGATACATAGGAAATAGGTGCAGGAGTAGGCCATTTGGCCCCTTGAGCCAGCACTGCCATTCAATATGATAATGGCTGATCATCCAAAATCAGTACCCTGTTCCTGCTTTCTCCCCATATCCCTTGATTCTGTTAGCCCTAAGAGCTATCTCCAACTTTCTCTTAAACATCCAGTGAATTGGCCTCCACTGCCTTCAATGGCAGATTTTTTTTAAATTAAATTTTGTGAAAAAAGTGTAAAATTTTGAAATAAAAAAAAGTGACATTTTTAGTTCATACATGCTTAAATAGAATTTATGAAGGATACTCCCACTGTTTCAACCTTGAACATTTATAATAAAGTAACATTTAATGCATTACATTTGCAATACAGTGCTGGAGTACATGCTTGTTGGAGATTGTGGTTGCATCTCGTGGCTAAGTATTTCTATCTTTCTTTAAATCTGCAACATTTGTAGCTGTATTAAAATTGTATAAGGCTGTTTCAAACACACATCTTCATTCTAATTAACTTTGGCAGATACTGCCCAAGGAAACCTTCCTGGCTATTTAGCTGCTTACTGTATTCCAGGAGGATGTTTAACATGCAAGTAAGCAGGAACATAGAGGGGAAGAGAGAACATTTCTGAGTAACCAAATCAGAGGGATGGATGTGGAAATGGGGGAACTGCAGGTGGTGGTTTACACAAAAGGACACAAAGTGCTGGAGTAACTCAACAAGTCACTCAGCATCTCTGGAGAACATGGATTGGTGATGTTTCGGGTCAGAACCCTTGAAACTGAGGGGGAGGAAGGGAAGAAAGCTGGAAGAGGAGAGGCAGGACAAAGTGTGGCAGGTGATAAGGGTCACAGGTGGGGGGGTTTGATAGACAAATAAGGCCATAAGGCATAGGAGCCATTCAGCCCATTGAGTCTACTCTGCCATTCAATCATGGCTGATCTATGTTTCCCTCTCAACACTGTTCTCCTGCCTTCCCACTGTAACCTTTGATGCCCTTACTAATCTAGAGCCTATCTATCTGGAGGTGGGAACAAAGGATGGAGATTAGAGCAGAAGTTGTGAGACAAACCTGAAGGATGGATATTTTCTTTCTCCCACTCAGTTGTTCACCTCTCGTTTTGTTGCCGTTTGCTGTAGATATCGCTATAACCACCTTATCTTCCTCAGTACACAGGCCCTTTAGCCCAACATGCCCATGTTAACCAACATGCCCCATCTACACTAGTCCCGCCTGCCTGAATTTGGCCCATGTCCGTCTAAACCTGTCCTATCCATGTACCTGTCTAAATGTTTTTTAAATTTGTCTCCACCTAGGTTGCAGCAGCTAGCTGACCTGGGTTCCTTTCAAAGTTCTGCCTAATCAAAACAAAAGTGTTTATTATGCAGTTTAGTTTGAGGATACAGCTTGGAAACACTCCCTTCGACCCACCGAGTCCACACCGACCATTGATCACCCGTCCGCTAGTTCTGTTATCCCAGTTTCACATCCTACACACGAAGGGCAATTTGCAGAAGCCAATTAATCTAAATGTGGGCGGAAACCAGAGCACCCAGCGACATCCCACTTGTCACTGAGTGAATGTGCAAATTCTGTACAGACAGTTCCCCCAGGGTCTCTGGTGCTTGGTAAAGCAGTAACTCTATCACTGTGCTGCCCAATCAATAAGTGAATGTGGGAGGAAACCGGAGCACCTGGAAAAAAACCCAAGTGGTTCATAAGTTATAGGAGCAGAATTAGGCCATTCAGCCCATCGAGGCTACACTGCCACTCGAGTCCAGTCCGCAGTCACAGGGAGATCGTACAAACTCCTCACGGATCACAGACGCGATGAGGATTGAACCCGGGTCTCTTGCACTGAGAGGCCACCAGTTCTACTGCTGTGCCACTTTGCTTGCTTCTCAACTCAATTTAATACCATTTTAAAATCTAAACAAGGCTAAATTACAGGGGACAGACATAGAATGGAAATAAAATTATAAGGCAGGTTTACATATAAATGTAGTTTTCACTCTGAACCCAGTGCCCCTGAACTCAGTTTATGACTACTTAATAAGAAACATGTGTTCATTCAAACTGAAGATACAAGTTACAAAATGTTATGCAGTATCATTTTGGTCAAAAATTTAAAACTATTTGAATTTCTTGCAGGATTTTGGCATTTTTTGGCCCCCAAGTCTACTTTGCTATTCAGTAAGGTTATTGCTGATCTGATCTTATTGCCTGGTCTCCATAACTTGTGATTCCAAATCCAGCCTTGAACTGGATAATGACAGCTTTTACAGCTCTCTGAGGGTGGAGAATTCCAAAGAGGAAAGAAATCACTTATTTCCTCAGTCGTAGACAGGCACGGCCTTATTTGGAGACTAAATCGCCCACTGTCTGCAAGTCAAGCACCTGAAGGATCTTGCATATTTCAATAATGTAGGGCTGCACAACTACACAGCAGGTAAAGGTGCTGAAATGTGTAGGAACTGCAGATGCTGGTTTACACCAAAGATAGACACAAAATGCTGGAGTAACTCAGTGGGACAGGCAGCATCTCCGGAGAGAAGGAATAAGTGATGTTTGGGTTGAAACCCTTCTTCAGACCGAGGGGGAAGCTGGAGATGTGAAGAGGTACAAAGAACAAATGAATGAAAGGTATGCAAAAGGACAAATTGTAAGCTGCAAACATGGTCAAGGAATGGTGGAGCCCACAATCGCCCATCGTTGGCTGTGGAGAAGGTGTGAAGTGAAACTAAAGAATAAAACTGTGAACCTTGTAGGGTGGCTAGTGTGGGGGAGGGACGGAGAGAGAGAGCGAATTCATGGGTTACTTGGAGCTAGAGAAATCATGAGTCATGCCATTGGGTTGTAAACTGTCCAATCGAAATCTGAGGTGCTGTTCCTCCAATTTGCTTTTGGCCTCACTCTGACAGCAGAGGAGGCCCAGGGGTGAAAGGTCAGTGTGGGAATGGGAAGAGGAGTTAAAGTGTTCGGCAACCGGGAGATCACACAGGCCAAGGCGGACTGAGCAAAAGTGTTCAGCGAATCGTTCGGTCAGTCTGGTCTTGATGTTGCCGATGCATAAGAGTCCACACCTAGGACAGCAAATGCAGTAGATTAGGTTGGAAGGGGTGCTGCTGCTGCCACCTCACAGTGCCAGAGACCCAGATTAGGTTGGAAGGGGTGCTGCTGCTGCCACCTCACAGTGCCAGAGACCCAGATTAGGTTGGAAGGGGTGCTGCTGCTGCCACCTCACAGTGCCAGAGACCCAGATTAGGTTGGAAGGGGTGCTGCTGCTGCCACCTCACAGTGCCAGAGACCCAGATTCAATCCTGACCTTTGGATGCGATGATCAAGAAAGAAAATCGGTGTCATTAGTTCAAAGAAAGAACTATTTTCTTAGGTGCCTATAAAAACTCGGCATATCCATGGTGATTCTCTCGAGCTTCTACGGATGCGCTATAGATGGTATTCTGATGGGAAGCAACTCGGCCTACTCTGCTTTTGACCACCTGAGCCTGCAGAGTGTGGTGAACACAGCCCAGTCCACCACAGACTCGTCACTTCCTCCCATCCATTCCATCTTCACGGGGTGTGATGTCGGGTAGGCTGGAAGTGGCATCAAAGGAGGCCTGTCACCTTGGCCATTCCCTCCTCTTCAACCATCTGCCAGAAGATACAGGAGCTTGAAAGCTGAGACATCCAGACTTGAGAACAGCTTCTTTCCGAATGAATACTTTATTGTCACATGCGACAAGTCTCAGTGACATTCTTTGTTTTGCATACCCAAGGTAGGCAGAGTGGCCACATAAAGGAAGCCTACAAAGTTACAGAGTATCCCGCACCAGGTCCTCCCTTCATTCATTCATTCATTCATATCCCACTGCTCTATGACGACTTCACTCCTCATTCCCGGAGGGGTTACCACACGCTCTATTACTCTCAGCTCTATCACATTTGGCTATTGCACTATTCATATTTTGCACTACAATCTTGCACCATTCTGCTGTTTTGCATTCATTGTTGGTATTGATTGGTGAAACAATGAACTGCCGATGCTGGAATCTTGCACTAAACACAAAGTCATTTAGAACTGAGATGAGGAAAAACTTTTTCAGTCAGAGAGTTGTGAATCTGTGGAATTCTCTGCCTCAGAAGGCAGTGGAGGCCAATTCTCTGAATGCATTCAAGAGAGAGCTGGATAAAGCTCTTAAGGATAACGGAGTCGGGGGGTATTGTAAGGGGTTTTCTGCGCCGAGCTTTCGCCCGACCTAAGGTCCCCGTGCCTTGCTCTGATCCCTTGACCAGGCCGCGCACACTGGTTCCCCGTGAGTGGTTCGACCCACTCACCCCCTACGGTTCTAGACACTGGGCTTAGATGCAGGAGCGTTGATAGTGCAGAAAAAAACTCAACCAGACCAGATTTGAAGACCAGGGTTTAAATGGAAAAGGCTTTTATTGAGCACTTGGGACTATTGTCCATGAATACTTATACACAGTTCTATTAGACATATGCATAACTACACGAATACTTAGACACAGTTCTAAAGGGCATATGCATAACTACACGAATACTTAGACACAGTTCTACTAGACATATTCTTGACTGTAAGATGGGGAACGTACGACACATCGCAAACTTGACCAACACATATTCATTTACACACCCATGTTTATTCAAACCACCCTCCCCTCTACACTAAACTATGTCCAGGATGTGCAGGATCGGGGTACATGCTCACCATGGGGCTATTACTGGGGTTACTGGCTGTTCGTGCTGCTTCTCCGCTGCTTTCCATGAGGTTCGTGCTTGTCCCCTGAGTTTCTTCCTTCCGTTTCTTGCGTTCCTGGCCAGTCGTTGCGAGCGTTGCTGTCCCTGCTGCGAGCGTTGCTGTCCCCGCTGCGAGCGTTGCTGTCCCTGCTGCGAGCGTTGCTGTCCCCGCTGCGAGCGTTGCTGTCCCCGCTGCGAGCGTTGCTGTCCCCGCTGCGAGCGTTGCTGTCCCCGCTGCGAGCGTTGCTGTCCCCGCTGCGAGCGTTGCTGTCCCCGCTGCGAGCGTTGCTGTCCCCGCTGCGAGCGTTGCTGTCCCTGCTGCGAGCGTTGCTGTCCCCGCTGCGAGCGTTGCTGTCCCTGCTGCGAGCGTTGCTGTCCCCGCTGCGAGCGTTGCTGTCCCCGCTGCGAGCGTTGCTGTCCCCGCTGCGAGCGTTGCTGTCCCCGCTGCGAGCGTTGCTGTCCCCGCTGCGAGCGTTGCTGTCCCTGCTGCGAGCGTTGCTGTCCCCGCTGCGAGCGTTGCTGTCCCTGCTGCGAGCGTGTCTTTCTTGCCTGTCTTTTCGTCTTCCTCCTGGCTTGCGTTCCTTGCAGGTTTTCTTGCAGTATTTCTTCTTGCCTTCCTTGCAGGTTTCTTCTTGAGTTTAAAACCCAAAAGTCGTGGCCAGTTATACTATTCTGGCCCGTCCTATCTCCCGCCAGATCTCGGGATCTCTTTGTTTAATAGATATGTATTGAGTTTTCTCTCTGATCTGCGCTTATGTCCGGGGGTACCGGGGATGGCCAGACGGTGTTAATTGGTATTTCGTTGCGAGGTGATTGGTTTAACTGGTTTCCCATCACCTACCAGGTAGTTTTCTATGGGCTATTGTGCCCCCTTAACGAGATTAACTGTGTAGGTCGGCTTGGGGCATTGTGAGTATGCTGATGTCAGCGCCCCAGTGTCTGGACTTCGACCTGGTTTTGCAGGTTTCTGCATGGCCAATACCCATCCATTGTTCTGGCCATGGCTTTGCAGAAACCTAGAGACTGGGTTGTAAGGTTTTTGCTTTTGTGGCTGGTCACGAGGTCCTGCAGCCATCTTAGGACCCACGGATTGTGACATCCCTTGGTAAACTGACCGCAGCCTTTCTCCGCTATCAGCCCCAGTCTCCCGTTTAAAATGTCCAAACTGCAGCTCTTTGGTTTGGTGTTGATTGCAGGATGAGGGAAAACTTCTCAAATCTTACAGTATGGGGAGAAGGCAGGAACGGGGTACTGATTGAGAATGATCAGCCATGATCACGTTGAATGGCGGTGCTGGCTCAAAGGGCCGAATGGCCTCCTCCTGCACCTATTGTCTATTGTAAGTCCTGGCGTGACTCGGCAAGTCAGGGAGTATCTGTGCAGAACATCATGGATAGATGACGTTTCGAGTCGGGACCCTTCTTCAGACGCCCTTAACTCCCGTAGTGATACAGCATGGCAACAGGCCCTTCGGCCCAACTTGCCCACACCGACCAACATGCCCAATCTACACTCGTCACACCTGCCTTCGTTTGGCCCTTATCCTTAAACCTATCCCATTCCTGAATCTATCCAAATGTTTTGTAAATTGTGTGAAAGTACCTGCTTCAACTACCTCCTCTGGCACTGGTTTCCATATACCTGCCTCACTTTGTGTACAAAAAAAGTTGCCCCTCCAGTTCCCATTAAATCTTTCCCCCTCAACTTAAACCTATGTTCTCTGGTTCTTGATTCCCCTACCCGAGGTAAAAGACTGTGCGTTTACCCTATCTAATCATCTCACGGTCTTGTATACTCTTTATGATCACCCCTCATCCTCCTGCGTTCCAAGGAATGAAGTCCTAGTCTGCTCAACCTCTCCCTGTAGTTCAGCCTCTTGAGCCCTGGCAACATCCTCGTAAATCTTCCCTGCACTCTTTCCAGCTTCCCCTCATCCTCCTGGCCTCAAACTCTGATCATTCATTAATACAGCCAGGTCATTGGAACAGGGTGGAAAAGTAGGCAGCTAATGGAGAACTCTGAAGTGGAGCTAATGTCAGCCTTGAAGTTGGCTTGCTTTGGCTTAGCATCTTGACCAGTCGATGATGAAGACAGCGCAATTAAGAACCCAGAAGACCACAGCTACCAAGAATAATTCTGGGACAGTATACTGTTCACTTCCTGAGCGACCAATTCAACATGTGCTAATCAGCCTGTACTAAATCGGATGTCTGTTTTGCAATTGTTGTGATAATTATGGTAGGTGGCATATCCTTGCAAATTAATAAACCCTGTTCCTCAAACCTGAGTGATCCAGAAGAAGTTAGTTCTCCTGTGGTGGCAAGGTGGTGTTCACAGGTAAAGGAGTAGGAGCTGGTATAGACATGTTAGCACACTAATGTCGACGGGTTTAGGTCCCTCGGGACATGGATGAGGCAGGAAGTGTGTTTTTTGATTGGCGATCAAATAAAATATTGTAGCAAGACCTTTGTGATCAGATGAATGGGTTCACCTCGAAGCTCCTGGGAAGGAAGGGAGATGTACATTAGTAAAATGGATAGTGTAAGATAGTGCTAGGGTACAGCGTGATCACTGGTTGGTGCGGACTCAGTGGACCAAAGGGCCTGTTTCCGCTCTATCTCCTCTAAAGTCTAAAGAGAGGACATTTGAACAATATAGTGTTTCTGAGAGCTCACTCCCTGCCAACCCAGCGCCTTAGGCTTATTGTACTTGCCTATTTCAAGGCAATACAGACACCACTCAACCTTTATCAGATGTTGTGGGGAGAAAGAAGGAGAATGGGGGTAGTAGGGAGAGATTGATCAACCATGATTGAATGGTGGAGTAGACTTGATGGGCTGAATGGCCTAATTCTGCTCCTATCACATGAACAAGAACCTTTCTCACATAATTGAGGGGGAGAGAGCCATTTAACCTGCGATTGGTGGGTGTTATTTACTACGGCTCGCCCTGAACAAATGTTCTGCTGGCCCGTGGTATTCTGCTTATGAGAAGGAATTTGCAAATAATATTCAGAGATATCTCGTATGCATGCAAGAGGATCCCAGCACTGATGAACCTTGCCCTCAGGGAGAGTTCACTGCCACTTCATGGACCTTGGACCACATTCAGATAAAAGTCATTGCTTCATCCCTGTGGTGGTCAAGGGCTGCAAACATAATCATTGTGCCAAGAGACAAATTGATGAAATGGGTCAAAGTTTTCCCAGTGGAAAATCTGTACTTGTCCGAGGGAGTATGCTGACGAGAAAGGACGGAGTTCAAGGAACAGAGAACTAGATGTGTTGGAAGGGACTGCAGATGCTGATTTACACCAAAGGTAGACACAAAATGGCTGACACGAAAGACCCAGGTTCTGTACCTTTTCATACCTTGAGTTTCCCTCTCCCATGACTCTCAGTCTGAAGAAGGTCTCAACCCGAAACATCACCTATTCCTTTTTGTTTAGTTTTTAATTTAGAGATACAGCGTGGAAACAGGCCCTTCAGCCCACTGGGTCCTCACTGATCCCCGCACACTAACACTATCCTACACACACTAGGGACAATTTATAATTTTACCGAAGCCAATTAACCTACGTCTTTCGAATCTGGAGGAAACAGCAGCACCTGGGGAAAGCCCATGCAGTTCATGGGCAGAACGTACAAACTCTGTACAGTCGGCACCTATGGTCAAGATTTAACCCGGGTCTCTGGCGCTGTAAGGCAGCAACTCTACCGCTGCACCACCATACCGTCATTTTCTCCAGAGATACTGCCCGACCTGCTGAGTTACTCCAGCTTTTTGTGCCTATCTTCAGAAAAGAACTAGGAGTAAGGCCCAGATTGACGTGGAAAGTATGTGGAAAAAAAAGTTGATGCAGAGGAAACAACAAAATCCTATAAAAACTGCAACAAAAAAATAGGTGAGGTTTCGGGTCGAGACCCTTCTTCAGACCAAAGAAGGGTCTCGACCTGAAACGTCACCCATTCCTTCTCTCCTGAGATGCTGCCTGACCTGCTGAGTTACTCCAGCATTTTGTGATACCTTCGATTTGTACCAGCATCTGCAGTTATTTTCCTACGCAACAAAAAAATATATAGCTTGAGTCATCGTGTGCTCCATGCATGGGAATTATATACTCAACTTACACAAATTGGCCTTGTTATTAATGAGAATAATCAAATCCATTCTAATAATAATCAAATTCAATTCACTCCATTTATACCTCACGCTGACTCGGCAAGGCCAGCAGCATAATCAAAGACGACTCGCACCCTGGCCACTCCCTCTTCTCCCCACTCCCATCAGGCAAAAGATATAGAAGTGTGATAAAGCACATCACCAGATTCAGGGACTGTTTCTTCCCAGTTGTTATCAGGCAACTGAACCATCCTACCACAACCAGAGAGCAGTCCTGAATCATCTATCTTTTTGCTGACCCTCTGACTATCCTTGATCGGACTTGCTGGCTTTACCTTGCACCAAACGTTATTTCCTTATCACGTATCTGTACATTGTAAATGGATCGATTGTAATCGAAGGATTACATGGAAGGTTGATTAAGAAGGTTAAATCGTTGGGTATTAATAGTGAGGTTGCAAGATGGATTCAACAATGGCTGAATGGGAGATACCAGAGGGTAATGGTTGACAATTGTATGTCAGGTTGGAGGCCAGTGTCTAGTGGAGTACCCCAAGGACCTGTGTTGGGTCCACTGTTGTTTGTCATTTACATTAATGATCTGGATGATGGTGTGGCAAATTGGATTAGTAAATATGCAGATGATACTAAGATAGGTGGTGTAGTTAATAATGAAGTAGAGTTTCAAAGTCTACAGAGCGACTTGGGCCTTTTGGAAGGGTGGGCTGATAGATGGCAGATGGAGTTTAATGCTGATAAGTGTGAGGTGCTGCATTTTGGTTGGACAAATCAAAATAGGACTTACAGGGTAAATGGTAGGGAATTGAGGAATGCAGTGGAACAGAGGGATCTGGGAATAACTGTGCATTGTTCCCTGAAGGTGGAATCTCACTGTGGATAGGGTAGTGAAGGAGGCGTTTGGTATGCTTGCCTTTATAAATCAGAGCATCGAATATAGAAGTTTGGATGTAATGTTAAAATTGTACAGGGCATTGGTGAGGCCGAATCTGGAGTATGGTGTGCAGTTCTGGTCGCCAAATTATAGGAAGGATGTCGACAAAATGGAGAGGGTACAGAGGAGATTTACTAGAATGTTGCCTGGGTTTCAGCACTTAAGCTACAGAGAGAGGTTGAACAGGTTGGGTCTTTATTCTTTGGAGCGTAGAAGGTTGAGGGGGGACTTGATAGAGGTTTTTAAAATTTTAAGAGGGATGGACAGAGTTGACATGGGTAGGCTTTTCCCTTTAAGAGTGGGGAAGATTCCAACAAGGGGACATTGCTTCAGAATTGAGGGACAAAAGTTTAGGGGTAACATGAGGGGTAACTTCTTTACTCAGAGGGTGGTGGCTGTATGGAATGGGCTTCCGGTGGAAGTGGTGGAGGCAGGCTCGATTTTATTATTTAAGAGTAAATTGGATAGGTATATGGATAGGAGGGGATTGGAGGGTTATGGTCTGAGAGCAGGTAGATGCGACTAGGTCAGAGAGAGTGGTCGGCGTGGACTGGTAGGGCCGAACGGGCCTGTTTCCGTGCTGTAGTTGTTATATGGTTATATGGTTATATGGTAATCATGTATTGTCTTTCAGCAGAAGCAGAAGCAGCTTCATAACTTCTGCTGCCTCAAACGCAAGAAGAGGATCCACACCCTGCACTTTGGGAACAATTTTACTTTTTAGAGAAGCTGATTAACCTACAAACCCGCACGTCTTTGGGATGTTGGAAGTAACCAGGGCACCCTGCGGAAACCCACACGGACACAGGAAGAACGTGCAAACTCCACACCGAGCAGCACCCAAGGTCAGGATCGAACTTGTGTCTCTGGTGCTGTGAGGTAGCAGCTCTACCAGCTCCACAACTGCTGTTCTGCCCTCATATATATGATTTGTATATGTCCAAATTATATGATACTTCCTACAGATTTTATTTGTAACATAGGTATTACTTTGGGCAGTAGTTTCACCCTCATCTCCTCGTGATAAGGTTGAGATTGCAATTCCCAGTCTAGGACCTGAGTACACAACATAGGCAGATACTTAAGATAGACACAAAGTGCTGGTGTAACTCAGCGGGTCAGGCAGCATCTCTGGAGTAAAAGGATGACCCATCCTGTTTCTCCAGAGATGCTGCCTGACCCACTGAGTTACTCCAGCAATTTGTGTCTATCTTAAGTATCTGCCAATGTTGTGTACTGAGGTGTGAATATCTTTCAATGTCTGCCCGGTGTTCTCACCTTATGACAATGAACCCGGGCTGATCACAGCCCAACTAACCCTGCATTAACTAATTGTGCATTAAGATAGAGAGTGACACGGTTAATTCGGAGACGAGGGTCCTGAACTTAAAGAAAGGTGACTTTGATGGTATGAGACGGGAATTGGCGAGAATAGACTAGCAAATGATACTTAAAGGGTTGACGGTGGAAAGCGATGGCAAAGATTTAAACATCGCATGGATGAATTACAGCAATTGTTCATTCCTGCCTAACGTAAAAATAAATGGGGAAGGCGGCTCAACTGTGGCTAACGAGGGAAATTAGGGATAGTGTTAAATCCATGGAAGAGGCATATACTGTAAATTGGCCAGAGAAAGCAGCAAACCGGAGGACTGGGAGAAATTTAGAATTCAACAAAGGGGTTAATTTAGAGGGGGAAAACAGAACATGAATGAAAGCTTGTGGGGAATATAAAAACTGCCTGTAAAAGCTTCTTTATATATGTGAAGAGGAAAAGATTAGTGAAGACAAATGTAGGTCCCTTACAGTCAGAAATAGGTGAATTTATAATGGTAAAAAAGGGAATGGCAGACCAATTAAACAAGTACTTTGGTTCTGCCTTAGATTTTTTTTTTTAGAGATGCAGCGCGGAAACAGGCCCTTCGGCCCACTGAGTCCGCGCCGCCCAGCGATCCCCGCACATTAACACTATCCTACACACACTAGGGACAATTTTTACATTTACCCAGTCAATTAACCTATATACCTGTACGTCTTTGGAGTGTGGGAGGAAACCGAAGATCTCGGAGAAAACCCACGCAGGTCACGGGGAGAACGTACGAACTCCGTACAGATGGCGCCCGTAGTCAGGATCGAACCTGAGTCCATGGCGCTGCATTCGCTGTAAGGCAGCAACTCTACCGCCGTGCCACTTTCACAAAGGAAGACACAAACAATCTCCCAGAAATACTATGTGACCGCGGAGGAAATTCACATTAGTCAGGAAATTGTGTTAGGTAAACTGTTGGGACTGAAGGCAGATAAATCCCCAGGGCCTGATGGTTGGCATCCCAGAGTATTCAATGAGGTGCCCCTAGAAATCGTGGATGCATTGGTGATCATTTGCCAATGTTCTATAAGTACTCTGGATCAGTTCCTGTGGACTAGAGGGTAGCCAATGTAACCCCACTTTTTAAGAAAGGAGGGAGAGAGAAAACAAGGAATTATAGACCAGTTAGCCTGACATCAGTAGTGGGGAAGATGCTTGAGTCGATTGTTAAAGATGTAATAGCAGCACATTTGGAAAGCAGTGACAGGATCGGTCAAAGTTAGGACAGATTTATGTAAGGGAAATCATGCTTGACTAATCTTCTGGAATTTTTTGAGGATGTAACAAGCAGAATGGATAAGGGAGAGCTAGTGGATGTGGTGTATCTGGACCTTCAAAAAGCCTTTGGCAAGGGCCCACACAAGAGATTAGTGTGCAAAATTAGAGCACATGGTATTGGGGGTAGAGAACTGGCTGGCAGACCGGAAGCAAAGAGTAGGAATTAACAGGTCCTTTTCCGAATGGCAGGCAGTGACTAGTGGGGTGCCGCAAGGCTCGGTGCTGGGACCCCAGTTATTTACAATATATATTAATGATTTAGACTAGGGAATTAAATGTAACATCTCCAAGTTTGCAAATAACACAAAACTGGATGTCAGTGTGAGCTGTGAGGAGGATACTATGAGGTTGCAGGGTGATTTGGATAGATTGGGTGAGTGGGCAGATGCATGGCAGATACAGTATAATGTGGATAAATGTGAGGTTATCCACTTTGGTGGCAAGAACAAGAAGGCAGATTATTATCTGAATAGTGTCAGATTAGGAAAAAGGGAGGTGAAACGAGACCTAGGTATCCTTGTACATCAGTCACTGAAAGTAAGCATGCAAGTACAGCAGGCAGTGAAGAAAGCTAATGGCGAGTTGGTCTTCATGGCGAGAGGATATGAGTATAGGAGTAAGGAGGTCCTACTGCATGTATTCAAGAGAGAGTTAGATATAGCTCTTAGGGCTAATGGCATCAAGGGATATGGCGAAAAAAGCAGGTACAAGGATCTGATTCTGGATGATTTGCCATGATCATATTTAAGGGCAGTGCTGGCTCAAAGGACCGAATGGCCTACTACATTTTCTATGTTTCTATGTTAACCCGCTCAACCTGACCCTTTGAATCAACTCGGCTCGGTCTCCCTGACAATGCCACAGCGAGCTATTTACACACACACACACACACACACTCACACACACATGCACACACACACACGCACACACACACACACACACACACACACACACACACACACACGGTCAGATTGAAACTGGTGGCTTTTTTTAGTAACTGCGATTAGAACTAATGAATTCAGTCTTAAGATGGGTTTCGACCCCAAACGTCACCTATTCCCTTTCTCCAGAGATGCTGCTTGACCCGCTGAGTTACTCCAGCACTTTGTGTCTGTCTTTGGTATAAGCCAGCATGTGTCGTTCTTTGTTTTCTACACATTGGCACACATGTTATTGCAGCACTTAGCCCTGAGCGAGTGGAAAGGGAACACATCAAAGATTATTTAGTAAACCAGATGCAGAACCATGTGGAATTCCAAATATTTTGAATAGTGGATTAGTAGAGGGGTTTTTTTCTGTAAATGTAAGTCGTTACTCTGTCCAATTTAGTAGACTGATGTTTTGGGAGAGCAAAAATACACTATTACATGGCAGCAAGTTAACCATTGTTTGTCCTTCAGCAATAGAAATCCATTTTCTTCCAATGCAGAATTTGATCGCTCTGCACTTCCAAAATACAATTCCACTGACCTCTGCACCAAGCATCACTATTACAGTGAGCATCACTACACAGCACTTAGTGGAGGCAACCAAGGATAAAGTTCCTTCCGTTTGCATAAGATATTAAGTGGCCTTATAATACTGTATAAACCAAGGCAGAAGTTGTACCAGAATGGGATAATGTCCTTGTTCCTGATAAACACTTCAACCAGCACCACTGACACTGGATAATCTGATCAGTTATCGCCATTCAATCGTGGCTGATCTATCTTTCTCTCTCAACCCCATTCTCCTGCCTTCTCCCCGGAACCCCTGACACCCTCACCAATCATGAATCTGTGAATCTCTGCCTTAAAAATATCCATTGACTTGGCTTCCACAGCCGTCTGTGGCAATGAATTCCACAGACTCACCACCCTCAGACTTTCCTCCTCATCTCCTTTCTAAAGGAACGTCCTTTTATTCTGAGGCTGTGCCCTCTAGTCCTAGACTCACCCACTGGTGGAAACATCCTCTCCACATCGACTATCCAGGCCTTTCACTATTTGGTAAGTTTCAATGAGGTCCCCCCTCATCCATCTAAACTTGCTTCCAAAAGTTTCTGAGGTTCAAAAAGTCACAGTCATACAGCATTAAAACAAGCCTTTCTGCCTATCATGTCCATGCAGATGAAGATATGCCAACATTCATGGGATGTTGCCAGGATTTGAGAGGCTGGGTCATGGGGAAATGTTGAGGAGGCGAGGACTTTATTACCTGGAGCTCAGAAGGATGAGGGGGTGATTTGAGGTGCATAAAATCATGAGGAGAATAGATTGGGTGAATGCACAGGGTCTGTTGGCCAGGGTAGGGGAATCAACATCCGGGCAACATAGGTTTAAGGAGAGAGGGGCAGGATTGAATAAAAACACGAGAATCAACTTAGATGGTGGTGGGTATATTGAATGAGCTGCCATTGAGCTGATCAGTAAGAAGTCCGTTGTTGCCACTGACACTGACTGATTTCACTTTGTAGCCCATTATAGCATGCAGTAACGTTCATGAAATATTGCATGTTATGAAATAGTTTGGTATTAAATTGGGATAGAGTTTCAAAATGTTCAGCGAATCTGAATGCAGCCTGAAGGTAAAGTTGTGTGGGGGAATTTATGCAGCTCTGTCGAATCAACAGCAATTGATGTTTAGTTTAGTTTAGTGTAGAGATACAGCGTGGAAACAGGCCCTTCAGCCCACCGTGTCCATGCCAACCAGCACCAGCACAGATCCCCGCACATTAACAACATCCTAACACACTGGGGACAATTTACGTTCATACCAAGCCAATTAACCTACAAACCTGTGCGTCTTTGGAGTTTGGGAGGACACACATGCAGGTCAAAACCCCGTACAGACAGCACCCGTAGTCAGGATCGAACCCGGGTCTCTGGCGCTGCAAGCACTGTAAGGCAGCAACTCTACCTCTGCTTCACTGTGCCGCCCTTATGTGACAATAAATATCGAGAAGAAACGGTTTATATATTCTGTATGGACAATGGAAGATTGTTAATTGCTATTCAAAGCAAAACTTAATACCTTCCTGATTGCACAAAATAAAGATCCTCTGAAAAAAGAAAATTGTTTCAGTATGAGTGCTTCTAAGAAAATTATATCGGTTGCTACTCTGCAATGCTTCCTAAGCTGCCTTGGTTATTGAGATTCCTTTTTGAGTCACATCAGAATGCCTCACAAGAAAATCGTGTTATGTGTGACTGAAGTTACATGCTTTTGTGGTAGATTCAATTTGTGAAATAAATAGCACTTTTGTGTTAAGCCAGAAGCTTTCACAATCATTATTGCGTTAGTTCACAACTTAACAAAACAACAGAAGTGGCAGATGGAATAGAAACATAGAAACATAGAAAATAGGTGCGGGAGGAGGCCATTTGGCCCTTCGAGTCAGCACCGCCATTCATTGTGATCATGGCTGATCATCCACAATCAGTAACCTGTGCCTGCCTTCTCCCCATATCCCTTGATTCCGCTAGCCCCTAATATAGTGTAGCAAAGTGTGGAGTCATGCATTTTGGTTGTAGGAATAAAGGTGGCGAATATTTTCGAAATGGGGAGAGAATCCAGAAATAGGAGGTGCAAAGGAACTTGGGAGTGATGGTGCAGGATCCCAAAAAGTTAATCTGCAAGTGGAATCGACACGGACACAGAGAGAGAGAGAGAGAGAGAGAGAGGGCAGGATGGAGAAGAAACGTCTATGATGAGGTGCAGATTACTTACAGTTGTCAAGGTAACAATAACTTTAAATGTAGGCAGTTGAAGATATCAGAAGAATCAACTTGAAACGGAGAGGTAAAAAGACAAGAAGAGGGTAACTACCTGAATATCCCAGAAGTGGCGACACTGCCCTATTAGCTGCCGCTTGCCTGCGGTCCCTTTGTCTATTTCTTTCTTCTCTCATTTGTAATGTTAGATGCATGTTATAATTTACTTTTAGTTGTGTATTATGTGGGGGGGGGGGAACTTATTTTTAATCTCCTTCTTCAACGGGGATGTGACCTTTTTCCAGGGTCGCATCTTCGTTCGTGCTGCGGCCTAGCACCAGGGAGCCGGCGGCCTCCAGCTGGAATCGACCTTGAGGGCTCCGGACGCAGAGCCCGTGGACTTACTGACTTACCGTGAGCTGACCGTGGCTGCCTTTGGAGGCTTCGGGGGCTTCGGCCGCGGGCCCTGTGGACTGTACCATCGGGAGCTCGCTGGTCACCGGCTGGCAACCGATTTTCTGGGGTTCCAGCTGTGGCATCTTCGTCCGCTCAGAATCATGGGCCATGGGTCGGCCCATTCGCGGGTCTTTTCACCGTCCGGCGCGGCTTAAAATCGGCCGCGGGATCTTCCATCGCCCGGCAGGTGCTTCAGAGTCGGGAGCACCGATCGCCTCGACGCAGCGGTTTTTAACTGCCGGACTGCGGATGAAGAAGTAAGAAGGAGATAAGAATTTTCTTTTTACCTTCCATCACAGTGGAGGTGCCTGGAGGAAATTCACTGTGATGGATGTTTGTGTTGAATTATGTAGTTGTGTGTTTTTGTTGCTTTTTTCTGTTGTTGTGACTGCTTGGTAACTAAATTTCGTTCAAACCTGTTTTGAATGACAAATAAAGAAATTCAATTTCAAATGTTACCTGGCAACGTTGGTATGCATTATAGACATTCCCTCTGTCTCTTAGCTTAAAGTACTTCTTTTCTTAATGTTTCCAGCTCCACAAATAGACCTTGACCCGAAATGTTAATCCTATTTCTCCCACCGTTCATGCTGCTTGAACTGCTGAATGCTTCCACTGTTTTCAGATCCGGTTTCAAATTTCCAACATCTGCAGTTTCCTGCTCTAAGTTATTCTTGCAAACTGGCTAATATTTATCCCTTAATCAATACCAAAATTAGGCAGCAGACTTTAAAAAAATCTTTCCATGTCCTTTGTACTCTCGTCCCATGAAATTTTGGGGACAGTATATGGATATTTAAAAAAATAGTTGAGAACTAAAGCATTAAAGATTGGACTCAATCAAAAAAAAAAGTGCAGAAGAGTTTTACCAAAATGCTGCCTGGATTAGAGGGTATTATCTATAAGGAAAGGTTGGACAAATTCGGTCTGTTTTCTCTCGGATGTCAGAGGTTGAGGAGAGACATGATAGAAGTTTGCAAAATTTTGAGCGGCATAGATAGGATAGACAGACAGAATCTTAGTCCCAGGGTAGAAATATCAAGGATTATTGGATATAGTATTAAGGTCAATTCACCCTATCTATTCCCCTCAAGATTTTATCCACCTTTGTAAAATGGCTTGATTCTTGATTAGCACAGGTGTCAGAGGTTATGGGGAGAAGGCAGGAGGCTGGGGTTTGGAGGGAGAGAGAGATCAACCACGATTAAATGGCGGAGAAGACTTGATGGGCCGAATGGCCTAATTCTACTCCTATCACTTATGACTTATGACCTTATGACTCATCAGCCTCCTGCGTTCCAAGGAATAAAGTCCTCGTCTGACCAACCTCTCCCTGTAGTTCAGGCCCACAAGTCCTGGCAACATCCTTGTAAATCTTCATTGCACTCTCTCCATATTAATGGCATGTTTCCTGGAGCAGGGTGATCAAAACTGTACACAATAAACCAAATGCAGCCTCACCAAAATCTTGAACAACTATAACATAATATCCCATCTTCTGTACACAATGCCATGAAGACAAGTATGCCAAAAGCCTTCTTCCCCACCCTTTCTATCTGCGACAGTACCTTGAGGGAACTATGCACATACGCCACTGTTCCTCTGTTTCGTAGCAATCCCCATGGCCCTAGCTTTCACTGTGAAGGTACTTCCCAAAATCCAACCTCACACTTATCTGAATTAAACTCCATTTGCCATTCCATTCAAAGCTGTTCAAGACCCTGCTGTGATTCTTGCTCACCATCTTCACTGTCCACTATACCATCTATTTTGATATCATGCAAAGACTTACTGATGATGCCTTGTACATTCTCATACATTGTGGGTATTGATGACAAACAGCAATGGGCCCCGCACCAAACTCTGAGGCACATAGCACGTCACAGACCTCGAGTCCGAAAAGCAACCTTCCTGTTTCCTACCATGAAGCCAATTCTGCATTCAGTTAGCTAGCTCTCCCTAAATCCCATGAGATCTAACCTTCCAGAGCAGCCTACACCAAGGGATCTTATCAATCCTAATGTTGAAATCTATATAGTTTACAACACTGTCCTCATCAATCTTCTTGGTTAGACATAAAATGCAGGAGAAACTCAGTGAGTCAGGCAGCATCTCGTCTGAACCACTGAGTTAATCAAGCACTTTGTGTCCACCTTTGGTATAAACCAGCATCTGCAGTTCTTCTTGGTCACTTCTTCACGGAACTCAATCAAATTCATGGGACATGATCTCCAATGTACAAAACAATGCTGACTGTCCAACCAGCTATACCAAAAGCATGTATATCTTATCCCTCAGATTTCCCTAATGGTGTTGTAATACAAAGAAAATTCTAGAAAGAAATGTATACTGATATTAAAAAACTCTACAATGTAACGTAATGGGATTACGATGATTTAGGTCGTGGATTTATTGCTACCTTGAATAGCATTAGAGGCCCAGGGGTTTCCGTGTGACCCAAAGGACACTGTATAATATTGTCGTGTGGTTTAAGCCTATGGTTCTAGGTCTGAGCAAGCATCCAAATCTCCTGGCGAATGCAGAAGCAGGGTGTGGTTGGTGCCTGAATGAGGCCCTCTAAGTGGGGTGCACGCGTAATGTGATTATTTGACCAGAGAAAGAGGAGTGGGTGAATTATTAATTATTTGAATGATCACGTGCTTCATGATAGGATGGAATGATCATGTGGTCATAAGTGATAGGAGCAGTATTAGGCCATTCGGCCCATCAAGTCTACTCCACCAATCAACCATGACTGATCTATCTCTCTCTCCTAGCCCCATTCTCCTGCCTTCTCCCCATAACCCCTGACACCCGTAACAATCACAAATCTATCTATCTCTGCCTCAAAAAATATCCATTGATGGCCTCCACAGCCTTCTGTGGCAGAATTTCACAGATTCACCACTCTCTGACTAAAAAAATGTCTCCTCATCTCCTTCCTAAAGGAACGTCCTTTAATTCTGAGGCAATGACCTCTAGTCCTAGACTCTCCCACTAGTGGAAACATCCTCTCCACATCCACTCTGTACAAGCCTTTCACTATTCGATACGTTTCAATAAGGTCCCCCCTCATTCTTCTAAACTCCAGCGAGTACAGGCCCAATGTCGTCAAACGTTCATTATTATGTTCACCTACTCATTCCTGGGATCAGTCTTGTAAACCTCCTCGGGACCCACTCCAGAGCCAGCACATTCCTTCCTCAGAAATGGCGCCCAAAATTGCTCACAATTCCAGATTGGACATCCGTTGACAAATGTTTCAAGGATGTAAAGGGGGTTTCATAGAATATTAAGCACGAAAATCATCAGTTCAGCATGGACGTTAATGGAGCTAAGATCCTTTTTCCAAAAGCAGAGGAAATCTAGAGTAAGTCTGGTAGAGAAGCTCAAAATAGTTTTGCTAGATTACATTGGAGGAAACTGTTTCCACCTGCTGTGTCGGAAACCAGAGGCCACAGATATAAGTTATATTGACAAAAGAACTAGAGAAAAGGTGAGGAGGGTGCTTAAATACAGATATTTAGTCAATGGTCAATGGTTGTTTATTGTCACATCTGCAAATGCACAGCAATTTTTTGTTTTGCACACAGTTCAATAAAGTATTGCCATGCCTAAGCACAATCCCATATTAGCAGTGTACAGAAATAGTCCACTCAGACCGCATGCAAGAGTTGCCACATTTTGACGCCATTTCTGTGCTCCAGGTCTCATGAGCGGCGCCGGATCCAGGTGGGCCCCAGGCTGCTGCAGGGCCTCCAGCCATCACTTTCCTTGGACCTTTGGATCATTCAGTGAGCCGACGTCCCTCTCCTCACCCGTCCACGTTTGTGCCCCGGATGCGCCTCCCGCAGCCGACCGTGAGGGCGCGGAAGACCAGAACCCTGCTCGCTCTCCCACCGGCCTTGCTCCTCGCGTCCGTCGCCGCCGGCTCCCTTCTCTCTGGTCTTCGGGAGATGAGCAGGGTCCGGATTAGCGGCTTCCCCCAACGGGCCGCGGCCTTCCGGGTCTTGTGCATCCATTTATTGATTTACGCGATGGAAAATAATACCTGAAAAAACTCACGGAAATAGACTTACGAAAAAAACTCAAATGGAGAATGGATCAATATCGAAAGGGGAATGTGTGTGGTACTCAGAGTGAAACGCATGTTAATGGATTTACTTTAAGAGCTCTTTAAAGAGCTCAAACAGGCAGCTGCATGACCCCCCCGATGCACAACACAGGAGGGGAATTAGTTCTGGCCTCAAAGCCCCCTGAGCTTGTCCCACCCTTCAATAAGATCATGATCTGATCTTGGCTTCATCTCCACATTCCTGCCTATTCCCCTGCCTCTGCTGTTGTCCAAAGAACTGTCTGTCTCAGCCAAACTCGAATCAGCCTCCTCAGCTCTGTGAAGCAGTGAATTCTGCCTATCTTCCCTGAGTATCACACTATATTAAGGTGAAAGGAAAGAGGATATTTGGAGCTCTGTGGGGGCGGTACATTTGGAGACTGGAATGTGCTGCCTGAAGGGGTGGTGTTGACAGATACTTCCAAGACAAGTACAAGGGCCACACAGTGACGCAGTGGTAGAGTTGCTGCCTTACAGAGTCGGCGACCCGGGTTCGATCCAGACTACGGGTGTTGCCTGTATGGAGTTTGTACCTTCTCCCTGTGACTACGTGGGTTTACTTCAGGTGCTCTGGTTTCCTCCCGCACTCCTTATTCATGCAGATTTGCAGGTTAATGGGCTTCAGTTAATTATCCCAAGTGTGTAGGAGCAAAACTAGTGTACAGGTGATCACTGGTCAACATGGACTCAGTGGGCCAAAAGGCCTGTTTCCATTGCTGTATCTCTCAACTACTTGAATCACCAAAGCAAAGTGACTGTAAACATATAATAATAATAATAATAATGCATTTTATTTATATAGCGCTTTTCATATACTCAAAGACGCTTTACAGAGATTTTGAGAACATAGGGAAATGAATAAATAGATAAATAAGTAAATAAATAAATGAACAGAGAAAGGAGACAGAAGGTGAGGTGACCCTCAGTGGTTGAAGGCAGTACTGAACAGGTGAGACTTCAGCGATGTTTTGAATGTGGTGAGTGTGGAGGAGTCTCTAACGGTTTGGGGTAGTGAGTTCCATAGGGTGGGAGCAGCGATGGAGAAAGCCCTGTCCCCCCAGGATCTGAGTTTGGTCCGGATGTGGGGGGATAGGAGATTGGCAGCGGCAGAGCGGAGGGTGCAGGTGGGAGTGTGCCTGTGGAGGAGGTCGGTCAGGTAGGATGGGGCCAGGTTATGGAGGGCTTTGTAGGTTATGAGGAGGATTTTGTACTGGATTCTCTGGGGGATGGGGAGCCAGTGGAGTTTATAAAGTACGGAGGTGATATGGTCACGGATCGAGGTGTGTGTGAGTAGACGGGCAGCGGAGTTTTGAATGTATTGAAGTTTATTGATGATTTTTGAGGGTGCGCCATAGAGGAGGCTGTTGCAGTAGTCCAGACGGGAGGTGATGAAGGCGTGGATGAGGGTTTCTGCAGCTGTGGAGGAGAGGGATGGACGGAGTTAATATAATGTTATATTATAACATTATAATGTTATAATATAACATTATAAAAGGACTGGACAAGCTAGATGCAGGAAAAATGGTCCCAATGTTGCAGGAGTCCAGAACCAGGAGCCACAGTCTCAGAATAAAAGGGAGGCCATTTAAAACTGAAATGAGAAAAAACTTTTACACCCAGAGAGTTGTGAATTTGTGGAATTCTCTACCACAGAATGCAGTGGAGGCCAATTCACTGGATGAATTTAAAAGAGAGTTAGATAGAGCTCCTGGGGCTAGCGGAATCAAAGGATTTGGGGAGAAGGCAGGCACAGGTTACTGATTGTGGATGATTAGCCATGATCACAATGAATGGCGGTGCTGGCTCGAAGGGCCAAATGGCCTCCTCCTGCACCTATTTTCTATGTTTCTATGACTAGGGACCTACTGTAGGTAAATGGAATCAGTGTAGATATGTACCACGCAAGGCATGGATCTGTTTCTGTGATGTGGGACGTTATAATAATATGATTCTATGCTCCCATCATTTTTGGCTCACAGCCTTGGTCACTTTGCAACCACATCCTTTTTGTGACTATCAGATCACACCCATGTATTTCTATTTGTGCAATGCCATCAATTTTATTACAACTGTCAGATAATGATGCTCTAATTTTGTTTTGTTTTTACCAGTTTACCCCACATTTACTCTATTTGCAGGTGCAATCTTATATTTCTTTATTCTGTTGCCTCCTGAAATTACCTGCACTTTCTCCTTGTTATTTAACGTCCAACACGCCCTCCTTCTGGCTTCCACTTCCACCCTCCCCCCCCCCCCCCCCCCCCCCCCACTCCCCCCCAACATCCCCCCAACTCCACAGTGTAACTGAAAGGTTTCTTGACAGCTGTCTTGGACTCATAATATCAGTGTGGTGCTCCACAAAAATTGTCCTTTCAGCCCACCATGTCCGCGCTGACAAGAGACACAAAATGCTGGAGTAACTCAGCGGGACAGGCAGCATCTCTGGAGAGAAGGAATGGGTGACGTTTCAGTTTGAGTCCCTTCTTCAAAGTCTGAGGCTGAAGAAGGGTCTCGACCCGAAACGTCACCCATTCCTTCTCTCCAGAGATACTGCCTGTCCCACTGAGTTACTCCAGCATTTTGTGTCTATCTTCGGTTTAAACCAACATCTGCAGTTCCTTCCTACACATGTCCATGCTGACCCACTTTCCCCTATTACACTAATTCCATTTAATTAATTCAATTATTAATCAAGTTTAAAAAAAATATATTTTTATTTTTCTAATTTTGAGCTATAGAGTCGGAGTCATACAACACCGATTCTGGCCCTTTGGCCCAACTTGCCTTTGCCGACCAACTAAACTAGTCCCATCTAAGCTAGTTCCATTTGCCTGCATTTGACCCACATTTCTTATCCATGTACGTGCCTAAGTGACTTTTAAATGCCGTTTTAGTACCTGCCTCAACTACATCCTCCGGCAGCTTGTTTCATATACATACCACCTTTGAAGTGAACATTTTCATGCAGTCAAGTTAATAATCAAGTTTAAAGTGGCAATTTTATTAACAGGAGTTTGTGTGGTTTCCTTCGGTTTCCTTCCGCATTCCAAAGACGTACAGTTTGTAGGTTAATTGGTGTATGTGTAAATTGTCTCTAGTGTGTGTAGAATAGTGGTAGTGTGCGGGGATCGCTGGTCGGCGTGGACTCGGTGGGCCGAAGAGCCTGTTTCCGTGCTGTATCTCTAAACTAAACTAAACGAAACTAAACAATTTTGTCTGGATTTCGAGCAAAACTATGGAGGGAGAGAGAGAGATCAACCGTGGTTAAATGGCAGAGACTTAATGGGCTGAAAGGCCTGATTATTTTCCTGTCTCCTATGATCTTGCGAACAATTTAAGAAGTTAACTATTAAGAATAACTAAGCACTCTATTAGCGTCCTGCCTTTGTGTGATGTTATGTTTGCCATCATTTTCATGCTCTGACTTTGGCTTGCTGCCTCCGGTGCATCTTATCAATTGAACAATGTGTTTTATTTTAAATTGCCCGTGCATCATCTCTTTTACCTGCTTGACCCACTTCCCACGTACACCAAATCCCAGTCTGTGCATTCTGTTGAATATAGAGTCAGACGTAACACACATACTCTGTGCTCAGCAGGGAAGCCGCTAAAGGTTACTGAGACTCTCGATGCAGTGCACATTGTGTTATTGGCCTCTCCCTGCAGAACAGTGAAAGGCCTGGATAATGTGGAGAGGATGTTTCCACTAGTTGGGGGGGGGGGGGGGGGGGGGGGGAGAGTCTAGGACCAGAGGTCATAGCCTCAGAATTAAGGGACATTCTTTTAGGAAGGAGATGAGGAGGAACTTCTTTAGTCAGAGGGTGGCGAATCTGTGGAATTCTTTGCCACGGAAGGCGGCGGAGACCAAGTCAATGGATATCTTTAAGGCAGAGATAGATAGATTCTTGATTAGTACAGGTGTCAGAGGTTATGGGGGGAAGGCAGGAGAATGGGGTTAGGAGGGGGAGATAGATCAGCCATGGTTGAATGGCGGAGTAGACTTGATGGGCCGAATGCCCTAATTCTACTCCTATCACTTATGATCTTATGATCCCTGGTTAATTTTCAGACGTGCATTAATCTCCTGAAATTATATGTGAGCGAAGAATCAGTACCTAGGAACTGTTGTTTTCAAACGTTTGTAGCAAATTATTTCCTCAGTCCAAGGCAAAATTGCAAACATGGGAATCTAGTAGCTGTATTACTTTCTGTTTCTCCCCCTTGTTCATCTATTTTGACACTTCCGTAGGTTCTCCCTCTTGCTCTCCAGTGTTATCTCTGTATTCCATGCCCCTAGCTGTTTCCTGGTGCACCCGTGTGCTTTATTTATCACATTGCCACAGCTGTGCGGCCACGGTGGCGCAGCGGTAGAGTTGCTGCCTTACGGCGCTTGCAACACCGGAGACCCGGGTTTGATCCCGACTACGATGCTGCCTGCACGGAGTTTGCACGTTCTCCCTGTGACTGCGTGGGTTTTCTCTGAGATCTTCGGTTTCCGCCCACACTCCAAAGACGTACAGGTAGGGTAGGTTAATTGGCTTGGTATATGTGTAAATTGTCACTAGTGTGTGTAGGATAGTGTTAATGTGCGGGGATCGCTGGTCGGTGCGGACTCGGTGGGCCGAAGGGCCTGTTTCCACGCTGTATCTTTAAACTAAACTGGCAGGTCACCAACCCGGACACAACCCTGACCTGTAGTGCTGCCTGTGTGGAGTTCGCATGTTCTCACAAGTTCATTAGTTATCGGAGAAGAATTAGGGCATTCAGCCTATCAAGTCTACTCCACCATTCAATCATGGTTGATCTATCTCTCCCTCTCAACCCCATTCTCCTGCCTTCTCCCCATAACCCCCGACACCCATACCAATCAAAAATCTGTCGATCTCCGCCTTAAAAGAAATCTACTGACTTGGCCTCCACAGCTGTCTGTGGCAATGAATTCCACAGATTTACCACCCTCTGACTAAAGAAATTCCTCCTCATCTTCTTTCTGAAGGTACGTCCTGTTATCCTGAGGCTCTGACCTCTGGTCCTGGACTCTCCCACTAGCGGAAACATACTCTCCCTGTGACTTCATGGGTTTCCTCTGAAAGCTTTGATTTTCTCCCATGTCCAGAAGTTGAGTGTGTGGGTGGGTTAATTGGTCTCTTGTCCCAAGTGAATTGTCGGTGGCAGAAGTGATGGGAATGTGGGGAGCAGCAAGGAAAACTAATGGAGGATTGGACTTTTTTGTGAGCCGGAATAGTTTAGTTTAGTGTAATCTGTCCAACTTTCTTCAATGAAGAGCGGGAAGTATAGAGATGTCGTTTGGGAATAACAATTTCCTGCGAAATGGACAAGTTGGGGTTATCGTTATTTCCTTTGAAAGTTTTATTTGATGTGGTTTTCTTACAATTGTTTTGGAGCCATGGAGTCATAGATTGGTACAGTGTGGAACCAGACCCTTCGGCCCATCTTGCCCACACCAGCCAACATGTCTCAGCTATGTCCCAACTACCTGCCTTTGGTCTATATCCCTCCAAACCACGCAGGTCACAGGGAGAACGTACAAACTCCGTACAAACAGCACCCGTAGTCGGGATCGAACCCGGGTCTCCGGCACTGCAAGCGCTGTGAGGCAGCAACTCTACCGCTGTGCCACCGTACTCTGATGTCAATTCCAATAACATATCTGTTCGGACCAAGGAACTGGCAAATGCTGGTTTACACAAAAAAGACACAATGTGCTAGAGTAACTCAGCATCTCTGGAGTAACATAGAAAGGTGATGTTTCTGGTCAGGACCCTTCCTCAGTCTTAACGGCTATGTTGTTACCAAGCAGGGCTATCACACCCATAAACTCTGATGGTGTTTGCTGTCATACATATAATTAATTTTGCAGACTTACTGTTGAGCACAATTGAAGTACAGTACATCTGTTTTCTTCATTGCCATAAATGGCATGCTCAGAATCATACACAAAGAGGAAGTCCAAATAGCATTCCTGAAAGAGAAATTAAAGTCAGAGCATAGCAACTTAACAATGTTACAACACTCCTTTACCCCTTTGTTTTAGCTGCTAACTATCCAGTGAGCTTTGGAATATTCGTCATTGAGTCATAGAGTGATAGTGTGGAAACAAGCCCTTCAGCCCAACTTGCCCACATCAGCCAACATGTCCCAGCTACACTAGTCCCACCTGCCTGTGTTTGGTCCATACCCCTCCAAACCTGTCCTATCCATGTACCTGTCTAACTGTTTCTTAAATGTTGGGATAGTCCCAGCCTCAACTACCTCCTCTGGCAGCTTGCTCCATACACCCACCACCCTTTGTGTGAAAAAGTTACTCCTCAGATTCCTATTAAATCTTTTCCCCTTCACCTATGTCCCCTGGTCCTCAATTCACCTACTCTGGGCAAGAGACTCTGTGCGTCTACCCGATCTATTCCTCTCATGATTTTTTACACCTCTATAAGATCCACCCCTCATCCTCCTGCGCTCCAAGGAGTAGTCCAACTCGATTCTAAATATTCATCATTGCCAGAGGTTGTTTTAATAGTGTGTGAACTTGCAGAAGCCATGTATGTCATTGTATGCTGAGTGCTTGCGAAATGAAATTGAGCAAAAAATGTTTCAATCGATGAAAACATGAATGGTTCCATCTGCCTCTTTGGACAAGGTGTCAAGGCTCTGTCACCGAGATGTCCCTCGATATTCTGGACAGTAGAACTGGCCTTAGATACATTAATATACAAGTGATTTTCCTCTACAATCTCTCACAATGGCAGATGATGTGGATCATCTGGGATACGTGTAGGAAGGAACTGCAGGTGCTGGTTTAAACCGAAGGTAGACACAAACAGCTGGAGTAACTCAGCGGGACAGGCAGCATCTCTGGAGAGTCTGAAGAAGGGGGGGAGAGGGAGGGAGGGGGAGGGAGAGGGAGGGGGAGGGGGAGAGAGAGAGAGAGAGAGAGAGAGAGAGAGAGAGAGAGAGAGAGAGAGAGAGAGAGAGAGAGAGAGAGAGAGAGAGAGAGAGAGAGAGAGAGAGAGAGAATGAAAGAGAGAGAATGAAAGAGAGAGAGAGAATGAAAGAGAGAGAGAGAGAATGAAAGAGAGAGAGAGAATGAAAGAGAGAGAGAATGAGAGAGAGAGAGAATGAAAGAGAGAGAGAATGAGAGAGAGAGAATGAGAGAGAGAGAGAATGAAAGAGAGAGAGAATGAAAGAGAGAGAGAATGAGAGAGAGAGAATGAAAGAAAGAGAGAATGGAAGAGAGAGAGAATGGATGAGAGAATGAAAGAGGGAGAGAGAGAATGAAAAAGGGAGAGAAAGGGAGAAAGAGAATAAAAGAGAGAGAGAGAATGAATAGGCAGGAATAGAAGGGTGATAAGTGGATAATAGAGGTAGGGGTGGGGCAAAGACTGCCAGGTGATAGGTCGATATAGGTGAGTGGGATCACAAGTAACTGGACATCGCGCATAAAACACAATGTGCTGGAGTAACTCAGCAGGCCAGCCAGTATCTCTGGAGGACATGGATGGACATTGGTTTGGGTTGGGACCCTTCTTCAGGCTGAACCCTGTTTTGCAAGTGAATGGGGTGGTTGGGAGATGGGCGGAGATGGTGACAAAGGCTCGAGGTGGAAAGAAGGCAAAAGGGTGCTGGATAAGGAACGAAAAGAAGCAATGAAATGCAAAGGCTGGTGGGCGGGGTTGGAGATGGTGGGGGGGAGGGGGGGAGAGGGAGGATAAAAGGGAAATGGCGGATCTCAGAAATGGGTGGGGTGGGAGCTAAGCCTAAGGAGGAAGGAAAAGTAATAGGTTGATGAGAGGAATGTGGAGGAGGGGAGAGGGGTAGGAGAAGGAGGGGTGGGGAGGGTATTACCTGAAATTGGATAATTCAATGTTCTTACCATTGTGTTGTAGACTACCAAGGTGGTATGTGAAACGCTGTTCTTCCAGCTAGCATGTGGCCTCACACTGGCAGTGGAGGAGGCCAAAGACAGAAAGGCCAGTGTAGGAATAGGAAGGAACTGATCTTTAGGAAAAATAATATAAGAAAATAACTGCAGATGCTGGTACAAATCGATTTATTCACAAAATGCTGGAGTAACTCAGCAGGTCAGGCAGCATCTCGGGAGAGAAGGAATGGGTGATGTTTCGGGTCGAGACCCTTCTTCAGTCTGAAGAAGGGTCTCGACCCGAAACATCACCCATTCCTTCTCTCCCGAGATGCTGCCTGACCTGCTGAGTTACTCCAGCATTTTGTGAATAAATATTTTAGGAAAAATAATAACTTGCCTCATGATGATCGTGGAAAGTACAGCACAAGAACAGGCCCTTCGGCCCACAATGTCTGTGCCAAGCATGATGCCGAAACCAGCTCTTACCTGAAAAAGACACAAAGTACTGGAGTAACTCAGCGGGTCAGGCAGCATCTCTGGAGAACATGGATAGGTGATGTTTCAGGTTAGGACCCTTCTCCTCAACCCAACTCCAATCCGCCTGGACATAATCCATATCCCTCCATTCCCTGCCTATCCAAATGTCTCATGAATGCCACTATGGTATCTGCCTCAACCATCAGTCCCGGCAGCACATTTCATGCACTCACCTCCCTCTGTGTCAAGACGTTGCCCCACACATTTGCTTTAAGAGACACAGTGGCACAGCAGTAGAGTTGCTGCCTTACAGCGCTTGCTTGCAGTGACAAGGGGTCTTGGAATTCCTTGCGGTAGCATGGGATGGGTTCTGATAGAGCTCCATCGTATAGCACGTCCAGTAATGTTGCAACATGGATGCAGAGATTACAATGTAATTCTCCCAAGGCAAACGTAGGTATTCCATCTGTTGCGTGGAGGTTTAGGAGGCTCGGTGATGGATGGGTGGGGTACTCTTGCCATAGAGGGGGTACAGAGAAGGTTCACCAGATTGATTCCTGGGATGGCAGGACTTTCATATGAAGAAAGACTGGATAGACTCGGCTTGTACTCGCTGGAATTTAGAAGATTGAGGGGGGATCTTATAGAAACACAAAATTGTTAAGGGGTTGGACGGGCTAGATGCAGAAAGATTGTTCCCGATGTTGGGGAAGTCCAGAACAAGGGGTCACAGCTTAAGGATAAGGGGGAAGTCTTTTAGGACCGAGACACAGAGAGTGGTGAATCTGTGTAATTCTCTGCCACAGAAGGTAGTTGAGGCCAGTTCATTGGCTATATTTAAGAGGGAGTTAGATGTGGCCCTTGTGGCTAAAGGAATCAGGGGGTATGGAGAGAAGGCAGGTACAGGTTACTGAGTTGGATGATCAGCCATGATCATATTGAATGGCGGTGGAGGCTCGAAGGGCCGAATGGCCTACTCCTGCACCTTTTTTTCTATGTTTCTATGAATAGCCATGCCCATGAGGGCAGCACGGTGGCACAGCGATGGAATTGCTGTCTTACCGCGCTTGCAGTGGGGGAGACCCAGGTTCGATCCCGACTACGGGTGCCGTCTGTAGCTTGGTGTAAGCGTAAATTGTCCCTGGTGTGTGTAGGGTAGTGTTATTGTGTGTGGATCGCTGGTCGGTGCGGACTTGGTGGGCCCGAAGGGCCTGTTTCTGCGCTGTATCTCTAAAACTGAAAAAAACCAACTAAACTTTGCCCCTGTCACCTGTTTGAGGTGCCACAGATTCACGAACAGTAACCCAGACCAAGTGGCACCAGATAAGGGACACACTGTTCATGTCCCTCCCTTGGTATTTGGAATTTCATGCAAGGGACATCAATGGAGCACTGTAGGCTGATTACTGTGCATCAAGCATTGCATGTCAATAGCCACTGTGTGTTTCAGCAACGTGCACAATACGTCGGACTGCGGTTCTGGGGTGCACCGTGAGTGCAGTTGGCAGTCGACTTAGTTTCAATTCAAATTATTTTGCACAGCACAGAAATTGTGAAACATTGCAGTAGAATTTCTAGTGCAAATGCCCTTTAAAATGTAAATTCAATGACAGATATTGGGAAATCTTGCAGCAACCCATGTCCATTTCCAAATCGTCAAGTCATGTTAGGTCATGAAGCATGCAGGTACAGCAGGCAATGAAGAAAGCCAATGGAATGTTGGCCTTCATAACAAGAGGAGTTGAGTATAGGAGCAAAGAGGTCCTTCTGCAGTTATACAGGGCCCTAGTGAGACCGCACCTGGAGTACTGTGTGCAGTTTTGGTCTCCAAATTTGAGGAAGGATATTCTTGCTATTGAGGGCGTGCAGCGTAGGTTTATTAGGTTAGTTCCCGGAATGGCGGGACTGTCATATGTTGAAAGACTGGAGCGACTAGGCTTGTATACACTGGAATTTAGAAGGATGAGAGGAGATCTTATCGAAACGTATAAGATTATTAAGGGGTTGGACACGTTAGAGGCAGGAAACATGTTCCCAATGTTGGGGGAGTCCAGAACAAGGGGCCACAGTTTAAGAATAAGGGGTAGGCCATTCAGAACTGAGATGAGGAAAACCTTTTTCAGTCAGAGAGTTGTGAATCTGTGGAATTCTGTGCCTCAGAAGGCAGTGGAGGCCAATTCTCTGAATACATTCAAGAGAGAGCTGGATAGAACTCTTAAGGATAGCGGAGTCAGGGGGTATGGGGAGAAGGCAGGAACGGGTACTGATTGAGAATGATCAGCCATGATTACATTGAATGGCGGTGCTGGCTCGAAGGGCCGAATGGCCTCCTCCTGCACCTATTGTCTATTGTCTATTGTCTATTGTCTATTGTCAAGTTTATCATCATATGAACAAATACAGTGAAGTCCAAGTACATTGAAAATTTTGCATCACAGGCAAATAGGCTCAGTTTTCTCTAACTTCATTCTCTAAAGATGTTTCGGTCGAGACCCTTCTTCAGACGATACAGATCTACTCCCCCACTCCCCCACCCAAGTGGGTCCACTCCCCCACCCAAGGGGGTCCACTCCCCCACCCAAGTCGCTGTATGTAGTTCAAAGTCGTCTTGTTGGGTCTCATTGTCTATTACTTGTTTTCACCTACCCCACAACTAACAATGGCCTGTTTCCTTTACCATCATTGCAGATCTTTCACTCATTTGTTCTACACCTGTCAATATCACCGTCTACATCTCTTATTTTCCTTTCCCCTGACTCTCAGTCTGAAGAAGGGTCTCGACCCGAAACGTCACCTGTCACCTTTTCTCCTTTTCCTGCTGCCTGACCCACTGAGTTACTCCAGCTTTTTGAGTCTATCTTCTATATTATATGTAAAATATACAAGACAGTGAAAAGAACACGACATTAGGTTCAGGTTTAGGTTTGGGTTTATTCTTGTCACACGTAGCAAGGTACAGTGAGAAACCTTCTTTTTGCATGCTATCCAAACAGATCAGATATACCATACAGAGATATAATCAAGTCAAACTCAGGTGCGATAGAGCAAAGGGGAAGATACTGAGTGCAGAATATACTTCTCAGCATTGCAGCATAACAGTTCAGTGCAAAACACAGTTAGAAACCAATTCCATGGGAGTGCAGAAGGTGGTATGTGGTATTTTGTTGTCGAGCTAGGATTGGAATTGTGCACGGTTAGTTCAAGAACCTGACTAGTTTAGTTTAATTTTAGTTTAGACATAAAAACATGGAAACAGGTCCTACGGCCACTGTGTCCATGCCGACCAACGATCACCCATACACCAGTTCTACCCTACACACTAGGAACAGTTTACAGAAGCCAATTAACGTACAAAACTGGCATGTCTTTGGAATGTGGGAGGAAACCGGAACACCCAGAGAAAACCCACGCAGTCGCAGGTGAGAACATACGAACTCCACACAGACAGCACCGGTAGTCAGGATCGAACCCGGATCTCTGGCGCTGTAAGACAGCAATTCTACCGCTACGCCACCGTGCCGCACCGTGCCGCCCAGGGCCTATGTTAACGCCCAGGAACTTGAAGCTACCAATGCTGACCACCAATGAGACTGGCATCCGGTCTTACGACTTCCCTTTTGTGAAGCCAACAATTAGTTCATTGGTTTCGTTGATGTTGAGTGAGAGAGTGTGCTTCAGCACCACTCAATCCCCTATCAATTCTGTCTCTCTCCTGTATACTGACTCATTTGCTACTTGTGATTTGACCGACACCAGTTGTCACATTTGTAGATGGCATTGGAGCATAGGCACACAGTCATGGGTGCAAAGAGAGCAGAGCAGGGGGATAAGCACATAGCCTTCAGGTGAAGATAGACACAAAAAGCTGGAGTAACTCAGCGGGTCAGGCAGCATTTCTGTCGAAAAGGAATAGGAGACGTTTCGGGTCGAGACCCTTCTTCAGACTGGTACCCCCCATGCCCCTGTTGATGGTCAGTGAGGAGGAGAAGTTGTTACCGATCCAAAGATAGACACAAAATGCTGGAGTAACTCAGCGGGTCAGGCAGCATCTCTGGAGAAAAGGAATAGGCGACATTTCAATAGACAATAGACAATAGGAGGCCATTCGGCCCTTCGAGCCAGCACCGCCAAGGAGGTGAGGAGGAACCTCTTTAGTCAATTGCCGCAGAGGGCTGTGGATGCCAAGTCAATGGATATTTTTAAGGCAGAGATCGACAAATTCTTAATTAGAACGGGTGTCAAGGGTTTTGGGGAGAAGGCAAGAAAATGGGATTAGGAGGCAGAGATCAGCCATGATTGAATGGTGGAGTAGACTCGATGGGATGAGTGGCCTAATTCTCCTCCTATAACTTGTGAACTTGTGAATTATCAGCACCGTTATTTTCAGTATTGGGCAGCACGGTGGCGCAGCGGTAGAGTTGCTGCCTTACAGCGTCAGAGACCCGGGTTTGACCCTGACTACGGGTGCTGACTGCACGGAGTTTGTACGTTCTCCCCGTGACTTGTGTGGGTTTTCTCCAGGATCTCGGGTTTCCTCTCAAATTCCAAAGACGTACAGGTTTGAAGGTTAATTGTCTTGGTAAAATTGTAAATTGTCCCTAGTGTGTGTAGGATCACTGGTCGGCGTGGAATCGGTGGGCCGAAGGGCCTGTTTCCGCGCTGTATCTCTAAACTAAACTAAACGAATAAAATTTCAAAAAGTATTATTTTTGCAAGCATCTTGCGAGAAGGTTTAAGTTTTAGGCTCCAATCTGAAAAATATATGCATAAGTCAAGGGGAGGTGGGAGACAATCTTCAGTTGTAGGAAGCACCAGAATTTGTACAATGCACAAATATGTTCCCTCTTAAACAGTGCACACTGCTATATTGCAAACGAGACCCACATAATTGGAGTCTGTCTTTGCTGTTTTCATAAACAGTAGAAACGACGTAACAAATCATACGATTATGCTCCCACACAATCCCGTGCTGTGTAACTCAAAGCCTATTGTCTCAAGAATGCACAAAGAACAAAGCCAGCATTATGGGCAAATTCTGTCCCACAGTTTTAAAGCATTTTAAGAACAATAAGTGTTGCAAGGATTTTCCTTTGATGCTTTCAAATCCTCGATCTCTAAAATAAACTAGTGCCTCTCAAAGTTACAGCTGATAGCTGCAAAAGTCAGAAGCTCCTGTGAAATAATGTATGTTACAATTTTCAACTGGGAAATGGGTTCAAGCGTACATGTGTTCACTTGTGAAGAACGTTAGGTTTATTCACCAGAATTCTGGGGCTCATTCTCGAGAATGAAGGCACCTTAATTTACACAGTGTAAACAATGACATTTGTAAAGGGGGGATCTCATTGAAATTTACCGAATAGTGAAAGGCCCGAATAGAGTGAATGTGGAGAGGATGTTTCCAGTAGCGGGAGAGTCTTGGACCAGAGGGCACAGCCTCAGAATAAATGGACGTACCTTTACAAAGGAGATGGGGAGGAATTTCTTTAGCCAGAGGGTGGTGAATCTGTGGAATTCATTGCCACAGATGGCTGTGGAGGTCAAATCTTTGGGCATTTTTAAAGCGGAGGTCGACAGGTTCTTGATTAGTTAGGGTGTCAAAGGTTACGAGGAGAAGGCAGGAGAATGGGGTAGAGATGGGGGGAGGGATAGATCAGCCATGGTTGAATGCAGAGTAATGGCCTAATTCTGTTCCTATGACTTATGAACTTGAACATTTCAGTGGCTCACTCAAAGTAGTAATAAAGATCCTTGAATTTAATTGTACAGGATTTTAATTATACTTCTGTAATAGTTGAATGGAAGAGTACAGTTTCAGTTTCAATCATTAAATGAACAGGCCTCATACAAGCATTTTTGTGTGAAATATAAGTGACATGCAAAACACAGCCCTGTGGTGTGCCGGTACTCAGGGTGATAGTGGAGGACAGGTGCGGGCCCATTCTCACTGCCTGCGGTCGTTCCAGCAGGAAGTCCAGGATCCAGTCACATAACGACGAGCTGAGGCCTAGCAGGTGGAGTTTGGTGATGAGCTTGGTGGGGATGACCGTGTTGAAGGCAGAGCTATAGTCAATGCATAACATCCTCACGTACGTGCGCTGTCTCTCCAGGTGAGTCAGGACAGTGTGAAGAGCCAGAGAGATGGCGTCCTCTGTGGATCTGTTTGCCCTGTATGCAAATTGATGTGGGTCCAGTGAGTCAGGGATGCTGGAATTGATGTGTGAGAGGACCAGCCTCTCAAAGCACTTCATGACTATCGGAGTTAGGGCAACCGGACGGTAGTCGTTCAGGTTGGTGATCTTTGCTTTTTTCGGCACCGGAACTATGATAGCCGACTTCAGGCACTTGGGAACCGTGGCCAGAGATAACGACAAGTTAAAGATCCTGGTGAATACCTCAGCCAGCTGTTCAGCACAGTCCCTAAGTACCCTTCCTTGAACTCCTTCCGGGCATGCAGCCTTGCGTGGGGCGTGGGTTGACCCTTCGCAGAGCGCGTTGTACATCCTGCGTGCTCAGTGTTGAGACCAGTCCCTCCGCCTTGGCTGGGGTTCTTCCCCTCATGGTGGTGTTGCCAGGTTTGAAGCGGGCGAAGGAGTTGTTAAGCTCGTTGATTAGTGAGGCATTGCTATAGGGGCAGGCAGGGCTGCTCTTGTAGCAGTCTCCGTAACTCTTGGAGTAACTCAGCGGGTCAGGCAGCATCTCAGGAGAGAAGGAATGGATGACGTTTCGGGTCGAGACCCTTCTTCAGAAGAAAGACCCTTCTTCAGGATCTGAAGAAGGGTCTTGACCTAAAACGTCACCCATTCCTTCTCTCCTGAGATGCTGCCTGTCCCGTTGAGTTACTCCAGCATCTTGTGTCTACCGTAGGTTATTTAGACGTAGGTTATAATTGGTCTCAAGAATGCAACTATTTTATAATAAAGCTCTATGCAATCTGCAGGTTGTTGTAGATATCAAAGAAAAATAAAAGATTGAATGAGTATTTGGAAAATGTTTATAACGATGGAAAAAAATAACATCTGTTTAACATGTCTAAGATTGCTCAAGAGTAACTGGAAACAAATTATGTTGCAGTAAGATCTGAAGATAAGGCGTGTTCATTCAATGGCTGAAACTGAAAATTTGCTTTTCCATTCCCCGTTCAGCCTCAACAACTACAGATGTACAATTAGAATTCTTTACCATTATTCAAGGATATTTTTTGATATCAGCCTCTGTAATTTTAAAGTGCCATTGTCCAGACAAGGTAGGTATCCTGACTTTTTTTCCTTATCTCCTTCTCCTTCTGTGAAGTCAAGACAAAGAGTGATGAGAAAAAGTTAATCACCTTTTGGAATGTAGTCACCATAACAATGTCCTCACATATTGCATAGAGTTTCACTACATCAGACAAACACAACACCATCAACGTCAAACCATTGCTTCTATCCATAGATGCTGCCTGGCCTGTTGAGTTACTCCAGCATTTTGTATCCAGCTAAGACAACAGGCTTGTAAGATTCGGAGTACACTATGTCCACATTGGCAAGCTGTACAACTCCACGCCGAATCAGCAGAAAATCTGCAGCTTCCATCTCCATCCTAAATGTGAAGATAGACACAAAATGTTGGAGTAACTCAGCGGGACAGGCAGCATCTCTGGAGAGAAGGAATGGGTGACGTTTCGGGTCGAGACCCTTCTTCAGAATGTTCACCGTCCTGCACCCCCATCATAAATGTCTTGTTCAAGGATCTTTTCAAGGGTAAGGGCCTTCTTTGCAAAGGGGATTATTCTTCTTTATGCGCCCCTTGTAATACTGGCTCACCTACAGTACACAGTTTAGTTTATTGTCACGTGTACCGAGGAACAGTGAAAAGCTTTTGTTGTATTGTCTTATCCAGTCAGCGGAAAGGCAATACATGATTACAATCGAGTGATTTACAGTGTATAGAAACTTGATAAGGGAATAATGTTTAATGCAAGGTAAAGCCAGCAAAGTCCGATCAAGGATAGTCCGAGGGTCACCAAAAAGGTGAATAGTAGTTCAGCACTGCTCTCAGGTTCTGGTAGGACGATTCAGTTGCCTGATAACAGATGCACCCATTATCTTCTGCATCCATTTGGAATAGGTTTGACGATATATGAGGAAATTGGACCTTGGTTTTGTGTAAAATACTTTATGCATTCATCCTATCAATTCCCCTTGTGATTTTACACACCTCTATAAGATCACCCTTCCACCTCCTGCACTCCAAAGAATAAAGACCTAGCTTGTAGCTCTGGCCTTCAAGTTTAGTTTTGTTTAGTTTTGTTTAGTTTTTTTTAGTTTTGTTTAGTTTTGTTTAGTTTTGTTTAGTTTTGTTTAGTTTTGTTTAGTTTTGTTTAGAGATACAGCTCGGAAACAGTCCACACCGACCAGCGATTCCTGTACATTAGCCCACAGAGACTCCATGTGCATTCTTTAGGATTGCATCAATGTGCTGGGTCCAGCACAGATCTTCATAGACATGCACGCCCAGGAACTTAAAAGTTTTTGACTCTCTCCACCACCGGCTCAATGTTATTGTTTCTTCCCTAGACAAAACATCAAATGATGTGTTTCTTTCATTCGATTTTCATTCAGATCGCTGAATTATTTTGCCCTGATTGTTTCATTTTTTAGTCCACAATCCCACCATTGCTATCCAAGTTTAAAATGACATCTGTTTGATTTAGGAACCAACAGAGATGTTTTCTATAGTTTGGTTTACAGCCCGGAAAGCCCTTACCCTTGAAAAAATCCTTGAACAAGGATCTTTAACCTGTCGTTATCTCTGGCTACGGTCCCCAGAGATACAGCCCGGAAACAGGCCATTCGGCCCACCGAGTTCACACCGACCAGCGATTCCTGTACATTAACCCAATCCTACATGCTTTGGACAATTTACAATTTTTACCAAAGCCAATTAACCTACAGACCCTCATGTCTTTGGAATGTGGGAGAAACAGGAGCACCCGGAGAAACCCCACACGGTCACGGGGAGAATGTACAAATTCCTACAGTACCCATAGTCAGGATCAAACCAGGAAACTCTGGCAATGTAAAGCAGCAACTTTACCGTGCCGCCGAACAAGTCCTACCAACGTCCTCGTAAATCTTCTCTGTACTTTTTCTAGGTCAGTTTAGTTTGCTGTCACATGTACCGAGGGAGAGTGAAAAGCTTTTGTTTGCGTGCTATCCAGTCAAAGAAAAGATTAAACACATTCTTCCGAGATCGGGCTTGTATTCACTGGAGTTTAGTGGATGAGAGGGGATCTTATAGAAACATATTTAAGGATGAGAGGGGATCTTATAGAAACATATAAAATTATAAAAGACTGGACAAGCTAGATGCAGGAAAAATGCTCCCAATGTTGGGCGAGTCCAGAACCAGGGAACATTTTCCTGCATCTAGCCTGTCCAATCCCATAAGAATTTTATGTTTCTATCAGATCCCCTCTCATCCTTCTAAATTCTAGCGAATCTTCTATGTACAGGCATCACATTGAATTCAAGTAAGGAATGAAGGAGTAAGGAATGAATAGAGCCCTGGGAAAGCTATTTTTATTCAAAGCAGACCAGTTCTCTTGTGTTTGCTCGAAGCAAACAATTACTGCACCAACCTTACCAATCAAAAATGTTTCCTTAGGAATTACAGACTCTTCGGAACTACAGGAACTCATGATGTGTGCTTCAATTAGAGATATAATCCCATTCATTATAAAACCAGACAGCATAAAGAGGCAACATCATAACTTGTTTATATCTCCGTTCCAAGAATAACATGCAGCTGTCTGAATTATAGGCAATCCAGCAGCTGATAACTGCTGTAGTCCAGCAATTACACAGAGAATTTAATAAAACCTAATGAACAAATTCACGTTAGTAGATAGGCACTATCCACTCGCCTGACACTTCCTAATAGGGGCAACCTTCAGTTCAAACAAAATACTGTGGACTGTAATAGGTAGGGTGAGAAGCAAAGATACTAGAGGAGCAAGATGAACCACTCAAGATGAAATCGCCTATACTGAAGTGTAGTACGGAAAGGAGCGGAACGTCCGCCATTTTAGTAGGCAAAACCCGCCTCTCGCTGTGTAATCAGTGTTTTGGGGGAACAGTATGTGTGATGATACCATTAAAATGGAGAATATATCTCATCTATCAATTCACAGATTTTTGTTATTTTTCTTTTTAAATGTTTCTGCAAGTTTCTGCTTACTAAAATGACAACGTGACATACTATGGTTTTTAGGGTCGAATGATCTATCTTGCTCTGCTCTATTATCTTTGGTGAGAAGTGAGTTTAATTTGGAAACATAGAGCATAGAACAGTACAGCACTCGAACAGGCCCTTCGGCACACAATTTCTGTGCCAAACATGATGCCAAGGCCAACGTTTATCTACTGCACATAATCCATATCCCTCAATTCCCTGCATATCCATGGTGCCTATCCAAACGTCCCTTAAATTCCACTGTTGTATCTGCCTCAACCACCAACCCTGGCAGCGTATTCTGGGCACTCACCACCCTCTGTGAAAAAAAGTTGTCTACTGTAGCGACCATAGAGATTAGTCCTAGGAGTCGAACCCTCAGATTGGCCAGCAAGGTCACGTGTGAGTGCGACCGTAGGGATTGGTCCAGGGAGTTGAGCCCGCTGATTGGACAGCGACGTCACGTGTGGTTTTGGCGCCCAAACCAGTCAGTTAGTAGAGTTCTTCGAAGTGAACAGTTAGAATTAATGGTTGTCTGTAATCTCGTTCGTTATACTTTGTAATCGAATGTTGCTGTCGCAATAAACTTCTTCAACAAAGAACGAGCCTCCAGACTCGCCATACTACACATCTCCTTTAAACTTTGCCCCGGAAGCTATGCTATCCAGTATTTGATATTTGATATTTCCACCTTGAGAAAAAGGTTCTGATTGTCTATCCTATCTATGCCTCCCATAATTAGCTGTAATTCTATCGGATTTATGTCATAAGGTCATAAGGAATACAATACAATACAATACAATATATCTTTATTGTCATTGTACAGGGGTACAACGAGATTGGGAATGCGCCTCCCATACGATGCAATAAATTAATTAGCTAGTCAGTATTCATTTATACAACCCAATGAAACAAATTAGGGCAGTTTTAAACAGAATAAAGTGCAGTAGATCTGTGCCGGTTCACTGTGCAATGTGACCATCCGGCTCAGCAGCTATGGCCCTGGGGATGAAGCTGTTCCTGAGTCTGGAGGTGCGGGCGTAGAAGGCCTTGTATCGTCTGCCCGATGGTAGAAGTTCGAACAGACTGTTGCAGCGGTGTGAAGAGTCTTTGTGGATGCTGGTGGCTTTTCTGAGGCATCGTGTGTTGCAGATGCCCTCCAAGGCTGGTAGCTGTGTTCCGATGGTCCTCTGAGCTCTATGGACTACCCGCTGAAGAGCTTTCCTCTCTGCCTCCATGCAGCTGAGATACCACACAGGGATGCCATGTGTTAGGATGCTCTCTATGGTGCAGCGGTAGAAGGTCGTCAGCAGCTGTTGGGGTAGACCAGACTTTTCCAGTGTTCTTAGGTAGAACAGTCGTTGCTGTGCCTTCTTGACCAGCGCAGCAGTGTTATTGGACCATGTTAGGTCCTCCGAAATGTGAGTGCCCAGAAACTTGAAGCTGGACACTCTCTCCACACTGTCCCCGTTGATAAAGATCGGGGCGTATTCCCCGTTGTGTGACCTACGGAAGTTGATGATCAGCTCCTTGATCTTGGTGGTATTTAGGGACAGGTTGTTATCAGAGCACCAGTCCGCCAGGTTCTGCACCTCCGCTCTGTAATTTGTTTAATCACCGTTGGTGATCAGCCCGATCACCGTTGTGTCGTCTGCAAACTTGACAAAGGTGTTGGTGTCGAATGCAGGAACACAGTCGTGTGTGAAGAGGGAGTAGAGCATGGGGTTCAGAACACAGCCCTGTGGTGTGCCGGTACTCAGGGTGATAGTGGAGGACAGGTGCGGGCCCATTCTCTGCCTGCGGAGTAGAATTAGGCCATTTCGGCCCATCAAGTCTACTCCGCCATTCAATCATGGCTGATCTATCTCTGCCTCCGAACCCCATTATCCTGCCTTCTCCCTGTAACCTCTGACACCCGTACTAATCAGGAATATATCTATCTCCGCCTTAAAAATATCCACTGACTTGCCCTCCACTGCCTTCTGTGGCAAAGAATTCCACAGATTCATGACCTTCTAACTAAATAAATTTCTCCTCATCTCCTTCCGAAAAGAACATCCTTTAATTCTGAGGCTATCGCTCTCCCACAAGTGGAAACATCCTCTCCACATCTACTCTATCCAAGCCTTTCACTCTTCTCTAAGTTTCAATGAGTTCCCCCCTCATTCTTCTAGACTCCAGCGAGTACAGGCCCAGTGCCGACAAACGCTTATCATAGATTAACCTACTCATTCCTGGATTGGGTCTGTACCTTTTCATACCTCTAGTTTCCCTCACCCCTGACTCAATCTGAAGAAGGGTCTCGACCCGAACGAGCTGTCAGAGGAGGAAGTTGAACAGTTGAACCAGGTGCCATAATAGCGTTTGAAAGACACTTGGACAGATACATGGATAGGAAAGGTTTCGAGAGATATGGGCCAAACGCAGGCAAATAGGATTAGCTTCGGTCAGCACAGATGAGTTGGACCAAAAGCCCTCTATCCATGCAGTATGACTATCACTATAATTACTCTACAACTGATTTGCTGCTGGACACTTCCTCAATATGCCCACTAATCTTAAATTTCACAACCCTTATGGCTTCAGAGTTACTGTCTGAAAGCTGAATGTATAGTCATGGAGTGTGTGTTCTCTAAGCAGAAGTCAACCACTAGACGAAAAGCACGGTGGAGCAGCGGTAGAGTTGCTGCCTTACAGCGCCAGAGACCCAGGTTCAATCCTGACCTCGGGTGCTGTCTGTGCGGAGTTTGTAGGTTCTCCCTGCGACCGCCTGGGTTTTCTCCGGGTGCTCCAGTTTCCACTCACACTCCAAAGATGTGCGGGTTTGTAAGATAATTGGCCTCGGTAACATTGTAAATTGTCCCTAGTGTGTAGGATAGTGGTAGCGTACGGGGTCATCACTGGCCGGCGCGGACTCGGTGGCCAAAAAGAAAGCTCCGAGTCTCCAATGAAATCAAGGTAGTTCTTTGCTCAAAGTTTAGCAGGAATTTGTCATGTTCAATAGGTTGATGGTTGGTGTGGAAGAATCTGCTCCTGAACCTGGATGTCACAGTTTTCAGGCTCCTTTACCTTCCTCCCGATGGCAGTGGTGAAATGAGTGTGTGGCCAGGGAGGTGGGGTCCTTGACGATGTAGGCTGCCCTTTTGAGGCAGCGCCTCCTCTAGCCCCCTTCGATAGTGGGGAGGTCCGTAACTATGATGGACTGGGCAGTGTTCACCACTTTCCGTAATCTCCTTTGTTCCTGGGTGTTCGAGTTGCCAAGCCAGGTCATAATAGTCAATATGCTCTCTATCGTGCACCTGTAGAAGTTCAAGAGAGCATCCATCGACATACCAGATCTCCACAATCGTATAAGGAAGTAGAGGCATTGATGGGTACAAAATCATGAGAGGAATAAATCGGGTAGATGCACAGAATCTCTTGCCCAGAGTAGGGGAATCGAGGACCAGAGGACATTGGTTTCACGGTGAAGGGGAAAAGATTTAATAGGAATCTGAGGGGTAACTATCGCACAAAGGGTGGCGGATGGATGGAACAAGCTGCCAGAGGAGGTGGTTGAGACTGGGACTATCCCAACATTTAAGAAACAGTTAGACAGGTACATGGATAGGACAAGTTTGGAGGGACATTGACCAAATGCCGACAGGTGGGACTAGTGTAGCTGGGACATGTTAGCTGGTGTGGGCAAGTTGGGCTGAAGGGCCTGTTTCTACACTGTATCACTACGACTCTATGACTCTATGGGTTTTCTTTATGGTTGCATCAATGAGCTGGGTCGCGGACAGATCTTCAGAGACATGCACGCCCAGGAACGTAGAGTTTTTGACTCTCTCCACCACCGGCTCAATGTTATTGTTTCTTTCCTAGACAAAACATCAAATTATGTGTTTCTTTCATTCGATTTTCATTCAGATTGCTGAATTATTTTGCCTTGATTATTTCATTTTTTAGTCCACAATCCCACCATTGCTATCCAAGTCAAAAATGACATCTGTTTGATTTAGGAACCAACAGGGATGTTTTTTTTAGTTTGGTTTAGAGATACAGCGTAGAAACAGGCCCTTCTGCCCACTGAGCCCATGCCGACCAACAATCACCCATACACTAGTTGTATGTTATCCCAGTTTGGCATCCTACACACTGGAGGCAATTTACAGAGGCTAATTAACTACAAGCAGCACATCTTTGTAGTGTGGGTGGGAACCGGAGCACCAGGAGAAAGCCCACGTGGTCACAAGAACAACGTACAAACTCCCTCCGTACAGACAGAACCCCTTAGTCGGGATCGAACCCGGGTCTCTGGCGCTGTAAGGCAGCAACTCTACCGCTGTGCCACCGTGCCGCTGTGTGGATGTTGTAACCTAATTCATCCAACAGCCCGCCAACCCACCCAGTTATACAGATATGCAGATATGCAGATAACCCTGAGGGGGACACATAATGTCTGGAGAAAGAGTTCCCTAAGACAAAGGGGTGGCGTAGCGTTAGAGTTGTTGCCTTAGGGCACTTACAGCTCCAGAGACCTGAGTTCAATCCCGACTACGGGTGCTGTTTGTACAGAGTTTGTTCGTTCTCCCCGTGACCTGTGTGGGTTTTCACCGAGATCTTCAGTCTCCTCCCACGTTCCAAAGACGTACAGGTTTGCAGTTCAATTGGTTTGGTATGAATGTAAAAATTGTCCCGAATGTAGGATAGTGTGAACGTGCGGGGATCGCTGGTCGGTGCGAAACTCGGTGGGCCGAAGGGCCTGTTTCCATGCTGTGTCTCTAAACTAAACTAAACTAAACTCAAGATAGACAGAAAAAGCTGGAGTAACTCAGCGGGAATGGCAGCATCTCTGGAGAGAAGGAATGGGAGACCCTTCTTCAAACTAAACGAAACATTCTTGTAATCTTCTCTGCACTCTTTCCAGCTTGTTCTCCCAACTATTGAGGCGCCTAAATACCAGCTACCTGCTTTGTTGGTGATGTCAGACTCCTGGGACTAACATCTGACCAGACAGTTCCTCTTTAACATTGCTGAATCACATTCATAGCGAGGGCTTGGATCTGCAAGAATGAACCTGTGGGACATAAATTTGAGGAAGTGGTATCTAAACATGTGTTCTTTTGCCATCGACACCACTGCATGTGCACGGGAGCCCTGCTGCGTCAGTGCGTCATGCACAGAGTGGGGCAGGAAGGAAACCCTGTGGTGCATGCAGTGAGCCCCTGATCTTGGTTAATCGCAAGTTTCCCAATGGCGATCACAGAACTAATAGAAACCAGGCAAAGGTTCCCACAATATTTTAACTGATGTTGTGCAAATCCTCAGTGCAGCACCTTTGAACCTTTGCTCGCAGCGATCTTTCTTCCCTGCAGGGAGTATTTACAGTACTGTTTTGCCCGCGACTGGCGAAAGGCAGCCTTTATCATCACGGTATCACAACGTTTCAACATCAGAGGGTTATTGAGAAATACCGCGTGATATCTCTGTTCAAATTAGGTCAGAGGTGATGATTTTGAACGGTTCCTCCTCATCCACACATTATACTTTACTGTAAGGCAGCACACTGGCTCAGCAATGGTGTTGGTGCCTTACAGCGCCAGAGACCCGGGTCCAATTCTGACTAAGGGTGCTGTCTGTGCGGAGTTTGGATGCTCCCCCTGTGACCGGGTGGGTTTTCTCTAGCTACTCCAGTTTCCAAGTTGAAGGTTAATTGGCCTCGGTAAAAATCGTAAATTGTCCCTGGTGTGTAGGATAGTGCTAGTGCACGGGGATCGCTGGTTGAACCGCATTCAGTGGGCCGAAGAGCCTGTTTCCATGCTGTATCTCTAAACTGAACTAAACTAAACTAAACTTGCCTTTCAAAAGAAAGCTGACATTTGTAAGAAGCTTGTTACTGTTTGACTGTATTATTGACGGCCCCATTTAACACATTTTCTTCGAGACCCTCTCGGTTTCTGTGTACGTTGTTCACCATTTCACGGAGAAAGAAGTCGAACATTCACAAAGTACAGCACAATGAGCCTCTGCTTAATATGTATCTCCAGTGAAGATAGACACAAAATGTTGGAGTAACTCAGCGGGACAGGCAGCATCTCAGGAGAGAAGGAATGGGTGACGTTTCGGGTCGAGACCCTTCTTCAGACCCTTCTGTGAAGTTTTGTTTAGTTTAGCCACCGTCAGATAAAAGGTGCTGACTGTCTACCCTATCTATGCCTCTGGTCATTTTATATACTTCTGTTTGTGTCTCCACTCAACCTATGGCGTGCCAGAGAAAACAACCCAAGTTTAAAATGAAGGAACACGTTGACACCTGCATTTGCTTCTTTTATATTTCAAATGGATTTCTTTGCAGGTGAGAAATCACTGTGACTTGTGCAGGCAGGGAAATTAGGTCTCTTTCATGAATTGATTTCAAACCTGCTCCACCCACAGTGAAAATACCACCCACCTTTCTTTTAATCATTGGGGCTTGCAATTGGAACAAACTGACTGACTGTAAATAATGCACTTTTCATTGTAAGATGTAGAATTACATCAATTCAACAAATTCTGCATTTTTTTTAAAAAGTGGCTGCTATTCAGTGCACTTACATGATCATTTAGCGTCAGTGTTATTTCTATGTTATTATTTATTTATTTTTCTTAGTTTAGTTTAGTTTAGTTTAGAGATATAGCATGGACACAGGCCCATCAGCCCACCGAGTCCGCGCCGACCAGCGATCCCCGCACACTAACACGATACCACACACACCAGGGACAATTTACAATTATACCAAGTCAATTAACCTACAAACCTTTACGTCTTTGGAGTGTGGGAGGAAACCGGAGATCCCGGGGAAAACCCACGCAGGTCACGGGGAGAACGTACAAACACCGTACAGACGGCACCCGTGGTCAGGATGGAACCCGGGGTCTCTGGTGCTGTAAGGCAGCAACTCTACCACTGCGCCACCGTGCCACCACTTCTTCGTATACATTTTCATTACTGTGTATTGAAGTACTTGTCCCATTCTATCAATCTGCCAAGTACCAGTGGCACTTCTGGTGGAGCTGCATATTTTTGAAACAAAAGTGACCTGAGTTAACCCTCAAATCAGTGAATGTTACCTCATTCACCCAGTTTCAACCAGTCTTGCAGTCTCCCACATGTTTCGAACAAGTTGAGTCAGACTTGGATTGTTTTCTCTGGAACACAAGAGGTTGTGAGGAGACCTGATATATAAAAATGATGAGAGGCATAGATAAGGTAGAAAGTCAGGATCTTTTTCCCCAAGATGGAAAATATCAAATACTAGAGGGCATAGCTTTAAGGTGAGAGTGGCAACGTTTAAAGGAAATGTGTGGGGCAAGTTTTTTACACAGAGGGTGGTGGGTGCATGGAATGTTTTGCCGGGCTGGTGGTTGAAGCAGATACATTAGATATGTTAGTGGCATTCAAGAGACTTTTGGATAGACATATGAATATACAGGGAATGGAGGGGTATGGGTTCTGTGCAGGTATATGTGAGGGTTTTGCCATCATGTTCAGCACAGACACTCTGGGACAAAGGGCCAGTTCTTGTGCTGTACTGTCAAAGGTCTATCTTCTACGTTCACACTTTACTGTACGCAAAGATAAATATATATTTCCTTCCCAATGTGCAACAGTTGATCCATCAGATGATTCCTTTAATCCTCTTGTCATTTTCTACAAGGATCTGCACTGTAAATGAATATAACTCTTATTTCCTCGTGACCTACAGGTACTTTGATTTGGCTTTGTCTTCATCTCTGCACTGAATGAATGATTCATTTTCAGAACAAGGACTAGTTGTGATAGACAGATTGCTAGCATTGCATAACATGTCCACAATTTTGTTCCGAAGGGGTGCTTGTCATTAATGTGACATTAATGTAATGATTAATGTCACATTAATCTTTGAGGCATCGTCTTAGATTTATGATTAGAATTATCTAATGAGAAATTATCTTTCTGAATGTTGCATGTATTTAAGTGTGGACATTTCTCTATTTGATATTGATAAAAGGGGCAGCACGGTGGCGCAGCGGTAGAGTTGCTGCCTTACAGCGCCGGAGACTCGTGTTCGATCCCGACTATGGGTGCTGTTTGTATGGAGTTTGTACGTTCTCCCCGTGACCTGCGTGGGTTTTCTCTGAGATCTTTGGTTTCCTCCCACACTCCAAAAACGTACAGGTATGTAGGTATATTGGCTCGATAAATGTAAAAATTGTCCCTAGTGCGTATAGGATAGTATTAATATGCAGGGATCGCTGGTTGGCACGGACCTGGTGGGCCGAAGGACCTGCTTCCGCACTGTATCTCTAAACTAAATTAAATTACCAATAAATGCAATTAAAGGGCGGCTTTGAAATCCAAATGCACTGCATCTAGCTATAAACATAAAGTCGTGTGCCTTGCTGACAATATCCAACTGACGTATCATCAGAACAATGTGCCAGAGAGCGGCTCAGTTCAAAGTAATGTATCTGCTTAAGAGTGAATGGTTCATAATGGTTCATAATGTTTCAACATGTTACATATTTTTTGACCTCTATCAAAGCAGTTAGGCAAGGAAGTGAGATTAAATCAATTTGCAGTGTCTGTATAACAGAATCATATAGAGTGGAAACAGGCCCTTCGGCCCAACCTGCCCACACCGCCAGTATTTCCCATCTGCATTTTTAGCTTTTAGCCCGTATCCCTCTAATCCTGTCCTATCCATGCACCTGTCTAATTTCTTCTTAAATGTTGCAACAGTACCTGCCTCAACTACCACCTCTGGCAGCTCATTCCATGCACCCACCACCCTTCGTGTGAAAAAGTTATCCCTCAGATTCCTATTAAATCTTTCCCTCTTCACCTGAAACCTATGTCCTCTGGTTCTTGATTCCCGCACTCTGGGCAAGAGACTCTGAGCTTCCTTCTTGCCTTCCTATTCTGTCTTCTCCCTTCCTCTACCGTACCTGTTAAACGTCTTAATAACATGCAGTACTAGTAAAAGGTTTCAACCTGAAACTTATCTCTGTTTGACTTTCCGCGCAAATTGGAGGAACATCACCTCATATTTCTCTTGGGCAGCTTACAAGCTAGTATTATGAATATAGATTTCTCTAATTTCCAGTAACCCCTACTTTTCCTCTCTCCACCCCCCACCCCCCATCCCTCCCCCCCCCCCCCCCCCCCCACCCTAGTCATCCTACTAGTTCCACTGTTCACATCACTGTATCCCTTCGTTATCACCTCTTCCCCAGCCAACAATGAGTCATTGTGGGCTCCAACCTTCCTTGGTCATGCCTGTTTTGTTCTGGCCATTTCTTACGTCCAGTTCATCTACACTCAAAACATCACCCACCCTTTTTCTCCAGAGATGCTGCCTAACCCATTGAGTTACTCCAGCACTTTGTGATTATCTTCGGTATATTCCAGCATCTGCAATTCCATTCTACAATGACTTTCCATATATACATCAGCAAATGTCTAAAGTCTAAAGTAAAAAGACACAAAGTGCTGGAGAAACTCAGCAGGTCAAGCAGCATCTGTGGAGGGAATGGGTAGAATCAGGACTCCTCTTCACCCTGATACCACCAGCGGGTGAGAGAAAGCTGGAAAAGAGGTGAGAATTGGTCAAAGTGGTGGCTGGATACATACAATACGATGCGATAGAACTTTATTTATCCCAGGAGGGAAATTGGTCTGCCAACGGTCATAAACCACAACAAGATACATGAAACATGACATTCAAGTGACGAGTGGAAAGTCCAGGATTTGGGATGTGTAAAGATTGGGGGGGAGGTGGGGGGACAGGGAAGGGGAGTCAGTCTCAGTCTACCCCATGACAGAAGGGGGAGGAGTTGTACAGTTTGATAGCCACAGGAAAGGATCTCCTGTGGCGTTCTGTGCTGCATCTTGGTGGAACCATTCTGTTGCTGAAGGTGTTCCTCAGCAGTGTTGCAGTGCTAATTGTTTAGGTGCCGGAGCTGTCACTGGTGCCAGAGCTGTCACTGGTGCCAGAGCTGTCACTGGTGCCAGAGCTGTCACTGGTGCCAGAGCTGTCACTGGTGCCAGAGCGGCCGCTGTTAAATTCCCCGCTAGTTAAAACTCCCCGATGTTTATTTAGGCTTATTTTGTTTACAGAGGTGGCGGAGCGACGCTGCGGTGAGCTCCGGCAGCACTGCACCCCTGCTCCTCAGGTTGACCGGTGTGTCATGGACGGGGTGAGCTGTATTGTCCAAGATGCTCCGCAGTTTGAGGACAACCGGGACCAAGGCCATCCAAGACCAAGACCATCTCCAGTGAACCCAACTCCACCCTTCCGGACGGAGCCAGCCTTCCTGATGAGCTTGTTAATTCTGTTGCCGTCTGCCGCCTTCGCTCTGCTACCCCAGCACACGGCAGTGAAGAAGATGGCACTGGCCACCACCAATTGGTAGAACACCTGCAGCATCTTACTGCAGATGGTGTAAGAGCAGAGCCTCCTCAGAAAGTACAGCCGGCTCTGTCCCTTCTTGTACAGGGCCTCAGCGTTCCTGGACCAGACTAGATTACTGTTCAGGTACACTCCAAGGTACTCCTTGGTAAACTGCACATCCACACCCTTGATGGAGACAGGGGACAGGGGTGTTCCTCTCCTACTGAAGTCCACCACTAACTCCTTAGTCTTGTCGGTGTTGAGCTGCAGGTGACTCAGCCCACACCACTCAGGAAAGTCATTGACTAAGCCTCTATATTCAGCTTCCCTGCCCTCACTGATGTAGCCCACATTGGCACCAACTGCACAACTGCATTTGGGGGATTTGGTTGGCAGATGGGTGGACAAAGGCTCGAGATGAAAGGGAAACAAAAGAACACCAGATGGGGGAGGGGAAATAAAAGAGGGGGAATGAGGGACAGGCTAGTGGGATTGCACTGGGGTGGGGTGGGGTGGGGACAGGAAAGAGAGAGGGGGAAGAGGGGGTGCGACTTACAATTAGAGAATTCAATGTTCGTACCATTGGGTTGTAAGCTATCCAAGCGGAATTTGTCTATCGCAACAGCATCTGCAGGCCCTTGTGTATCCAGTTAAAGCCTAACTTGGAAATGGACAGAGAGGCCTTGGAGTTAAAAATGTCATGAAGGAGTTAAAACACTGGTAAATGCAATCAAGTAATTATCCTACAGGTTCTTGCAGTGTTCGGTCTTGCAGGGCCCGGCAAGTGTGATCTTGGTAGCTAGCACTTAAGAAGATAAATCACATTTCCCTGCTCCACAGGGCTATTGCCGCTGAATGAATGGAAGCAGCAATAATGGGAGGTTGGAGAGAGAGATTTCCAAGGGACTTGAGGACCTGAGCAGCCAACTGAGGATGTGCTAAAAGTGTGAGACTCTAACGTTGTGAAACTGTAAAAAAAACAAGAGTTCTGTTTGCCGACGTTGACATTCATTGCTTTGATAAAGACCCCTTTCCTCACCCTGAAAAAAACACCCTGAAAGATCGACACAAAGTGCTGGAATAACACAGCGGGTCAGGCAGCATCCCTGGAGAAAAAGGATGGGTGATTGATTGAAAGGCACAACATGGAAACAGGCCCAACAAGTGCACGCTGACCATCGATCACCCTTTGGCAGTAGTTCTATGTTATTGCACATTCCTATTCACTGCTGGCACACAGGGGACAATTTACAGAGACCAATTAACCTACGAACCCGCCCGTCTTTGGTATGTGGTAGGAAGCCGGAGCACCTGGAGAAAACCAATGCAGTCACAGGTAGATCATGCAAATTCCACACACACAGCACCCGAGGTCAGGATCGAACCTGGGTCTCCGGCACTGTGACACAGCAGCTGCGCCCCTTTGTTCTTGACCTCTATTACATATCCTTTGTGCTTGTCCACATTTCCCAGGAGTAAATCAAATCTTTGTCCAAAAATGAAAATGTAAACTTCAGCGTTAACTGGAGCGTTATGTGTGATAATACAGGAGAGGTGCCGGAGGATTGGAGGGTGGCAAATGTTGTGCCATTTTTCAAGAAGGGCTGCAGGGAAAATGCTGGGAACTACAGGCCGGTGAGCTTAACATCTGTAGTTGGTAGGTTACTGGAAAATATTCTGAGGGATAGGATATACAGGCATTTGGATGGGCAATGGCTGATTAGGGACAGTCAGCATGGTTTTGTACGTGGGAGGTCGTGTCTCACAAATCTGATTGATTTTTTTGAAGACGTGACCAAAAAGATCGATGAGGGCAGAGCTGTAGATGTTGCGTACATGGACTTCAGTAAGGCGTTCGACAAGGTGCCGCATGGTAGGCTGCTCTGGAAGGTTAGATCGCATGAGATCCAAGGAGAGATAGCTGAATGGATAGCAAATTGGCTCCATGGAAGGAAGCAGAGGGTGATGGTGGAAGGTTGCTTCTCGGACTGGACGCCTGTGACTAGTGGTGTGCCACAGGGTTCGGTGCTGGGCCCGTTACTGTTTGTCATTTACATCAATGATTTGGATGAGAACATACAGGGCAAGATTAGCAAGTTTGCTGATGATGCAAAAGTTAGTGGTTTTGCATATAGTGAAGATGGTAGTGAAAGATTGCAGCAAGATCTGGATCATTTGGCCAGGTGGGCTGAGGAATGGTTGATGGAATTTAATACAGAGAAGTGTGAGGTGCTGCATTTTGGGAAGTCTATCAAGGGCAGGACCTACACAGTAAATGGTAGGCCTCTGAGTAGTGTTGTAGAGCAGATGGCTCTAGGAGTACAGGTGCAAGGTTCCTTGAAGGTCAAGTCACAGGTAGATAAGGTGGTCAAAAAGGCTTTTGTCACTTTGGCCTTCATCAGTCAAAGTATTGAGTATAGAAGTTGGGAGGTCATGTTGCAGTTGTATAAGACGTTGGTGAGACTGCATTTAGAATATTGTGTTCAGTTCTGGGCACCATGTTATAGGAAAGATAGTGTCAAGCTTGAAAGGTTTCAGAAAAGATTTATGAGGATGTTGCCAGGACTAGAGGGTGTGAGCTCTAGGGAGTGGTTGAGTAGGATGAGTCACTATTCCATGGAGTGTAGGAGGATGAGGGGCGATCTTATAGAGGTGTACTAAATCATGAGAGGAATAGATTAGGTAGATGCACATCGTCTTTTACCCAGAGTAGGGGAATCGAGGACCAGAGGAAGGTCAAGGTGAAGGGGAAAAGATTTAATAGGATTCCGAGGGGGAACCTTTTCACACAAAGGGTGGTGGGTGTATGGAACAAGCTGCCAGAGGAGGTAGATGAGGCTGGGACTATCCCATCGTTTAAGAAACAGTTGGACAGGTACATGGATAAGGCAGGTTTGGAGGGTTATGGACCAAGCGCAGGCAAGTGGGACTAGGGTAGCTGGGAGATTGTTGGCCGGTGTGGGCGAGTTGGGCCGAAGGGCCTGTTTCCACACTGTATCAATGTATGACTATGACTCTGTGTGGAATTTCATGACTTAAAAAAAGATTATTGCGGCATTTTGGAAAACGTGCTCCCGTAAACATTCAGTTTGAAACATGCGCTGGGATAATCGAAACCCGACTGAAGTGAACCGTTCTGTAACTGCAAGAAAATAAAAAGAATCAACCTGCAGTTTTAGCGAAGGACATAGAGAGCTCCTGACTGATCACTGTACTGCAGCTGGTGCCTTTTGCAATTGGCTGCTGTTTCTCTCAGTTGCATCAGGGTCAGTTTACATAGCTGTGGGGTGATCGTGCCCTGCTCTCTCCCTCCACTCACAATGCAGCATTACCATCAGACCACTAGCGCCATTATACAGCATGATAATGAGAAACAAAAAACCACATCAGCACGACTGTTTAGCCAGGGATCAATACCCCTAATCTCTTTAGCAGCTGCCAGCTCCTTTTTGCATTTTTGAAACCAGGACTAATGCGGGAAGATTTGCCAGAGGCAGCTCTTCGTTACATTTCAAAGATAGTCACAAAAAAGCTGGAGTGATTCAGCGGGACAGACAGCATCTCTGGAGAGAAGGAATGGGTGACGTTTTTGGGTCGAGACTCTTCTTCAGATTAGTCAGGGGAAAGGGAAATGAGAGATATAGACAATGATGTAGAGAGATAAAGAACAATGAATGAAAGATATGCAAAAAAGTAACGATGATAAAAGAAACAGGCCATTGTTAGCAGTTTGTTGGGTGAAAATGAGAAGCTGGTGTGACTTGGGTGGGGGAGGGATGGATGGAGAGAGAGGGAATGCCAGGGTTCCACATTTCGTTATCTTTCTGTCTAGTTTAGAGATATAGCGTGAAAACTGACCCTTCGGCCCACCGAGTCCGTGCCAAGCGACGATCACACATACACTAGTTCTACGTTATCCCAGTTTTGCATCCTGCACACTGGGGGCAATTTAAAGAAGACAATCAACCCACAAACCTGTACGTTATTGGAATGTGGGAGGAAACCAGAGCATCTGGAGAAAACCCACTCAGTCACAGGGAGAACGTGCAAACTCCATACTGACAGCACCCGTAGTTAGAGTAGAACCGGGGTTAATGACACTGTAAGGCAGCAACTCTACTACTGTGTCACTGTGTCACCCTTCTGGATTTGTTTGAGTTGGAACGTTCATTTAGCCCATGAGACTAGATTTAAACCGGGACCTGAACTTTAGTTTGGTTTTGCGATGCAGAGGTAAACAGGTCCTTCAGCCATGAAGTCAATAGTCAATAGTCAATAGTCAATTTATTTGTCACATACACATAAATGTGCAGTGAAATGAAAGATTACCCGCAGTTCAACAATAAGACCAATAAAAATAAGCAATAAAAATATGCAATAACACATACAGTCATAAACCAACACCAAACAAAAGAAATATCCATCACAGTGAGTCTCCTCCAGTCACCTCCTCACTGTGATGGAAGGCCAGAATGTATTTTCTCTTCCCCTGCCGTCTTCTCCCGCGGTCAGGCTGTTGGAGTTGCCACGTCGGGGCGGTCGGGGCTCCCGACATTGAAGCGCCGCGCCGGACGGTGAAAGGTTCGCGGAGGGCCGACCCAAGCCGGCACTGACCAGCGATCCCCGTGCACTAGCACTATCCTCCACACTAGGTACAATTTACACGGAAGCCAATTAACCTCCAAACCTGTACGTCTTTGTAATGCGGGAGGAAACCAGAGCACCCGGAGGAAACCCACACGGTCACGGGGTGAACATACAAGCACCATACAGACAACACCCGTAGTCAGGATCGAACCCGGGTCTCTGGCGCTGTAAGGCAGCAACTCTAACGCTGTTCCACTGTGCAGCCCCAGTCTCTCTGGAACAGTTTCCTTTCACCACCTCAAAGCTGTCCTAATCCAAGCTGGAACTGTTTTGGGGGGTGGGGGGTGGGGGATGGAGAACCAGAGGCGAGAAAAGACCAGGACATATCAGGATTTGTCCTGGTCTTTTCTCACCTCCAGTTCTTTCTAACTCCCCACCAAATTACTTTCAAACCCAAGAAGGATCCCGATCTGAAACGTCACCTATCCATTTTTTCCCAGAGATGCTGCCTGACCCGCTGAGTTACTCCAGCATTTTGTGTCTATCTTTGGTATAAACCAGCATCTGCAGTTCCTTGTTTCTACGGGGAGGTTTGAGTTCCCTTCACTTCATTGAATGCAAGCCAAAGCAGTCTCCTTCCAGCACCACTTCCCTTAGCCTGGCTGAGCTCATTAGAGATAGACACGAAATGCTGGAGTAACTCAGCGGGACAGGCAGCTTCTCTGGAAAGAAGGAATGGACGATATTTAAGCAGAGACTATTGCAATGTTTAAGAAACAATTAGACAGGTACATGGATAGGATAGGTTTAGAGGGATACAGGCCACAAGCAGACTGGTGGGACTAGTGAAGATGGGACATGTTGGCCAGTGTCGGCAAGTTGGGTCGAAGGGCCTTTTTCCATGCTGTACGACTCTATGACTATGACTCTATAAGGTATACATTTATACCAAACCAATTAACCTACAATCCCGTACGTCTTTGGAGTGTGGGAGGAAACCAAACATCTCAGAGAAAACCCACGCAGGTCACAGGGAGAACGTACAAACTCTGTACAGGCAGCACGTAGTCAGGATGGAACTTGTAGTTAGGCAGTGGAGGCCAATTCTCTGAATGCATTCAAGAGAGAACTAGATAGAGCTCTTAAGGATAACGGAGTCAGGGGGTATGGGGAGAAGGCAGGAACGTGGTACTGATTGAGAAGGGCATAAGCGAAGGTACAGCATCTTATCTTATATCTGGACATGTTGCAACCTTCCAGACTCAATATTGAACCTAATAGCGAAACTCCTTTTTACTCTCCCTGAATGTATCTCTCTGTTTCAATTTGTTCTTCTCTCACCTGAATCCAGCTGCCACTTCTTAAAATAATTGTTACCTTGATGACATTGGCCTCCATTCTATCAAAGGCATTCCCTTTCCATCTCTCCGTCCCTCCACTATTTGAAACACACTTGTTTTCTCACTTTTCCAGTCTCGATGAAGTGTTTAGGAAGGAACCGCAGATGCTGGTTTAAATCAAAGAGAGACACAAAAATGCTGGAGTAACTCAGCGGGACAGGCAGCATCTTTGGAGGAGAACTTCTTCTGAAGAAGGTTTCTCGACCCGAAACGTCACCCATTCCTCCTCTCCAGAGACCCTGCCTGTCCCACTGAGTTACTCCAGCATTTTGTGTCAATCTTGATGCAGTGTTCTTGACCTCAGTTACATGACTTTGTTAAACTCTCCACAGATTTTACTTGTCCTAGTGTGCAGCGTAGGTTTACTAGGTTAATTCCCGGAATGGCGGGACTGTCATATGTTGAAAGACTGGAGCGACTAGGCTTGTATACACTGGAATTTAGAAGGATGAGAGGAGAACTTATCGAAACGTATAAGATTATTAAGGGGTTGGACACGTTAGAGGCAGGAAACATGTTCCCAATGTTGGGGAAGTCCAGAACAAGGGGCCACAGTTTAAGAATAAGGGGTAGGCCATTTAGAACTGAGATGAGGAAAAACATTTTCAGTCAGAGAGTTGTGAATCTGTGGAATTCTCTGCCTCAGAAGGCAGTGGAGGCCAATTCTCTGAATGCATTCAAGAGAGAGCTGGATAGAGCTCTTAAGGATAGCGGAGTCAGGGGGTATGGGGAGAAGGCAGGAACGGGGTACTGATTGAGAATGATCAGCCATGATCGCATTGAATGGCGGTGCTGGCTCGAAGGGCCGAATGGCCTCCTCCTGCACCTACTGTCTATTGTCTATTGTGTCACCAGCAACTTCTATTTTACTTCAGGATCAAATTATCTTGTGGTGAGATAATGCAAGTTATAACATTTGACCAATTATCTGCTGAGTTAAGGGTTCAGGAGATGGCCATCTGGAAATCACACAATATCTTTTATGATTTTGAAGAAGAAAAACAATTAATGATGGCGCATTTGAATTATTGCTTGATATTTTGGCTGAAAGCCTTTATCAGTAGTTTTCATGGTTGTACTCTATATTTGAGAGAAGGAATGGGCGACGTTTCGGGTCGAGACCCTTCTTCAGACTGAGACATTATAGCAACTTTCAGACCCTCAGTCTGAAGAAGGGTCTCGACCCGAAACGTCGCCCATTCCTTCTCTCCTGAGATGCTGCCTGACCTGCTGAGTTACTCCAGCATTTTGTGAATAAATACCTTCGTGCTGCACTTAAAATCAAATCTGACATGAGGATGTAACATTGAGGGATTAAATCTATTCCCTACACAGTTTTCATTTGTGAATGCACCCACAATCTTCCTTAACTTTCCTGAATGAAAATGGTGACTTCTGCCAAGATATGATTCATCCCACATGGATAAATGTAAATAAATAATACCTCAAGCTATTGAATGAGGGAAGGCTTCATATCGAACCCCAAACCCATTCTTATAGAATAGCTGCTTACAGAACATAAAACACTACAGGACAACGGGCCTTTAAGGCCAAGATAAGACTGCACTCTTAAGAACTCTTAAGACCAGCGATCCCCGCACACTAATGCAGTACACACACCCCACGTACTATCCCACACACACTAGGGATCATTTACAATTATACCAAACCAATTAGCCTACAAACCTCTACGTCTTTGGAGTGTGGGAGGAAACCCGGAGCTCATACAGGTCACGGGGAGAATGTTTAAACTCCGTACAGACAGCACCGGTAGTCAGGATTGAACCTGGGTCTCTGGCGCTGTAAGGCAGCAACTCTACCACTGTGCCACCGTGCTGTCTATTTTGAAGGTATCACAAAATGCTGGAGTAACTCAGCGGGTCAGGCAGCATCTCAGGAGAGAAGGAATGGGTGACGTTTCGGGTCGAGACCCTTCTTCAGACTGATGTCAGGGGGGCGGGACAAAGAAAGGATATAGGTGGAGACAGGAAGACAGTGGGAGAACTGGGAAGGTCAAGGGGAAGAGAGGGACAGAGGAACTATCTAAAGTTAGAGAAGTCAATGTTCATACCGCTGGGCTGTAAGCTGCCCAAGCGAAATATGTGCTGTTCCTCCAATTTGCGGTGGGCCTCACTATGACAATGGAGGAGACCCATGGCAGAAAGGTCAGACTGGGAGTGGGAGGGGGAGTTGAAGTGCTCAGCCACCGGGAGATCAGGTTGGTTAAGGTGGACTGAGCGAAGCCTCAAGATTTCTCCACTGTGCTGTCTATTTTTGTACTTATCTATGATTGTACTTTTCTATTAAATGATTTTACTGGATTTTATGCAAAAGAAAGATTTTCACTATGCCAAGGTTTATGTACACGTGATGCTAATCTACCTGCATCTGATCCATAACCAGCTCCTCCCTGCCTTTCCATGTAATTGCCTAAACAACTCTGAAATGTTGTTCTCATATCCCTCTCTGCCACTTCCACTGGCAGCATGTCCTAGGCACCCATCTATATACTAAAACTCTTGCTTGTTTGTTTGTTTGTTCCTGAACTACAGCCAAAACAGTACACGATAGTGCAACAATTTTAGGCCCACCTTACTCACCGTCGTCCCTTTGGTGCTAATGGAAGATGTTTCAATGAAATCGGTTATATTTTTCAAGTTATTCACATTTTAAAGTTTATCTCCTAGGGAGGGAGGGGGAGGAGGGAGGATAAGGGGGGGTTGAGGGGGATGGAGTGGGGGGGAGGGGAAGGTGGGGAGGGGGAGGGGGAGGGGGAGGGGAGGGGGGGGAGGGGGAGGGGGGAGGGGGGGAGAGGGGTAGGGGGGAGAGGGAGGGGGAGGGAGTGAGGAGAGGGGAGGGGGAGGGGAAGAAGGGAGGGGAGGGGGAGGGGGGAGGGGGTGGGGGAGGGGGAGGAGGGGGGAGGGGGAGGAGAGAGGAGGGGGAGAAGAGGGGAGGGGTGAGGGGGAGGGGAGGAGAGGGGAGGGGAGGAGAGGGGAGGGGAGGAGAGGGGAGGGGAGGAGAGAGGAGGGGGAGAAGAGGGGAGGGGGTGAGGGGGAGGGGGAGGAGAGGGGAGGGGGAGGAGAGGGGAGGGGAGGAGAGGGGAGGGGGAGGAGAGGGGAGGGGGAGGAGAGGGGAGGGGGAGGAGAGGGGAGGGGGAGGAGAGGGGAGGGGGAGGAGAGGGGAGGTGGAGGAGAGGGGAGGTGGAGGAGAGGGGAGGGGGAGGAGAGGGGAGGGGGAGGAGAGGGGAGGTGGAGGAGAGGGGAGGTGGAGGAGAGGGGAGGGGGAGGAGAGGGGAGGGGGAGGAGAGTGGAGGGGGAGGAGAGGGGAGGTGGAGGAGAGGGGAGGTGGAGAAGGGAGGGGAGGGGGTGGAGTGGGGAGGAGAAGGTGCTGCACCAATGCAGGAAAGGTTTGGGCCCAACGGGTCCACTTGGTTAAGTGACTGTATAAAAATAATTGCCTCACAAATCTCACCTAAGATTCACCCTCCCATCTAATACTTCTGCCCTCTAGTCTTTGACACTCTGGGAAAAAAGATTCTGACAGTCTGCCTTATCTCTGCTTCTCATGATTTAAAATGCTTCTGTCAAGTAGGAACAATAATCAAATGTGGAAATATAGACTCCTTCATGGGAAAGTCTTGCTGCAAAGTACACTTTCTCCCCGACATAACCTCAGGCTGCTTCAGCCCAGTGACTCACCTCAATCAATTCCAGGTCTCTGAACAGCACAATGTCACTACTTGCTGACACCCAAGGAAACGATGCGAAGAACGCAAATTGAATTTTAAAATCTCAGAGATTCACTGACTTGCAATGGAAGCTCTCAAAGATTACACCTCACACTGCCTTTACACCTCACGCTGCCTCGGCAAGGCGAGCAGCATAATCAAGGATCAGTCACACCCCGGCCACTCCCTCTTCTCCCCTCTCCCATCAGGCAAGAGATACAGAAGTATGAAAACGCACACCTCAATACACAATAGGCAATAGGTGCAGGAATAGGCCATTCGGCCCTTCGAGGCAGCACCGCCATTCAATGTGATCATGGCTGATCATTCTCAATCAGTACCCCGTTCCTGCCTTCTCCCCATACCCCCTGACTCCGCTATCCTTAAGAGCACTATCCAGCTCTCTCTTGAATGCATTCAGAGAATTGGCCTCCACTGCCTTCTGAGGCAGAGAATTCCACAGATTCACAACTCTCTGACTGAAAAAGTTTTTCCTCATCTCCGTTCTAAATGGCCGACCCCTTATTCTTAAACTGTGGCCCCTGGTTTTGGACTCCCCCAACATTGGGAACATGTTTCCTGCCTCTAACGTGTCCAACCCCTTAATAATCTTATATGTTTCGATAAGATCTCCTCTCATCCTTGGAGACCCTCATTGGAGACCCTCGGACTATCTTTGATCGGACTTTACTGGACTTTACCTTGCACTAAACGTTATTCATGTTATTCCCTTGATCATGTATCGGTACACTGTGGACGGCTCGATTGTAATCATGTATTGTCTTTCCGCTGACTGGTGGGCCCCCAACAAAAGCTTTTCCCTGTACCTTGGTACACGTGACAATAAACCAAACTCAATTCAAAATGAGTCCATAGAAATAGTGGTTATAATCTTTCAAAATTCTTTAATGTAGAGCTCAACAACCACACTTTCCTCCCTCTTACCCAATGTCACGCCACATGAGTCAGCTGCCTCACTTACTTTGAGTTTCATATTTAAACAAAGCGCCGTGTCAGTAATTAAGATGGAGCTGGGAGTGTAATATCAGCTTGTAATATATCTTCATCTTGATGCACTTAGAGTCATAGAGTGATGCAGTGTGGAAACAGGCACTTCGGCCCAACTTGCCCAAACTGCCCAAGATGTCCCAGCTACACTAGACCCACCTGCCCGCGTTTGGTCCATATCCCTCCAAACCTGTCCTATCCATGTATCTGTCTAACTGTATCTTAAAAGGTTGGGATAGTCCCAGCCTCAGCTACCTCCTCTGGCAGCTTGTTCCATACACCCACCACCATGAAAAAGGTATCCCTCAGATTCCTATGAAATCTTTTCCCGTTCACCTTAAACCTTTGCCCTCTTGTCCTGGATTCGCCTACTCTGGGCAAGAGAGTCTGTGCATCTACGCAATCTATTCCTCATTCTCTCACTCCTCTCATTCTCGCCCAGATGTTTGCTCCTGGCTACCTGAATGGTTGTTTTTGCAGGAGCGTGGAAGAGAAATGTAAGCGATGTATCCTAGTACCAATCAGTCTGAGGAAGGGTCTCGAACCGAAGCATCACCCATTGCTTCTCTCCAGACATGCTGCCTGTCCCGCTGAGTTACTCCAGCATTCTGTGCCTACCTTCGATTTAAACCAGCATCTGCAGTTCTTTCCTACAGGTTTGTAGGTTAATTGGCTTCGGTAAAAATTGTGAATTGTCCCGAGTGTGTGTGGAATAGTGCGAGTGTACATGGTGATCACTGGTAGGCACGGACTCAGTGGGTAAAAGAGCCTGTTTCTGCTCTGTATCTCTAAAGTCCAAAGTAAAGTCTAAAGTTGTGAATGAGAATATGATTGCCGTGACGTTCTCAGCATGGACAGAGTAATGGGACGCTGAAGGGTCTCGACCTGAGGCATCACCTATTCCTTTTCCCCAGAGATACTGTCTGACCCATTGAGTTACTCCAGCTTTTTGTGTCCATCTTCGGTTTCAACCAGCATCTGAAAATGCCTTCCTACACGGTATTTGTCACTCCAGTTATGGGGAGTGGACCTCTTCCGTGGGTCTAAGGTGGAGATTTGACTCACCTTCACTGCTGCTGGTGGCTATGCTAAATACTGGGACGTGTTTGTCTTATGCTTTCATTTGAACATTGTGCTTGGAATGTCAGAGTCAGAGCGTCATCCAGTGTGGAGACAGGCCCTTCAGCCCAACTTGCCCACGTCGACCAACATGATCCATCATATGCCCCATCAGTCCTATCTGCCTGCATTTGGCCCATATCCCTCTTATCCATGTTGCTGTCCAAATTTTTCTTAAATATTGTGATTATTCACAAAATGCTGGAGTAACTCAGCAGGTCAGGCAGCATCTCAGGAGAGAAGGAATGGGTGACGTTTTGGGTCGAGACCCTTCTTCAGACTGAAGAACGTCACCCATTCCTTCTCTCCTGAGATGCTGCCTGACCTGCTGAGTTACTCCAGCATTTTGTGAATAAACACCTTCAATTTGTACCAGCATCTGCAGTTATTTTCTTAAATATTGTGATAGTACCTGCCTCAACTACTTTGTCCAGCAGCATGTTCCATACACCCACCACTCTTTGTGTAGTAAGGTTGCCCCGCGAGTTCCTAGTGAATCTTTCCCCCCTCACCTTAAACCTATGTCCTCTGCTTCTCGATTCCCCTACTCTGGGTAAAAGACTCTGATCTTATGATCTTATACACCTCTATAAGATCACAATAGACAATAGACAATAGACAATAGGTGAAGGAGGAGGCCATTCGGCCCTTCGAGCCAGCACCGCCATTCAATATGATCATGGCTGATCATTCTCAATCAGTACCCCGTTCCTGCCTTCTCCCCATACCCCCTGACTCCGCTATCCTTAAGAGCTCTATCCAGCTCTCTCTTGAATGCATTCAGAGAATTGGCCTCCACTGCCTTCTGAGGCAGAGAATTCCACAGATTCACAACTCTCTGACTGAAAAAGTTTTTCCTCATCTCAGTTCTAAATGGCCTACCCATTATTCTTAAACTGTGGCCCCTTGTTCTGGACTCCCCCAACATTGGGAACATGTTTCCTGCCTCTAACGTGTCCAACCCCTTAATAATCTTATACGTTTCGATAAGATCTCCTCTCACCCTTCTAAATTCCAGTGTATACAAGCCTAGTCGCTACAGTCTTTCAACATAGGATAGTCCCGCCATTCCGGGAATTAACCTAGTAAACCTACGCTGCACGCCCTCAATAGCAAGAATATCCTTCCTCAAATTTGGAGATCAAAACTGCACACAGTACTCCAGGTGCGGTCTCACTAGGGCCCTGTACAACTGCAGAAGGACCTCTTTGCTCCTATACTCAACTCCTCATGTTATGAAGGCCAACATTCCATTGGCTTTCTTCACTGCCTGCTCTACCTGCATGCTTCCTTTCAGTGACTGATGCACTAGGACACCCAGATCTCATTGTACGTCCCCTGTTCCTAACTTGACACTATTCAGATAATACTCTGCCTTCCTATTCTTACCACCAAAGTGGATAACCTCACACTTATCCACATTAAACTGCATCTGCCATGCATCCGCCCACTCACACAACCTGTCCAAGTCACCCTGCAACCTCATAGCACCTTCCTCACAGTTCACACTACCACCCAGCTTTGTATCATCTGCAAATTTGCAAATTTAATCCCTCCATCCAAGTCACCCCTCATCCTCCTGTGCTCCCAAGGAATAGAGCCCCAACCTGTGCAAACCTCTCCCTCTAGCTCAGGCCCTCGAGTCCTGGCAACATCCTCATAACTCTTCTCGGCACCTTTTCCAGCTTAATCGCATGTTTCCTCTAACAGGGTGACCAAAACCGAACACAATAGTCTAAAATAGACACGAAATGCTGGAGTAACTCAGCGGGACAGGCAGCATCTCTGGAGGGAAGGAATGGAAGGCAGCAGAGATACTGTCTGTCCCGCTGAGTTACTCCAGCATTTTGTGTCTATCTTCGGTTTAAACCACCATCTGCAGTTCCTTCCTACACAATAATCTAAATTGTGATTGCAGGTATACCTGCTGGCATCACTGCAACCCGTGGAATGTGCAATAGTTCTTGCAACAGTGCTGGGAGTGTGACGATGCAGAATATTGTTACACAGAGACTGTTGGTCCAAGTAAAGGGGGTGCCGTGCTTCCAGGCAGTACTCCCATCTAGTGGCCACATGGTGTATAATGGCATTTGTAGATGTATCCACTATGTGGAAACAAGGATCAGCAGGTGTTGGTTAATACATAGAACGGCACAAAGTGCTGGAGTAACTCAGGCAGCATCTCTGGAAAACATGGATTGGTGACGTTTCGGGCCGAGATCTTTCTTCAGGGCAGCATGAAGGCACAGCGGTAGAGTTGCTGCCTTACAGCACCAGAGACCCGGGTTTGATCCTGACTATGGGTGCCGTCTGTATAGAGTTTGTACGTTCTCCCTGTGACAAGCGTGGGTTTTCTCCGGGGGCTCCGGTGTCCGCCCAAACTCCAAAGATGGACAGGTTTTAGGTTAATTGGATTTGGTAAAGATTTGGTCCATATCACTCCAAACCTGTCATCTCCATGTAACTGTCTAGCTGTTTCTTCAATGTTGGAATAGGCTCTGCCTCAACTACCTCTTCTGGCAGTTTATTCCATACACCCATCACCCTTTGTGTGAAAAAGGTTACCCCTCAAATTCCTATTAAATCTTTTCCCCTTCACCTTAAACCTATGTCCTCTGGTCCTCAATTCCCCTTCTCTGGGCACTACCTGATCTATCCCTCTTATGATCTTCTACACCTCTATAAGATCACCCCTCATCCTCCTGCGCTCCAAGGAATAGAGTCCGAACCTACTCAAACTCTTTCTATCACTCACACCCTCTAGCCCTGGCAACATCCTCGTAAATCTTCTCTATACCCTTACCAACATCTTTCCTACAACACGGTGCCCAGAACTGAACACAATACTCTAAATGCAGCCTCAAAAACGTCTTATACAACTGCAACATGACCTCCCAACTTCTATACTCAATACTCTGGCTGATGAAGGCAAATGTGCCAGAAGTCTTTTTGGCCACCCGATCTACCTGCGACTCGACCTTCAAAGAACCATGCACCTGCACTCCTAGATCCCTCTGCTCTCCCCTGAGCCCTACCATTCACTGTGTAGGTCCTGTCCATGTTAGACTTCCCAAAATGCAACACTTCACATTTCTCTGCATTAAATTGCATCAACCATTCCTCAGCCCACGTGGCCAATCGATCAAGATCCTGCTACAATTTTTCACAACCATCTGCTCTATCTGCAAAATCACCCACTTTTGTATAATCTGCAAACTTACTAATCTTGCCGTGCATGTTCTCATCCATATCATTCTATTTTCTCTTTTCCGACATTCCCTCCCCCACCACAATCAGTCTGAGGAAGGTAACGTCAGCTATCCAGGCCACCCAGAGATGCTGCCTGACCCGAAGAGTTATTCCAGCACTTTGTATTCTATGCAAGATTCCAGCATTTACATTTCCTTGTGTCGCCTTAGAATGAAATTAGTTGGAGGTTTTGAGTCTGCGTAATGCAGGAAGGATGTTGGGGTAACGACGGAGTTCATTTATTGCAACTTGACAACAATGTGAAGAAATACAAAATGTAATTGAGTGCTCAGTGGCACTGTAGGTTGAGCTGCTGCTTCACAGTTCCAGGGACCTGGTTTCAATCGTGATTTAGTTTAGTTTGGTTTAGAGGTACATCACTGACCAGCCATCCCCGCACTCTAACACTATCCTACACACCAGGGACAATTTACAATTTGGACAATCTACAATTTTACCAAGCCAATAAACCTACAAACCTGTACTGCTTTGGAATGCTGGAGGAAACCGAAGCACCTGGGGAGAACCCACGCAGGTCACGGGGAGAACGTAAAACTCCATACAGACAGCACCCACAGTCAGGATCGAACCCTGGTCTCTGGCGCTGTAAAACAACAGCTCTACCGCTGCGCCACCGTGCCGCTTCAGTGCTGTCTATGTGGAGTTGTCACTTTGACTCTCTGACTTTGTGAGTTTCCCCCAGACAATCTAATTTCCTTCCACATCATAGTGAATTGTTGGTGGATGATGAAATGGGCATTGTCAATGACCCCAGTTGTAGTGTGGATGATAGGATAATCAGGGGTATTAATGGGCATACAATGCCCAGGATTCCCAGGATGCAGGGAAATGTGGAGGAGAGGGATTGATGGAATTAATCCAAGATCCAACATAAACTCAACTTTACTCGAAACGTTAGAGATACAGTGTGGAAACAGGCCCTTCAGCCCACCGAGTCCACGTCGAACCGGCGATCAACCCGTACACTCGCACTATCCCACACTCTCTAGGGACAATTTACAATTTTACCAAAGCCAATTAACCTACAAACCTGCACGTCTTTGGAGTGTGGGGGGAAGGGATGGGGAAAGGGGAGGGGGGAGGGGAGAGTAGAGGATGCTGCACCAATGCAGGAGAGGTTTGGGCCCAACAGGTCCACTTGGTCTAGTCCATTATCATCCATTGCATCTGAAGAAGGGTCCCAACCCGAAACATCACCTATCCATTTTCACCAGAGATACTGCCTCACCTGCTGAGTTACTCCAGCATTTTGTGTCTTTCTAATCCATCGCTATGCTTAGCCCAGTATTTCCTGGCAGCAGCAAGTCATTCTTGTTCAATACTCAAGGACCTGGCAGGTCACCCCTTACTTTCTGCTCTTGTCCAAGTAAGAATTTCCTTGCCTGTTCTGGGTAAAACCAACCAGGACATAAATCGCATTTTCTGTCGGGACCAGAACAAAGCAAGCCAACAGAAATACTGAAAAGGTTTTTTTTACAATCGACTAAACCCACCTCCTCTGCCTTAAATGACTGTCAAAGATGATTTTCTTCACCCTATGTCTATCCATACCATCCATTAACAGTGGTATTGTTTAATTGCTGAGCAATGATAGCAGAATCATCAGTCAGAATGACGCTTAGATCCTATAACTGGTGGGGGGAGGGAGACAAATTGGAAAGACAAGGATGGAGTTAAAGGGAAAGAGAGTATAGGAAAAGTTAAGAAAGTCACCAGAATTAATGGGACAGAAAGCTCACGAAGGGATAGGAGAGAATCGCCAAGGAAGTGAAAGGAGGGATGAGTAATGGATTAAAAGTATTATATATGAATGCGCAAAGTATAAATGGATGGGCTTGAGGCTCAGTTAGAGATTGGTAGATATGACATTGTGGGGATTACAGAGACATGGCTGCAGGAGGATCAGGACTGGGAACTCAATATTCAGGGTTATACTTCCTATAGAAAGGACAGGCTGGTGGGCAGAGGAGATGGGGTAGTTCTGTTGGTGAGGGATGAAATTCAGTCCCTTGCGAGATGTGACATAGGGACTGACGATGTAGAGTCACTGTGGATAGAGTTGAGGAATTGTAAAGGTAAGAAGAGTTATCTACAGACCCCCAAACAGTAGCCTGGATTTCGGGTGCAGGTTGCAGCAGGAGTTAAAATTGGCATGTAACAAAGGTAATGCCACTGTGGTTATGGGGATTTCAATATGCAGGTAGATTGGGAAAATCAGGTTGGTTCTGGACCCCAAGAAAGGCAGTTTGTAGAGTGCCTCGGAGATGGATTCTTAGAGCAGATTGTACTGGAGCCTACCAGAGAGAAGACAATTCTGGATTTAGAGTTGTCCAATGAACCAGATTTAATAAGGGAACTCAAGGTAAAGGAATCGTAAGAGGTAGTGACCATAATATGATTAGTTTTAATCTGCAATTTGAGAGGGAGAAGGTTAAATCAGAAGTGTCAGTGGTGCAGTTGAACAAAGGGGACTATGAAGGCATGAGAAGGGAGCTGGCCAAGGTCGACTGGAAAAGGATCCTAGCAGGAATGACAGTGGAACAGCAATGGCAGGAATTTCTGGGCATAATCTGGAAGATGCACAATCATTTCATTCCAGAGGAAAAAATATTCTAAGGGAAGTAAGAGGCAACTGTGGCTGACAAGGGAAGTTAGGGATGGAATAAAACTAAAAGAAAAGATGTATAACATAGCAAAGAGTAGCGGGAAGCCAGAGGATTGGGAAACTTTCAAAGGACAACAGAAGGTAACAAAAAGGGCAATACAGGATGAAAAGATGAAGTACGAGGGGAAGCTGACCAAGAATATAAAGGGCAGTAAAAGCTTCTTTAGGTATGATACGAGAAAAAGATTAGTAAAGGCAAATGTGGGTCCCTTGAAGGCAGAAACAGGTGAAATTATTATGGGGAACAAGGAAATGGCAGAAGAGTTGAACAGGTACTTTGGTTCTGTGTTCTGTAAGGAAGACACAAACCATGTCCCAGATGTACTAGAGGACAGAGGATCTAGGGAGACAAAGAAACTGAAATAAATTTGCATTAGGCGAGAAATAGTATTGGGTAGACTGATGGAACTGAAGGCTGATAAATCCCCAGGGCCTGATGGTCTGCAGCCCAAGGTACTCAAGGAGGTGGCTCTCAAAATCGTGGATACATTGGTGATCATTTTCCAATGTTCTATAGACTCAGGATTAGTTCCTGTGGATTGGAGGGTAACTAATGTTATCCCACTGTTTAAGAAAGGAGCGAGAGAAAAAACGGGGAATTATAGACCAGTTAACCTGACATCAGTGGTGCGGAAGATGCTGAAGTCAATTATTAAAGAAGTAATAACGGTGCATTTGGATAGCACTAAAAGGATTGGTCCAAGTCAGCATGGATTTATCAAGGGGAAATCCTGCTTGACCAATCTTCTGGAATTTTTCGAGGAAGTGACAAGTAAAATGGATGAAGGAGAGCCAGTGGATGTAGTGTATCTGGACTTTCAAAAAGCCTTTGATAAGGTCCCACACAGGAAAAGTGGGCAAAATTAGAGCCCATGGTATTGGAGGTAGGGTATTGACATGGATAGAGAATTGGTTGGCAGACAGGAAACAAAGGGTAGGAATAAACGGGTCCCCGTCAGAATGGCAGGCAGTGGCTTGTGGAGTGCCGCAAGGCTCGGTGTTGGGGCCGCAACTATTTACAATATATATTAATGATTTAGATGATGGAATTAAAAGTAACACTAGCAAATTTGCAGATGACACAAAGCTGGGTGGCAGTGTGAACTGCGAAGAGGGTGCTAGGAGGTTGCAGGGTGACTTGGACAGGTTGAGTGAGTGGGCAGATGCATTGCAGATGCAGTATAATGTAGATAAATGTGAGGCTATCCACTTTGGTGGCAAGAACAAGGAGGCAGATTATTATCTCAATGGTGTCAGATTAGGAACTAGGGATGTGCAATAAGACCTGGTACACCAGTCACTGGAAGTAAACATGCAGGTGCAGCAGGCAGTGAAGAGAGCTAATGGCATGTTGGCTTTCATAACGAGAGGATTTGAGTGAAGGAGTAAAGGGGTCCTTCTGCAGTTGTACAGAGAGCCCTAGTGAGACCACATCTGGAGTATTGTGTGCAGTTTTGGTTTCCTAATTTGAGAAGGACATCCTTGCTATTGAGGCAGTGCAGTGTAGGTTCATGAGGTTAATCCCCGGGATGGCGGGATTGTCATATGAGGAAAGATTGGAAAGACTGGGCTTGTATTCACTGGAATGTAGAAGGATGAAAGGGGATCTTATAGAAACGTATAAAATTATAAAAGGACTGGACAAGCTAGATGCAGGAAAAATGTTACCAATGTTGGGGGAGTCTAGAACCTGGGGCCACAGTCTTAGGCAATTTTAAGGCGACTGCCTGCGACTAGGCTGTCGCCGACAGTTCGCCGGGTGTCGCGGGCATGATCGTGAGGAGTCTTCCAAGAATCGTAGTGGATCTCAGCGCTTCGCTGAGAAATCAACCGGAGTGAAATTTCTTGGCGACAGCTGGCTTGTCGTCAGGTATCGTTGCTTATTGCAGGCGCTGTCGCACGCTGTCCCCAGGTTTGCTAGGTTCTCTTAGATGCATTTAGAAGCACGTAATATTAAAATAAGTAAAGTCATTTCAAGATACCATAAAATATTTGTGTTTAACCAATTTATTTACCGTCAGGACATTTGACAGGTAGATTGGAGGCGACAGTTTGACGGTCAGGTAAGCGTGGGAATTTTTGCGATGTTTATGGCCATCAGCGATTACATTTAAAGTAGGCTTCCAATCCAGATATGCAACCCAGAAATCAGATATGCATTTTCAAAGAATACCCACACACTTTTCACAAAAATCCATTTAACCACTTTTAAAATTAAATTTCTTAATACTGCCATTAGTAAACTGGAAGTCAATCCAGTTTATGCCTTGTTACCGTGAAGCTTGGTTTTTAAGTAACCCATACAAGATGTTATAGTTCAAAACTCTCAAGTACTTACCGACTTGTCAGATATTTCAGCGAAAATTAGGACGCCGGAGAAGCATTGACAGGTGGGAATTTCGCGATGTTTCCGAAGACGGTGTAATCTCGACCTGACTCGGCATGGTCGTGGTCATTGTCGTTGGGTAAAAGAACGCGCCCTTCACCCACGATGTCTGTTCCAAACATAATGTCAAGTTAAACTAATTGTTTTCTGCCTGCACGTGATCCATATCTCCCCATTCCCTGCATATCTAAGTGCCCAATCAAAAGCCTATTTAATACCACTACTGTCTCTGCCTCTGCTGCCATCTCTGGCAGTGAGTTCGAGACACCCATCGTTCTCTGTGTAAAAAAAACCTGACCCACACATCTCCTTTAAACGTTGTCCATCTTATCCCTAGTCTGTAGAAGGGTCTCAACCCGAAATGTCACCCATTCCTTCTCTCCAGAGATGCTGCCTGTCCCACCGAGTTACTCCAGCACTTTGTGTCTATTTACCGTGCAATAATGCCTTCTCGCCTTTGACATTTCCATCCTGGGACCTTCTACCCTAAATACACCATCCCTGCCAAATATTAATTTTGAAAAACATCTAATGCATACCTGTCTCTTCCAGTTATTCCTCCACATTGAGTAATTACTTTCCCTTCTCCGTCTCTCTGAGGAATTTCGCAGAAGAGCACAGCCGACAAAATCCTGGCAAACATTTGTTAGGTGGTTTCAGAATTTCACTTTGGCACCTGTTTGCATAAGAGTGCTGCATTTCTTGTTGCTCACCCATGCAAATATCCGCTGCACCATGTGAAATTTCTCCCTTTCTTTGGTAATCCCCGACCATTGAAACTGAGAACAGAGGGAATGGATCGAGTAAACGCACAGTCTTTTGCTCAGAGTAGGGGAATCGGGAACCAGAGGACATAGGTTGAAGGTGAGGAGGAGGAAAAGATTTAAAAGGAACCAACATTTTAAACAAAGGGTGGTGGATGTATGGAATGAGTTATCGTAGGAGGCAGTTGAGGCAGGAGCTATCACAAGGTTTTAGAAACATTTAGACCGGTACATGGATAGGATAGGTTTAGAGGGATATGGGCAAGCATGGGCAGTTGGGCTGAAGGGTCTATGACTCTATAACTCTATGACTCTGAGTCATCTACAGTATAGGAGTATATAACATTGGTGCCTAATAGAAAAGACACAAAAGAATAACGTCATAGAGTGAACACTTGAAATTAGGTTATTGTCAACTTAGAGGAGGGAGAATAAAACTGACTGATTATTCCAAGTTGGTTTTTGGCATGTTTTGATTTACAAGAAATAAAATATATATTTTTTTGTGGGAAGGAAGGGAGCAATGGCAGGCTTGACAGACTTAGAGAACAGGAAAGTCCAGTGGAGTTGTGAAGTGGATCAAGACTCATCACTTGCGGATTCACTGGCATATTTTGACTAGATCCTGGCCAATTTCCACAAAATGATTCACAGATGGCAAATCTTAGCCTTCAAAAGATCCTTGATAATGCTGGACAACCGAAATAAGCTGAAGACGCAAGGAACTGAAGATGCTGGAATCTTGAGCAAAACGTAATCTTTTTCTTCTTTCGTGTCCATCATTCAAATGTTACATCACTGTCATCGTCTGTCCTGAAAAGGGCACAAGCTTCTGGCGACAATCAATGGGAGCCATCACTTGTACAGTAGACGATGGTGGTAGCAGAATTAGCTCAGGACACTTCCAGTTTCCAGCCCTGCGAAATGGACGTTTCTGCTATGGGGCCAGCAAAACACAATGTGCTGGAGGAACTCAGTCAGTCAGGCAGCATCTGTGGAGGGAATGGAGAGGCGATGTTTCAGGTTGGGACCCAAACCAAGTTGCATTATGTGGATCTATTTTGATTCATTCACGTAGTGCATTATTAACTATCACAATATCTTTACAATGTTTATCAATCACCCCTTATAACCTAATTTAATACAGCTAGTTTGGAACTAAAGGGAATCCATTTGGTCCCGCAAATCTATCTGTTCATTAATTTCCATTTTTGAGCCATTGTGGGAAGAAACTGTATCTCTGTGAGAATAAAAGCAATGAGTAAATCAGAAGGGTGGTGCGGTGGCGCAGCGGTAGAGTTGTTGCCTTACAGTGCCAGAGACCCGGGTTTGATTCTGACTATGGGTGCTGTGTGTATGGAGTTTGTACGTTCTCCTGGTGACTGCGTGCTCCGGTTTCCTCCTATATTCCAAAGACGTACAGGTTTATAGGTTAATTGGCTTTGGTAAAATTGTAAATTGTCCCTAGTGTGTGTAGGATAGTGCTAGTGTACTGGGTGATCGCCGGTCGGCATGGATTCAGTGGGCCGAAGGGCCTGTTACCGCACTGTATCTCTAAAGTCTAAAGTCAGAGGGCCTGCCCTGATAATTAATGTTCTATTGAAATAGCAGCAACCCATTTGTTTTAAATATGTTGCGCCCAGTTCAATGGTATGTTCTGGAAAGATGGCGCCATAGCGTGATGTCTCTTTGCAAGTAATGGTAATGTAATGGACATTTATTGTCACATATGCAATATTGTCACATGACACAGTGAAATTCATTTTGCATATAATAATGCCGGCACCGCCATGTATATCGCCATTTTATAGAGTTAATTGTCCTGATTCCCCCGTGTTCGTTGTACCGGAGCGGCTCCCAATCCTCACTGTTGCCCATGACCAGCTCAACCCGTGAACCGCCGTTTATCTCTTCTCCTCATCGGCCATCTTGTGTCCCGGGGGCAACTTCCTGCAGCCCACCTTTGCGGGCTGGTACCAGAGATGGACACACTATCATCTGATACAATCACTCTACCCTTTTTTATTTATTTTTCTTATTCCTCTGTTTATCAAAGAGCTTTAGTTGAGTTGAGTTTAGTTTAGTTTAGAGATACAGCACGGAAACAGACCCTTAGTCCCACAGATCGCCTGCCATCGATGGCCATTTTACTCTAGTTCTGTTATCCCACTTTCGCATCCACTCCATATACACTGCTGCCTGACCTGCTGAGTTACTCCAGCATTTGTGATACTAGGGGGCTGTAGATGGGCTATTGCATGCTAGCCAATCGTAGTGCTTGTTAGTAGTAGTCCCGCCTAGTATGTGCTTTACAGAGGCCAATTAACCTACAAACCCACACTTCTTTGGAATGTGGGAGAAACCGGAGCACCTGGAGGAAACCCACGCGGTCACAGGGAGAACTTACAAACTCCACACATCAGAACCCATGGTCAGGATCAAACTCGGGTGTCTGGCACTTCAAAGCAGCAGCTCTACCATTGTTAGACACAAAATTGTGGAGTAACTCAGTAGATCAGGCAGCAGCTCCACCATCGTGCTGCCCTTTGCCAAAGAGAATGCTTTTCCCTTTCCCATTCAGGCCTCAAAACATTGTTTTTGGCGCCAACAGAGAGCAATGTATCAGTTGCTGCAAACTTTGGACTTCTGCTGATTGCCTTCAGGGGCCAAAGTTTGCCTGAAGTTGAGTTAAGGCGTTTTCTCTATCTTGCCTTCTTTCTCATGACTGCATTGAGCAGGGTTGAGGGATTAGGCTGCATTGATTTTACATTGATTTCCACACGTTAGGGTAGGATGGGCCGGATAAGCAAGTTTACTTTTAACCGTTGTCAGATTCCCATATATTCATTAAACTTGTAACCTTTTTGGCAAAAAAAAGTAAAAGAATCAACAAAAAGCCCTCTTAAAAAAAATTGTTCGTAGAAAAGAAAAACAAGCAGTTTTCAAGAGCCGGACATAAATAATGTGTTACTGTCGAAAGAGCCCATGTTTATTCAAGAAGTAGAAACAAAAAAATTACAGATATCGGTTTACGAAAATAGACACAAAGTGCTGGAGTAACTGAGTGGGTCAGGCAGGATCGCTAAAGAACAAGGATAAGTGATGTTTTGAGTCTGAATATGGGTCCCAACCAGTAAAGTCACCTATGCATGTACTCCAGAGATGCTGACTGACCCATTGAGTTGTCTGTTGTCTTACATTGAAAGAAGTAACCGACTTCACATTCTTATAATTTCCATCCCAATTTTATTTCAAGGGAACATCCTTAATGATAAAAGACACCAAGTGCTGGAGTGACTGAACGGGTCAGGCAGCCTCTCTCCAGAATATCAACAGGTTAGTTAGTTTAGTTTATTGTCACGTGTGACGAGGTAGAACCTTCTTCAGACTGAAAGCAGGGTCACGACCCAAACGTCACCTATCCATGTTCTCCAGAGATGCTGCCTGACCCGCTGAGTTACGCCAGCACTTTGTTCCTTATTTCAATAGACAATAGACAATAGGTGCAGGAGTAGGCCATTCGGCCCTTCGAGCCAGCACAGCCATTCAATGTGATCACGGCTGATCATTCTCAATCAGTACCCCGTTCCTGCCTTCTCCCCATACCCCCTGACTCCGCTATCTTTAAGAGCTCTATCTAGCTCTCTCTTGAATGTATTCAGAGAATTGGCCTCCACTGCCCTCTGAGGCAGAGAATTCCACAGATTCACAACTCTCTGACTAAAATTATTTGGAAAGACATTTCCATGTTTATTCAACTTTAATTAATTTTCCGTTTGCTCTATTCCTGATTATTGCATTTAATTCAGGCAATTGATATGTGACGTTGGAATGCCTATATATTATTATTTATTGAAATAGAGCTTGTACTATGTACAATCCTGTAAAGATACATGTCCGTCTATTAAACTTTTGCCCTGCCCTCCTCTACTCCTGACCGCACTGGCACCAGCCACCATTTTAGATGAAATCTGAGTCTTTTCAATGTTTTTTTTTCCATACTTAAGCACTCTGGCCACATTGCATTCAGAATCCTCACTTCTTCTGAACAAAAAGGCTGTGTTAAAATATTTTGAATAGTGGACTTTTCCGCACTTTCTCAGAACAAAAAGTAAATCCAGATAATAGCTGAGTTGGAGACATAAGGAAATGCAGATGCTGATTTACAAAGTAAGACACAAAGCGCTGGAGTAACTCAACGAGTCAGGCAGCATCTCTGGAGGTCATATATGGGTGACATTTTGGATTGGAACACTTCTTGTGGAACACTCTGGTTGACTGACCCTCTAAATTACTCCAGCACTCTGTAATTCCCTTTCACCTGACATTGAAAAAGACATGTTTGCTATCTTGTTGACATTTTACTGAACTGATTCATGATCAGGATTTCTGTTTGGATAAAAAGCCCTAAGCTGAGAATTCAATCATCCATGTTGAATGAACTTGAACATTTCTGCAACAATATTTTTACCATTATGAATAAAGACTCTTCCAATGACTCAGTTGGATTAACCAGTGAATTGTGGAAACACATGTCAGGAAGGTCCCAAAATTAATTCTCGAGCTATTGAGTTAGCTGATCTCAGAAAAGATCAAAGAATAAAGGGGGCGGCACTGTAGTGCAGTGGTAGAGTTGCTGCCTTACAGCACCAGGGACCTGGGTTCGATCCAGACTATAGGTGCTGTCTGTACGGAATTTGTAGTTCTCCCTGCGACCACGTGGGTTTTCTCTGGGTCCTCCGGTTTCCTCCCACATTCCATTCCAAAGACGTAAAGGTTTATAGGTTCATGGGCCTCCTCCAGTGCCATAGTGAGGCCCACCGGAAATTGGAGGAACAGCACCTCATATTTCGCCTGGGCAGTTTGCAGCCCAGTGGTATGAACATCGACTTCTCCAACTTTAGATAGTTCCTCTGTCCCTCTCTTCCCCTCCTCCTTCCCAGATCTCCCTCTATCTTCCTGTCTCCACCTATATCCTTCCTTTGTCCCGCCCCCCCTGACATCAGTTTGAAGAAGGGTCTCGACCCGAAACGTCACCCATTTCTTCTCTCCTGAGATGCTGCCCGACCTGTTGAGTTACTCCAGCACTTTGTGAATAAATACCGTCGATTTGTACCAGCATCTGCAGTTATTTTCTTATACACATAAGGTTTATAGGTTAATTGCAGGTATCAGAGCTTATGGGGAGAAGGCAGGAGAATGGGGTTAGGAGGGAGCGATAGATCAGCCATGATTGAATGGCGGAGTAGACTTGATGGGCCGAATGGCCTAATTCTACTCCGATTCCTTATGACCTTACGAATTGGCTTCTGTTCATTGTAAATTGTCCCTAGTGTGCAGGGTGGTAATTGTTGGTCAGCGCTGACTCGGTGGGCCGAGGGGCCTGTTTCCGCACTGTATCTCTAAATCTAATGTCTAAAACTGGAAGCAGAGGCCCTGCAACCAGCCTCAGTGTTTATTTAGGGGCGTAAATGGCATAGTACCTGACCATAGTTTGTGGTAAGGATTGAGGAAAGAGTGTTGGATAACAATGTGTTTATTTTCAATGCACGAGGCATGATACGTAAGGCACATGAACTCAGGGCAGGGATATTATAGCCATTACTGAACCATGGCAGCTTAATGTTCCCAAGGTACATCGGGAAGCAGGTATAGGAACCTGCAGCATGGAAACAGGCCCTTTGGCCCACCGAGCTTGCATCGACCAGCAATCCCCGCACACTTACACTAAGCAACACACACTGGGGACAATTTATTATTTTTACCAAGCCAATTAACCTACAAACCGTACGTCTTTGGAGTGTGGGAGGAAACCGGAGATCCTGGAGAAAGCCGACGCAGGTCACTGGGAGAACGTACAAACTCTGTACGGACAAGCATCCGTAGTCAGGATCAAATCCGGGTCTCTACCGCTGCACCACCATTTCTTTTGTTAATTGTGTTATTTACATTTACTGTGCTTACAGACCTGTTATACTGCTTCAAGTAAGAATTTTATTGTTCTGTTTCTGGACATACGACAATTAAACACCCCTGACACCCAACGTGCAAGTTTGTAGGTTAGTCGCCTCTGTACGTTTCCCCTAGTGTGCAGGGAGTGGATGGGAAATAGACAATAGACAATAAACAATAGGTGCAGGAGTAGGCCATTTGGCCCTTCGAGCCAGCACCGCCATTCAATGTGATCATGGCTGATCATTCTCAATCAGTACCCCATTCCTGTCTTCTCCCCATACCCCCTGACTCCGCTATCCTTAAGAGCTCTATCTAGCTCTCTCTTGAATGCATTCAGAGAATTGGCCTCCACTGCCTTCTGAGGCAGAGAATTCCACAGATTCACAACTCTCTGACTGAAAAAGGTTTTCCTCATTTCCGTTCTAAATGGCCTACCCCTTATTCTTAAACTGTGGCCCCTTGTTCTGGACTCCCCCAACATTGGGAACATGTTTCCTGCCTCTAACGTGTCCAACCCCTTAATAATCTGATACGTTTCGATAAGATCCCCTCTCATCCTTCTAAATTCCAGTGTATACAAGCCTAGTCGCTCCAGTCTTTCAACATATGACAGTCCTGCCATTCCGGGAATTAACCTAGTAAACCTATGCTGCACGCCCTCAATAGCAAGAATATCCTTCCTCAAATTTGGAGACCAAAACTGCACACAATACTCCAGGTGCGGTCTCACTAGGGCCCTGTACAACTGCAGAAGGAAAGTGGGATAACATTGTGGGATTCCTCCTCATCTCTATCCTAAAGGTATGTCCTCTTATTCTGATGAACACTGAGGGAAGTGTGGCCAATGCAGGATCTTCAATGGCCAACAACCTGCCCTCCAACTTCACTTCCTCCACTTCTTTCATGAGTCCACAAGGGCTCCCAATCTAATCCATGGTCTGACTGGTTTCATCTTGCTGAAGAAAAGGACAATCAATACTTTCTTTAGTCTTCGATTCGTATCTTCAGTCAGAGGGTGGTGAATCTGTGGAATTCTTTGCCCCAAAAGGCTGTGGAGGCCAAGTCAGTGTATATATTTAAGGCAGAGATCGATAGATTCTTGATTAATACCGGTGTCTTGGGTTACCGGGAGAAGGCAGGAGAATGGGGTTAGGAGGGAGAGGTAGATCAGCCATGATTGAATGGCGGAGTAGACTTGCTGGACCGAATGACCTAATTCTGCTCCTATCACTTATGAGCTTATAATCTTATGAAACAAAGGAATTCAATGAACTTAGTTCCACTGCCAACGTCTTGTTCGAGCACATCTCTGTACAGACTGAGAGTATGCACAACAGAAGGAAACTGGCAAGATGCCTTTGAGGCCTTATGGGAAAATCTATCACCCTGCAGGCTGCAACCTGCATCCTCCCACACTGTATTGCTTCCCTTCAATGTCCTTCACAGTTGGTGAAACAAGAAGCATGTGAGCAGAAGAGGCAAATGCATGCAAAGGCAGTCTGTACACAAGTCAGTGTTTTGGAAATTCACATTAGTTAACCAAAAGCTCCTACTGTAAGAGAATGTCTTATCAAATCGGCTGATTATTCACACATTTTGGTTACTTGTTAACTGTTCTTTGCTGCGGTTGGTTGATTTAAAAATAATTTTCCGCTGGTAGATTTTCACACAGTTGAAATGTTCCAAACAGTAGCTTAAGTCTTCCTTCACAAGTTCATTTGAGTATTTAATTGGTGGTCCTATTACCTCTTTAAAGTTTACAAAAGTATGATTTGATTGTTCAATGCTTCAGAGATCACACTTGCACAATTATTACCTTCCGGCTGAAATAAAGTGCTGTTATTCTGCTCGCGTTTAGCTCACTTAAAATTAATTTCCCATTTCAGCCAACTGCTATTTTCTACCCGACTGATACAAAATGGCAAACTACTAGGGTGCTGAAGTTTAACAGTTGCATTAAACATCTCACTCCTGGCAGATGCATTAAATGTTAAACATTTTATTATTTAAACAAAATATTTCTTTCCCAGGGTGCAAAAACCAAAGACTTGAGGGCATTCCTTGAGGGAGAGGGTGCTGCAAAATTCTCATTCATGAGAGGACACCACTAGAGGGCATAGTTTTAAGGTAAGAGGGGCAAAGTTAGACCAAATGGACCAGTTGGGCCCAAACCTCTCCTGCATTGGTGCAGCACCCTCTCCTCCCCCCCTCCCCCTCCCCTCTCCCCTCTCCCTCCCCTCTCCCCCCTCTCCCTCCCCTCTCCCCCCTCCCCTCCCCCCTACCTTCACCCACTTCCCCCTCACTCCCTAGGAGATAGATTTAAACTTTAAAATGTGAATAACTTTAAAAATATAACACCGATTTCAATGAAGCTTCTTCCATTAGCACCAAAGTGTCAATGGTGAGTAAGGTGGGCCTACAATTATTGTGCTAACATGTACCGTTTTGGCTGTAGTTCAGGAACAAACAAACAAACAAACAAACGTTTTAATATATAGATGAGTGGGGAAAGTATATTACACAGAGAGTGGTGGGTGCCTGGAACATGTTCCATGGGGTGGTGGTTGACCCAGATATGATAGTGATGTTTAGGAGGTCTTTAACACTTATGTTCAGCACAGGGCCTGTTCCAACAGATATGATAGGGTGTTTAAGAGGACTTTTGAAAGACATATGCAGGCAAACGAGGGAAATTGATGAGGTGCAGGCAGATGAGATGAGTTTTTCTTGGCATCATGTTCAGCACAGACATTGTCGGCCAAAGGGCTTGTTCCAGCAGATATCATAGTGGTGTTTAAGAGGTCTTTTCATCGGCTCATGGATATATGCGGGAATGGAGGGAAATGGATTATGCGTAGGCAGATGAGACGTTTATCCTGGCATCATGTTTAGAAAAGACATTGTGTGATTAAGGGTCCCAATCAATTGCAGTAAAGAACTGTTCACAGGAATTCCAAAAGTGTGAATAATCAGACAACTTGATAACATATTCTCTTGTAGTTGGAACGGCGGTACTATTCCATATTCCATTTTCTAGAGGTAGACACTTTATAGAGATTCATAGAATCATAGAGTGATACAACATAGAAACAGGGCCTTCAGACAAACTTGCCCACACCGACCAATATGTCCCATCCACACTAGTCCCACCTCCCTGCACTTGGCCCATTTCCCTCTAAACTTGCCCTATCCATGTGCCTGTCTAAATGTTTCTTAAACATTGCGATAGTCCCTGCCTCAACTACCTCCTCTGGCAGCTCGTCCCACACACCCACCACCTTTTGTGTGAAAAAGTTACCCCTCGGCTTCCTATTAAATCTTTTCCTCCCCTCACCTCAAACCTACGTCCTCTGGTTCACGATTCCCCGACTCTGGGCAAAAGATTCTGTGTGTCTACCCGATCATGGTTTTGTACACCTCTATAAGATCACCCTTCATCCTCCTACGCTCCAATACTTGCTATTGGGACATGACAATAGATCCTGGTGTAGATTCCTACATTCCCTGAGCTTGGGTGATGTTAGAAGTGAACAGCAACAGACCAGATTGAATGGGAAATTTCTTACGGATACTAAACGCAATAGGCTTTATGGACACCAGGGTATCACTCTGCCTGAAAAATCACCTTTGATATAGAGAATGCAGTTTCAGAAGCCTTGACATTGACAATGGATATGCAGAGTTCATTTCATAAGGTCATTAGTTCATAAATTCTAGGAGCAGAATTAGGCCATTTGGCCCATCAAGTCTACTCTGCTAATCAATCATGGCTGATCTATCTCTCCCTCCTAACTCCATTCTCTTGCCTGCACCCCATAACCCCTGACATCCTTGCTAATCAAGAATCTGTCAATCTCTGCCTTAAAAATATCCATTGATATATCCATATCCTTCACAGCCTTCTGTGGTAATGAATTCCACAGATTCACCACCTTCTGACGAAAGAAATTCCTCCTCATCTCCTTCCTAAAGGCATGTCCTTATATTCGGAGGCTATGGCCTCTGGTCTGTTGTGATATTGCTGGGACTACTTTGTGTATCCAAGGACTACTTTGTATGCCTGTGTATATAAGTGATTGCTGTGATTAGGCGGTCACTCTGGATGCAGGTGGCCACGGAATAAACAGCCTGGAGTTGAGTTCCAGCAATGTAACCTTTTATACACGTGTACTTGTGGTCCTTCCAGAGTCACTAAAGGTACAACAGGTACCGGACCACGAAGTACAACATGGTGGCAGCGGCTTGGTGTTTTGCCTAGGGAGGGAATGAAGCATGCCCGAGCAGAAAAGGTTAAAAAGAAGAAAAAAAAGAAGAAAAAAAAAAGCCCTGAAGGGAAACAAAACAAAAGAAAAGTTTCCAGATCGGTACGGGACGTTTGGAGTGCATCCCGACAGGGCCAGTGTGAGTTGGTATAGTTACCTGCTCAGTAGTCGGCGCCGAGTTGCCGACGTGACGCTGCAGGCTGCTGGGGGAGGTGCGTGTAGGCCCACTTCGCGCCCCAGCACCTGTGTAGGCCCGAGATTAGAAGCCTGCGACTGCTTCGCGGGGGAGAGACCGGGAGAGCCGACACACACGGAGATGTGTGGTGACCGGGGAAGACCGACACCCATGGAGGTGTGCGGCAACAGGGGAAGACCGAGAGACCCGACACACACGGAGATGTGCGGTGACCGGGGAAGACCGGGAGACCCGACACACACGGAGATGTGCGGTGACCGGGGAAGACCGACACCCGTGGAGGTGTGCGGCAACCGGAGGAGACCGGGAGACCCGACACCCACGGAGGTGTGCGGTGACTGGGGAAGACCGACACCCATGGAGGTGTGCGGCGACCGGGAGAGCCCCGGAGGAGACCGACACCCACGGAGGTGTGCGGCGACCGGGAGAGCCCCGGGGGAGGCTGACACCCACGGAGGTGTGCGGCGACCGGGAGACCCGACACCCACGGAGGTGTGCGGTGACCGGAAAGACCGGGAGACCCGACACCCATGGAGGTGTGCGGCGACCGGTAAGACCGACACCCACGGAGGTGTGCGGCGACCGGGGGGGGCTGACACCCACGGAGGTGTGCAGCAACCGGGAGAGCCCCGGAGGAGACCGACACCCACGGAGGTGTGCGGCGACCGGAGGGGGTCGGCGACCGGAGGGACCGACCACCCGCGGAGGTGCAGCGGCCGGTAAGGCCGAGGCACTAAATACTCACCCAGGCGCGTCGACCGTAGAGTCGGGACGGCCCTGGGCCCGAGGCAGCGGCAGCGGGTTGGAATTACGCGGCAGCTGCCGGGAGCACCTGTGGGCGGAGCCGGGGAGCACCTGTGGGCGGGGCCAGCGGCAGCGCGTTCGAAAAATTGAGCGACAGCTGCCGGGGAGCACCTGTGGGCGGGGCCAGAGCGCACTGCAGCGGAGGCGCGATCGGACCGCGATCACAGCAGTGTCAGCCCAGCAGTGGGAGCCCAGCAGTGGGAGCCCAGCAGTGGGAGCCCAGCAGTGCCAGCCCAGCAGTGCCAGCCCAGCAGTGGGAGCCCAGCAGTGCCAGCCCAGCAGTGGGAGCCCAGCAGTGGGAGCCCAGCAGTGCCAGCCCAGCAGTGGGAGCCCAGCAGTGCCAGCCCAGCAGTGCCAGCCCAGCAGTGGGAGCCCAGCAGTGGGAGCCCAGCAGTGCCAACCCAGCAGTGGGAGCCCAGCAGTGCCAACCCAGCAGTGGGAGCCCAGCAGTGCCAACCCAGCAGTGGGAGCCCAACAGTGCCAACCCAGCAGTGGGAGCCCAGCAGTGCCAGCCCAGCAGTGGGAGGCAAATCATGGTGGTGGAGCATCTAGAGCCTACACTACGTTTGATCTACACAGCACGTCTTCTTGAGGGGAAGATATGGAACAAAATGAATATTTTGTGTTTAATGACCTGTGTAGTGATCTGTGTACAGAAAGCTTAATGTATTATATTTGATGCTTTTGTATAAATGTATATATCTGTGGAGTGACCACACGGAGTGAGTGACCACACGGAGATGAGTGACCACACGGGGTGAGTGACCGCACGGAGTGAGTGACCACACGGAGTGAGTCACCACCCGGCGATGAGTGAAATTCCGCAGAGGAGTGACCACCATGATGGCGAAAAAAGCAATTGTGTTTAGTTGTGTTATTGGTTTTGTCTGCAAATAGCAATGGTGTTTTGGTTTTGTTTGTTAAATATATAAAAGCCCTCGAATGGTAAAGAAAACCATTTTATATAAGACAAGGGGGATGTTGTAATATATAAGACAAGGGGGATGTTGTGATATTGCTGGGACTACTTTGTGTATCCAAGGACTACTTTGTATGCCTGTGTATATAAGTGATTGGTGTGATTAGGCGGTCACTCTGGATGCAGGTGGCCACGGAATAAACAGCCTGGAGTTGAGCTCCAGCAATGTAACCTTTTATACACGTGTACTTGTGGTCCTTCCAGAGTCACTAAAGGTACAACAGGTACCGGACCACGAAGTACAACATGGTCCTAGACTCTCCCACTAGTGGAAACATCCTCCCCACATTCACTCTCTCCCGGTGGAATAGTGGAATGACGGCCATATGTTTCTCGACAAATTTGTGACAATTTGAGTCTGAAGAAGGGTCTCGACCCGAAACGTCACCCATTCCTTCTCTCCGGAGATGCTGCCTGTCCCGCTGAGTTACTGCAGCATTTTGTGTCTACATTTGTGTCGCGGCTGTGAACATGTGTTCAGAAGGAAGGAACTGAAACAATTATATTTGAACAATAAAATAAGATGAAGTTTTTCATTCTGCTAGGAACACAACTGGTATCACAAAATATCTATCCAAAATATTTCCATCCGATTGATGAGTTAATTTAAAATTTGCCATGACATTCGTTAAGTCAGCAAGCTGTTGTGTGAGTCATGGTTACGAACAAAGATGTTTTCTTTGAGGAATGAAATGTGAGCTTCCTTATCAAGTCAAGTCAAGTCAAATTTATTTGTCACATACACATACTCGATGAGCAGTGAAATGAAAGTGGCAATGCCTGCGGGTTGTGCACAAAAATAATTACAGTTACAGCATATAAATAAAGTTAATAAGTTACTAAACATAGCACAAAAAGTGTCGACAAAAATTTAGTCTCTGGGGTTATCAAAGTTGACAGTCCTGATGGCCTGTGGGAAGAAGCTCCGTCTCATCCTCTCCGTTTTCACAGCGTGACAGCGGAGGCGTTTGCCTGACCGTAGCATCTGGAACAGTCCGTTACTGGGGTGGCAGGGGTCCCTCATGATCTTGCTTGCTCTGGATCTGCACCTCCTGATGTATAGGTCCTGCAGGGGGACGAGTGTAGTTCCCATGGTGCGTTCTGCCGAACGCACTACTCTCTGCAGGGCCATCCTGTCCTGGGCAGAGCTGTTCCCAAACCAGACTGTAATGTTGCCGGACAGGATGCTCTCTACAGCCCCAGAGTAGAAGCAATGAAGGATCCTCAGCGACACTCTGAATTTCCTCAGTTGTCTAAGGTGGTAAAGGCGCTGCTTAGCCTTACCCACCAGTGCGGCAATGTGCGTTGCCCACGTCAGATCCTCTGCGATGCGGACTCCCAAGTATTTGAAACTGCTCACCCTATCCACAATAGACCCATTTATCTCCAGTGGCGTGTACGTCCTTGGATGTTTAGCCCTTCTGAAGTCCACAATCAGCTCCTTTGTTTTAGTGACATTCAAGAGGAGGCTATTGTCCTGACACCAGAGTGCCAGATCAGCCACCTCCTCCCGGTAGGCCTTCTCATCGTTGTTGGAGATCCGGCCCACCACCACAGTGTCATCAGCAAACTTGATGATGGAGTTTGAGCTGAACCTGGCCCTACAGTCATGTGTGTACAGGGAGTACAGTAGGGGGCTAAGGACGCAGCCCTGGGGGGATCCTATGTTCAGGGTGAGGGAGCTAGATGTGTGTTCCCCTATCCTGACCACTTGGGGCCTGGCAGTGAGAAAGTCCAGGACCCAGGCACACAGAGGGGTGCTAAGCCCCAGTTCCAGCAGCTTCTCAACCAGTCTGCTGGGGACTATTGTGTTGAATGCTGAACTAAAGTCAATGAACAGCATCCTCACATAGCACCCCTGGCTGTCCAGATGAGAGAGAGCGGTGTGTAGAACCTGGGAGACCGCATCATCCGTGGACCTGTTCGGACGGTATGCGAACCAGCAAACCAACTGGAAATGGCAGCAACCATGAAGAGAAATTTTATAGATCAATTGCAAAAGATCAGAGATCGATTGCTGAGTATTGGAACTAAAAGGTATAAAGGAGGGGGAAATTGATACAAATATTAAAAGTGTCCGTTTAAAAATATATATTTTGGCATGCAGTTATCCATCTTTCATAGGAATATATTGTTTTTGAATAAAGTTGATTTTGATGATTTTAAAAAAAATAGGTGTCAGAATTTATTGAATTTCTCAGTACTTTATCATGACATCTCATTCAAAGATTCTAGTCGCATTCATTTAGATGATTAAAATCAAACGCTGACACACGCACTGCGCTATGAGAACTCTTTTCATTCATTTATTTAGATCAATGAGGCAAACACATACACAGGCATTTCACTACGTTTATTAAAGGCCAAAGCTCACACAAAGACAGACACTACAAATATTAAAACCATGCAATCTCCTGCCTTGAGAATTACTGTCACTGAGTGTGAAGCACAGAGAGTTACACTGTGGAATGAGGCTGATTAGTCTCAGTTTAGTGTATTTATCATAGAACATTGAACAGTGCAGCACAGGAACATACTCCACGGCCCACAATATCTGTGTGGTACAAGATGTCAAATTAAACTAATTCCTTCTGCTTGATCCATATCCCTCTATTCCTCCCGCAATCCATGTGCTTATCTAATAGAGTTTACAGTGTGGAAACAGGCCATTCGACCCAACTTGCCCATGCTGACCAACATGCCCCATCCATACTATGCTGTCCTTCATGCACTTGGCTCATATCCCACTAAACCTATCCCATCCATGCACCTGTCCAAATGTTTCTTAAACACCACAGTCCTATCTGCTTTCAACACCACCCCTGCTACTAGGTTCCAGGCACATCACTCTTTCACCGTCCGGCGCGGCCTGGAACGTGGCAACTTCAACAGCCTGACTGCGGGAGAAGACGACAGGGGCAGAGAAAATACATTTTGGCCTTCCATTACAGTGAGGAGGTGACTGGAGGAGACTCACTGTGATGGATGTTTCTTTTTGTTTTGTGTTGGTTTATGATTGTGTGTGTTATTGTTTATTTTTATTGCTCTTATTGTTGGACTGTGGGTAATCTTTCATTTCACTGCACATTTATGTGTATGTGACAAATAAAATTGACTACTATATTGACTATTGACTTTGTGTAAAAACTTGCTCACCTTCAAGCTTCAGTATTTGACATTTCCACCCTGGAAGATAGGGTTCTGACTGTCTACCCTATCTATACCTCTCATAATTTTATAAACTTCTATCAGGTCTCCCCTGACCTCCCTCAAGGGTGAGTCTAACCACCTACCGGTGACATTCAGTGGCATCACTGTAGCTGACCACACCACCATCAATATCCAAGGATCACAATTCATGATTCCCCAAAAGACTCTAAGCATTCACCCGATCTATTCCTCTCATGATTTTGTACACCTCTAGAAGATCACCCCTCATCCTCCTGCACTCCAAGGAATAGAGTCCTCGCCTGCTCCACATCTCCCTCTGGCTCAGGCCCAGGGCCGTCTTAACGCATGGGCCTGATGGGCACTTGCCCGGGGCCCCACGAGCATAGGGGCCCCATGCTGATCTGTGTATGTTAAGTGACTTGCAATAAATAAATACTACTTTAAAAATGTAGGTTCAATAAGTGCTTTTTTCGCAACATTTTCGGTCACTAAGTGCTTCTCACAGCGATCTGTAAGTGCTTTTCGCAACAATGTAGCACCCTAAGTCCATCGCTAAGTGCTTTTCGGTAAGTGCTTTTCGCCGGCACGACAGGGGGGGGCTGGTAGGGAAAGGGGGGTGGGGGAGAGTAACGGTAGGGGCCCCAGTACACTGCTTTGCCCGGGGGCCCATAATGCTGTGAAAACGGCCCTGCTCAGGCCCTCGAGTCCTGGCAATATCCTCGTAAACCTTCTCTACATCCTTTTTCGGTTTGACATCTTTCCTCCAACATGATGCCCAAAACTGAACACAATGTTCTGAATTTGGCGTCGTCACCAATGTCTTATATAACTGCAACATGACCTCCCAACATCTATACTCAATGCTCTGACTGATGAAGTGTAATGTGCCAAAAGCCTTTTTGATCACCTGACCATCTACCTGTGACTACCTGTTTTCTTTGGAGCATCAGAACCTGAAGGGAGACGATAGCAGTGTAAAAAGTTATGAGAAGCATAGAAAGGGTAGACAGTCAGAACATTTTTTCCAGGGTGGAAATGTCAAAGACAAGAAAGCAGAGCCATGAGGTGAGAGGGGCAATGTTTAAAGGAGATGTGTGAGGCATGTTTTTTTTAACACAGCGGGGTGTGGGTGCTTGAAACACACTGCCAGGGATGTCAGTGGAGGCAGATATGGTAGTGGCATTTCAGAGGCTTTTGGATGGGTACATGGCAGTGCAATGGTGGGTTATGAGCCATGTGCAGGCAGATGATATTAGTTTTTGTTTGTCATCACATTTGGTACAGAAATCGTGGGCCAAAGGGTCTGTTTCTGTTCTGTACTTTTCATTAGTTATAGGATCAGAATTAGTGCATTATATATATATATATATACATTGTGCCCGGGGGTTAGGCCACTCCCTGGGTCATCCCCCTCGCCACTGAGTGGACAGGGGGATTAGGCCACTCCCTGGGTCATCCCCCTCGCCACTGAGTGGACAGGGGGATTAGGCCACTCCCTGGGTCATCCCCCTCGCCACTGAGTGGACAGGGGGGATTAGGCCACTCCCTGGGTCATCCCCCTCGCCACTGAGTGGACAGGGGGGATTAGGCCACTCCCTGGGTCATCCCCCTCGCCACTGAGTGGATAGGGGGGATTAGGCCACTCCCTGGGTCATCCCCCTCGCCACTGAGTGGATAGGGGGGATTAGGCCACTCCCTGGGTCATCCCCCTCGCCACTGAGTGGATAGGGGGGATTAAGCCACTCCCTGGGTCATCCCCCTCGCCACTGAGTGGACAAGGGGGATTAGGCCACTCCCTGGGTCATCCCCCTCGCCACTGAGTGGACAGGGGGGATTAGGCCACTCCCTGGGTCATCCCCCTCGCCACTGAGTGGATAGGGGGGATTAGGCCACTCCCTGGGTCATCCCCCTCGCCACTGAGTGGACAGGGGGGATTAGGCCACTCCCTGGGTCATCCCCCTCGCCACTGAGTGGATAGGGCTGTAGAGGGGTCTGGTGCTACGGGGTTTGCATGAAGGGGCTAGAGTTTACTCGTGCGGGAGACTGAAGAGAGTGGATGTTCTGATGCTGCATTAAAGTTATTGTTAATTCTTACCTGGCGTCTTGCCTGATTCCTGCCGCGTCCAGACCCACTACAACATGATCTATATATAAACATAGCACAAAAAGTAAGGAAATTTGTGTTTGGTAGATTATTTCTTTGTTGTAACAATGCTTCTTGGCAATAAATCTTATACCGTTGGAAAGCCTGTTTATTTCCCTTTTAAATGGTGCCACATTTGTAAGGAACATGCATTTGTGGGATGAGCAGCAGAGCTGAGTATGTGGGTTGCGCCCATGAAAAATCTGCCAAATCTTCTCTGCCAATGCCAAACAGCTTATTCTGCCACTGACTCTTGTTCGGTGTTGTTTGGTGGATTGGGTGATTGAAGTCTGAAGAAACAAGACATATTGGCAATTTAACAATTTATGCATTTAATAAACAGGAGCCTCAGTAGCGTGTGGAAGAACCATACACAGCCACAACAGCCTGGCACCTCCTCCTCATGCTGGTCACCAGCCTGGTCACACACTGTTGTGGGATGGCATCCCATTCTTCAACCAGCATTTGTCGCAAGTCAGCCAATGTGGTTGTGTTGGTCACTCTGGCACGAACAGCACGCCCAAGCTGATCCCACAAGTGTTCAATAGGGTTGAGGTCAGGACTGCTGGCAGGCCATTCCATCCTCTCCACTCCCAAATTCTGGAGGTAGTCTCTGAGAAACCCTGCTCTGTGGGGGCGAGCATTGTCATCTTGGAGGATAGAGTTCGGTCCCAGACTGTGGAGATATGGGATTGCCACTGGTTGCAGAATTTCATCTCGATATCTCTCTGCATTGAGATTGCCTCCAATGATGACAAGCCTTGTTTTTCCAGTGAGGGAGATCCAGAGGGATCAGGCACCTGATTGTCAGCACCTGGGGGTACCAGAAGCTCAAAACAAGAGTCAATAGCAACAGCAGAATAAGCTGTTTGGCATTGGCAGAGAAGATTTGGCAAATTTTTCATGGGCGCAACCCATATACTCAGCTCTGCTGCTCATCCCACAAATGCATGTTCCTTACAAATGTGGCACCATTTAAAAGGGAAATAAACAGGCTTTCCAACAGTATAAGATTTATTGCCAAGAAGCATTGTTACAACAAAGAAATAATCTACCAAACACAAATTTCCTTACTTTTTGTGCTATGTTTATGTGTATTGTGAGGATGTGTATATCTACACACACTGAACCTTTTTTGATCTCTCATTTATTATATTTACAGTGCACTATGTTTACACATTCTGTTGTGCTTCAGCAAGTAAGAATTTCATTGTTCTGTCTGGGACATATGACAATAAAACACTCTTCACTCTCTTGACTCTACCTTATTGAATTGAATTGAATTGAATTGAATTGAATTGAGTCAATTTTATTAGCCAAGTTTGTTTACATGCAAGGAATGTGCCTTGGTGCTTTGCTCGCAAGTAACAACATGACATACAGTAAACAATTAAGAATTAAACATAATAGTTTACACATAATGCAGAGGAGATTCACCAGGATGCTGCCAGGGATGAAGGGCCTCGGCTATGAGGAGAGACTGAGCAGACTGGGGTTGTTTTCCCCGGAGCAGAGAAGGCTGAGAGGGGACATGATCGAGGTGTACAAGATCATGAGGGGCATAGATAAGGTAGATGGCGGGGAACTTCTTCCACTGGTGGAAGGTTCAACAACGAGGGGACATAGATACAGGGTAAGGGGAGGGAGGTTTCGGGGGGATGTGAGAAAGAACTTTTTCACCCAGAGGGTGGTTGGAGTCTGGAACTCACTGCCTGGGGTGGTGGTGGAGGCGGGAACACTCACAACGTTTAAGAGGCATTTGGATGGGCACTTGAAATGCTACAACATTCAGGGCTACGGTCCAAATGCGGGAAAATGGGATTAAAATTAGACTGTATTTGGTAACGGGCGGCACGGACACAATAGACAATAGACAATAGACAATAGGTGCAGGAGTAGGCCATTCAGCCCTTCGAGCCAGCGCCGCCATTCAATGCGATCATGGCTGATCACTCTCAATCAGTACCCCGTTCCTGCCTTCTCCCCATACCCCCTCACTCCGCTATCCTTAAGAGCTCTATCCAGCTCTCTCTTGAAAGCATCCAACGAACTGGCCTCCACTGCCTTCTGAGGCAGAGAATTCCACACCTTCACCACTCTCTGACTGAAAAAGTTCTTCCTCATCTCCGTTCTAAATGGCCTACCCCTTATTCTTAAACTGTGGCCCCTTGTTCTGGACTCCCCCAACATTGGGAACATGTTTCCTGCCTCTAATGTGTCCAATCCCCTAATTATCTTATATGTTTCAATAAGATCCCCCCTCATCCTTCTAAATTCCAGTGTATACAAACCCAATCGCTCCAGCCTTTCAACATACGACAGTCCCGCCGTTCCGGGAATTAACCTAGTGAACCTACGCTGCACGCCCTCCATAGCAAGAATATCCTTCCTCAAATTTGGAGACCAAAACTGCACACAGTACTCCAGGTGCGGTCTCACCAGGGCCCGGTACAACTGTAGAAGGACCTCTTTGCTCCTATACTCAACTCCTCTTGTTACGAAAGCCAACATTCCATTGGCTTTCTTCACTGCCTGCTGTACCTGCATGCTTCCTTTCATTGACTGATGCACTAGGACACCCAGATCTCGTTGAACTCCCCCTCCTCCTAACTTGACACCATTCAGATAATAATCTGCCTTTCTATTCTTACTTCCAAAGTGAATAACCTCACACTTATCCACATTAAACTGCATCTGGCATGTATCCGCCCACTCACACAACCTGTCCAAGTCACCCTGCAGCCTTATTGCATCTTCCTCACAATTCACACTACCCCCCAGCTTAGTATCATCTGCACGATGGGCCGAAGGGCCTCTTTTTGTGCTGTAGGACTCTATGACTCTATGTGAAGAATGAAATAAAAGACCAGAACAAAAGGAGGCTACAGACTTTTGGTTATTGAGTAGAGCTACTGCTCGTGGGAAAAAAAAGCTGTTTTTATGTCTGGCTGTGGCTGCTTTGACAGTCCGGAGTCGCCTTGCAAAGGGAAGTGCTTCAAAGATTTTGTGGCCAGGGTGAGAGGGGTCAGAGATGATCTTGCCGGCTCGCTTCCTGGCCCTTGCAGTGTACAGTTCGTCATGAGGGGAAGATTGCAGCAATTAACCTTCTCGGCTGATCGAACGATGCGCTGCAGCCTCCGGATGTCGTGCTTGATGGCTGAGCCAAAGCAGACTATGATGGAGAACGTGAGGACAGACTCTATCATGGCAGTATAAAACTGGACCATCATTGCCTGTGGCAGGTTGTGTTTTCTCAGGAGCTGCAGGCTGCTTATCGTCTTGCAATCTTTGGTTTACAGACACGCAAACTTGCCAACTCTGCCTTGACGTGTAGTCGCCCAAAGATCAGTGTTCACGTGCATGTGAGGTGCATTCCTGCCCATTTTAGTTGTCCATGCAGTGGAGTTTGACCTTTTAGAAAAATAATGAATCTGCACTTGCTGAAAAAAGTGCAGCTGAGTTAGTTTTTCTCGGGTGACGTTGATTTGTGGTCAGCTCTGAATTTTGCAGAGCAGGCACAAATTCCAGTTTCAATTCTTTTAACTTCCCCAGAAACATCTCACTCGCATTGTCACACTGTGTGGCTTTTAGGTTTAATCACCCACTTATTCAGTAAGTTGAAACTTTTTTGTTATTGAGGAGAAATAACCTGTATCCCTCCCTGGGGCATGGACAAAATAATTGTCCTCAGATTTACTGTTGATTGTGAAAGAACAGCCAAAGTTCGACAACCGAATAGTGATAGGACCTGGATAGAGTGAATGTGGAGAGGATGTTTTCACTAGTGGGAGAGTCTAGGACCAGAGATCATAGCCTCAGAATTTTAAGGAAGTTCCTTTTGGAAGGAGATGAGGAGGAATTTCTTTAGTTAGAGGATGGTGAATCTGTGGAATTCATTGCCACAGAAGGCTGTGGAGGCCAAGTCAATGGATATTTTTAAAGCAGAGATAGATAGATCCTTGATTAGTATGGGTGTCACAGGTTATGGGGCGAAGGCAGGAGAATGGGGTTAGGATGGAGATATAGATCAGCCATGATTGAATGGTGGCGTAGTTGATGGGCCGAATGGCCTAATTCTGCTCCTATCACATGAACTTATGAACCTGTGAAGTACATGCTGTTTCTCCCATACATCGGCAAGACTGAACGTAGACTCAGCGACCGTTTCGCTGAACACTTACCCTCGATCCACCAAAACCTGCTGGATCCCCCGGTTGCCACACATTTCAACTCCCCTTCCCATTCCGAAACTCACCTTTTCTCTTTTGTTGTCTCACCTCCAGCTCTCCCCCCTCCTCCCCAGTCTGAAGAAGGTTTCCGACCTGAAACGTCACCTGTTCCTTTTCTCCAGAGATGCTGCCTGACCTGTTGAATTGCTCCAGCACTTTGTGTCTATCTCCAATACTGGCCTTTTTGTCCATTGCCAGAGTGAGGTCACATGTAAACTGGAGGAACAGCACCTCATATTTTGCTTGGGTACTCACACTCCCCTCCAATCCCCCTTTGCCCCCTTCCTCCACCCTAGTCGTTTAACCAGTTTCACAGTTCACCACAATGTATTCCCCTTCAGATCACACCTTCCCTATCCAACAATTGGCCTTTCAGGGCACTGCCCTGCCCAAGGTTATTTGTTGTCAGCCCTGAATGGTTCTGGTGTTTTCTCGCCTCTCGCTCTCTTCCCCCCCCCCCCCCCACCCACCCCCTACTTTCAGTCTAAAGAAAGGTCCCGACAAGAAACGTCACCTACCCTTTTTCGCCAGAGATGCTGCCTGACCCGCTGTGTTACTCCAACACTTTGTGCCTATCTTAGTAACTGCCTCTGCAGATCTTGACTAGCCAACATGAAGAGTTTTGTTGTTTGATTTTCTGTGGCAAAATTTGAGGAAAAACTACTTTGTGCTCTACTACAGAAATAAAGCTGAGATACAAGGGGAAGTATCTCACACAAAGACAGACACTACAAACACAAAGATAAACGGAGTTTTACTGCTATGCTGTTTGTAGGGGGTATGCACACCTGACCATAAGGACAGCAAGGTCCGGCCAGACCATTTCACAGGGCAATGGCGCCTCCGAGCATGACACCTGTGGTCTAAACCCGCGCACTGAAAAGCAGCTGCAACAGCCAGGTGGGGATTGTAGGCGGAGTCCGCGATGCTGTCAAAGCTGGGCGTACACCTGAACAAGCCGACGGCAAGGTCCGTCCAGTGAACGGACTATCTTTGTGTTAGTAGTGTCTGTCTTTGTGTGAGCTTTGGCCTTTAATAAACGCAGTGAAATGCCTGTGTATGTGTCTGCCTCATTGATCTAAATAAATGAATGAAAAGAGTTCTCATAGCGCACTGCATGTGTCAGCTTTTGATTTTAATGGTCAAAATGAATGCGACTAGAATCTTTGAATGAGATGTCATGATAAAGTACTTGGAAATTTAATAAATTCCGACACCTTTTTTAAAAAAAATCTTCAAAATCAACTTTATTGAAAAACAATATATTCCTATGAAAGATGGATAACTGCATGCCATAACTGCATAACGGACACTTCAAACAAATGCAAAATATACCTATAAATTTCACTGGCCGGACCTTGCTGTTGGTTTGTTCAGGTGTTCGCCCACCTTTAACAGCATCGCGCTTTCCGCCCACATTCCACACCTGGCTGTTGCAGCTGCACGTCTGTCAGCTGTCAAAATGGGTTTTGACACTTCCTGTCGGACCTTGTCCTGTCCTGTCCTGTCCTGTCCTGACTTCCTGTCCTGATCCCAGTACCTGTGTCCGGTTGATGTTGGTAGTCGACAATGAAATTAATCCGTCCTCAGTACAGGCGACAACCTAGCAAACCTGGGGACAGCATGCGACAGCGCCCGCAATAAGCAACGATACCTGGCGACAAGCCAGCTGTCGCCGAGAAAGTTCATACCGGTTGATTTCTCAGCGACGCGCCGAGATCCACTACGATTCTATGAAGACACCTCACGATCATGCCCGCGACACCCCGGCGAACTGTCGGCGACAGCCTAGTCGCCGGCAGTCGCCTTAAAATCGCCTAAGTGGGACAGGCTCTTTAGGAATGCAACTGTCACTTTGGACTTTAGACTTTAGAGATACAGTGTGGAAACAGGCCTTTCGGCCCACCGAGTCCACGCCGACCAGCGGTCTCTCCGTATACTTGCACTATCCTACACACTGGGGACCATTTACAATTTTAACAAAACCAATAAACGTACTGTACGTCTTTGGAATGTGAGAGGAAAGCGGAACTCCCAGAGAAAACCCACGCGGTCACATGGAGAACGTACAAACTCCGTAAAGACAGCACCTGTAGTCAGGATCGAACCGGGCCTTTGGCACTGTAAAGGCAGCAACTCTACCACTGCATCACCATGCCACCTCTGTGCGCTATTGTACCTATCCATGATCTCCACCCTATCTGAAGGTCAGAAAAGTCAGGTTTATGGCAGTTTGTATCATATCAGAACTACCTGTATGTGTAAATATGTTCAGCTATTCTACAAGATTAGTTACTTTTTTTTAAGCAGCAAGGTGGTTGACATGGATATGGAGGACAGTGGGGCTAGCATCTGTGCTCCACAGTAAGGTTGAGTTTAGTTTATTGTCACGTGTACTGAGGTACAGTGAAAAGCTTTTGTTGGATGCTAACCAGTCAGCAGAAAGACAACACATGATTACAATCGAGCCACCCACAGTGTACAGACACACGATGAAGGGAATAACGTGAATAACAACTCCCTTTATTTGCAATTCACACAAAACCCTTATCAAGTTAGAATGAATACGTGCGCATATTTATCCCCATCAATTTCATTTCGTACACATCGAATTGAACAAATAGTTTATGCAAGGTTAAATTTATTCTGAGTTAGTGATATAAATGACCTGACCTTGCAGAATGTGACAGTCACCAGTGCACTATGGTGAGTGTGGCTCTGGCAGATGGCCATTACTTGCATGGATTTTGTCGGGAGTGCAACATTTGAGCTCAGCAAAACCAAATGTTTTTGATCTAGAAGAATATGCCGCATTGTCAAAGGAAAGAATTACATAACATAACATAACATAACATAACAACACTTTATTGTCATTCGGTATAAATACCGAATGAAATTTCAGCAGTCACAAGACACAGCAAAAAAAGAAAAGAACACAGGACACACGACCCCAACACAAACATCCATCACAGTGACTCCAAACACCCCCTCACTGTGATGGAGGCAACAAAACTTCCCCTCTCTTCCCCCCGCACCCACGGACAGGCAGCTTGCATGATTCAGGAAATACTCAGCAATATTTGCAAAAGAGCCGGCAGATTATTGAAAAATTAATCTTTGTGAAACTTTTTTCATGATTATAACTTTTTTTCTCTCCACAGGAAATGTTATCAGCGAACATTAATTTACTATGAGTATCAGATCCTGAATGAACTTTACCCTATTTCTATTTATGCAGACAGATCCCCCCCCAATGATTAACATGATGGTATCAAAAGCAATTGAGTCACCTGGATGACCTTAGTCTTCTTACCGACATTGCCTCTGGTCTCTCCAGCCCTCTGCCGTCGTTACAATTTATAAGGACGCAGAGTGCAGGAGTAACTCAGCGGGTCAGGAAGCATTGCTGGAGAACCTGGATAGATGGCGTTTCCGGTCGGGATCCTTCTAGATTTAGATTTAGAGATACAGCACAGAAACAGGCCCTTCGGCCCACCGGGTCCACACCGCCCAGCGATCCCCACACATTAACACTATCCTACACCCACTAGGGACAATTTTTACATTTGCCCAGCCAATTAACCTACAAACCTATACGTCTTTGGAGTGTGGGAGGAAACTGAAGATCTCGGAGAAAACCCACGCAGGTCACGGGAAGAACGTACAAACTCCGTACAGTACAGCACCCGTAGTCAGGATCGAACCTGAGTCTCCGGCGCTGCATTCGCTGTAAGGCAGCAACTCTACCGCTGCGCCACCGTGCCGCTGTGAAGAAGAAGGGTTCTTCTGAAGAAGAAGGGTTCTGAAGAATGGTCTCGACCTGAAACATCATCTATCAATGTTCTCCAGGGATGCTGCCTGACGCATTGAGTTACTCCAGCACCATCTATCTATTTAGTTTAGTTTATTTATTGTCATGTGTACCGAGGTACAGTGAAAAGGTTTTGTTGCATGCTGTAGCTAGATCTATCTATGAGGGAGTGCAGCATAGGTTCACCAGGTTAATTCCCGAGATGGCAGGACTGTCATATGATGAAAGAATAGAGCGACTGGGCTTGGATTCACTGGAATTTAGAAGGATGAGAGGGGATCTTATAGAAATATATGAAATCATTAAGGGATTGGACAGGCTAGATGCAGGAAACATGTTCCCGATGTTGGGGGAGTCCAGAACCAGGGGCCACAGTTTAAGAATAAGGGGTAGGCCATTTAGAACTGAGAGTTGTGAATTTGTGGAATTCTCTGCCTCAGAAGGCAGTGGAGGCCGATTCACTAAATGCATTCAAAAGTGAGTTAGATAGAGCTCTTAGGGCTAGCGGAGTCAAGGGATATGGGGAGAAGGCAGGAATGGGGTATTGATTGTGGATAATCAGCCATGATCACATTGAATGGCGGTGCTGGCTCGAAGGGTCGAATGACCTACTCCTGCATCTGTCTATCTGTCTATCTGTCTATCTGTCTATCTGTCTATCTATCTCCAGATAGGTAAACAGAAGGAACTGCAGATGCCGGTTGAAACTGAAGTAAACAGTCTTCCTTCATTATCATAGACAATAGACAATACCATTCAATGTTCTCAAAATAATCTTTCTTCCAAACAGTCTCAAACGTTTTGAAAATCCACAAACACATACTGATTCACTTTCAATTTTCGCACTGAATTAATTGGGAGATAAGACTGGGGTCAGTACCAGCTGCCATATGCATCATGAGTTCTTAAGGATAGCGGAGTCAGAGGGTATGGGGAGAAGGCAGGAACGGGGTATTGATTGAGAATGATCAGCCTTGATCACATTGAATGGTGGTGCTGGCTCGAAGGGCCGAATGGCCTACTCCTGCACCTATTGTCTATTGTCTATTGTCCACTGAAAACAACTAAGAAACATATAGGTTCGCTCATATCGAAGGTATCACAAAATGTTGGAGTAACTCAGCAGGTCAGGCAGCATCTAGGAGAGAGGGAATGGGTGACGTTTCGGGTCGAGATCCTTCTTCAGTCTGAAGAACTTCTTCAGTCTGAAGAAGGGTCTCGACCCGAAATGTCATCCATTCCCTCTCTCCGAGATGCTGCCTGACCTGCTGAGTTACTCCAGCATTTTGTGATATCTTCGATTTGTACCAGCATCTGCAGTTATTTTCCTACACAACTTTAAGTTCACTCAGTTATTTAAAAATAAGTAACTTACCGAACGTTCGGCTTTTTCTCCTGCAGCCATCCTTCTCAAATGAATGATGTTGCTGAGCCTCCATTCTAGTCTAGTTTGGCCCACCAAGTCCGCGCCGACCAACGATCAATCCTACACTCTAGGGACAATTTACCAAAGTAAATTAACCTACAAACCCGTGCGTCTTTGGAGTTCAGTTTAGTTTAGTTGAGCGATGCAGTGCTGAGTCAGTCCCTTCAGCCGACCGCAGAGTGTGGGAGGAAACCAGAGCACCCTGAGCAAACCCATGTGGTCATAGGGAGAACGTACAAACACCGTACAGACAGCACTCATAGTCAGGATCGAACTTGGGTCTAATGGATCTAACCTAGTGGATAGTGTCAGTGTACGGGGATCGCTGGTCGGCGTGGACTCGCCAACGGGCTTGTTTATGTGCTGTATCTCAAATACATCCCAAATCCCAAGGTACTTCCATCAACATGTCCATGAACATTCCTTAGCACCCTTAATGAAAAAATGAATTAATTAATCAATTAATTAATCAACCAATTAATTAATTGGCTAACTGATTCATCAATTAATCAATAAATTAATTAAATAATTAATCAAACAACTGATTAATTAATTAATTAATCAATTGATTAATTGATTAATCAATTAATTAATCAGTTGTTTGATTAATTAATTAATTTATTATACTTTATTGTCACATGTAACATGTCAAAGTGAGATTCTTTGTTTTGCATATCCAAGATATGCAAAGAGTCACCACATAAAGGGCACAGACAAAGTTACACAAGTATTTCATTTAGTCCCCAATGGTCCCGCTTTGTTCTCGGCGGCCCCCCATGCTGTGCCCCTTTGTTCTTGCTGATGTGTCCGATACCCACGTGGCCCGTCTGACCTCTGGCACCCTTCGCCGGTCTATCCTTGACCGCCGGCGTCCTCTACAACCACCGGCCCGTTCCTCGCCCTTGTCCACTGGTGCCAACCCTCGACCTTGACTGTCCTCGCCCTCGACCACCCGATCCTCTCTCGGGTGAGGAACGGGCTCCGCGGCACTCGCCGGGAGCTTCCAGACGTGCCGCCGCACCGCTCATCTTGAGCTTCCCATCTTTACTGTGTATGTCCTATTCTTCTTCGACTTCCCAAAGTACATCTCCTTGCACGTGGTCTGAATTCAATTCCATCTGGCCTCCTAATTTCTGCAGTGTTTTTGGATCTCTCAGATACATTAGCCAGGATTATCCAACCAATTATGCTCAACTCTTGGACCTCTCGGCCTGTAAACCAATGGGATGACGGAGAATGGATGATTTATGCCATCTTTTTGCATTCAGCGTTCGATCCTTCGCAGGCACCAAAAATTGACAAAACAGTTCATTGACATATGAATGTAAATGAGGCCACAAATAAATAATTGCGTCAACCACATAATTCCCTATTCACACAAACAAAGAAGTCAATCACGCACAAATGCTCATGAAATGGGCTGCAGCAATAGAAGACACCAAGTAATTACTGAAGTGAAGTTATGCAACCCTGCATAAACTTTTAGAGACATTTTGATGCTTTTTCTAATCGGATTGGAAATATTTAAAAATTTTCATTCATTTCTTTGGAGATACAATGCGGAAACAGGCCCTTTGACCCACCGAAGGTATTTATTCACAAAATGCTGGAGTAACTCAGCAGGTCAGGCAGCATCTCGGGAGAGAAGGAATGGGTGACGTTTCGGGTCGAGACCCTTCTCCAGTCTGAAGAAGGGTCTCGACCCGAAACGTCACCCATTCCTTCTTTCCCGAGATGCTGCCTGACCTGCTGAGTTACTCCAGCATTTTGTGAATAAATACCTTCGATTTGTACCAGCATCTGCAGTTATTTTCTTATGCTACCTTTGACCCACCGAGCCCGCACCGACCAGCGAGCCCCGCACATTAACACTATCCTACACACACTGGGGACAGTTTTACATTGATACCAAGCCAATTAACCGACAAACCTGCACGTCTTTGGAGTGTGGGACGAAACCGAAGATCTCGGAGAAAACCCACGCAGGTCACGGGGAGAAAGTACAATTTCCGTACAGACAGCAACCCCCTTAGTCAGGATGGAACCTGGGTCTCTGGCGCTGTAAAGCAGCAACTCTACCGCTGCGCCACTGTGCCGTCTTCCACAGAAGCCTCCTGACTTCTGGCAGTCTCCAGATTTGTCTGCTTTCATTTCAGATTTCCATCATTTGTGGTTTATTGATCTTCAACTAAAGCTTCCTAGCTTTCAAAGACTTTGGAATGCTTCAGAATAATTATTATTTTAAAAGCATTTTAAAACATCAGGGTAAACCCACATAATTACAATAGACATGTGATGTAATACTCATCGAGGTCCCAAATGCTTTGTTCCATTCAAAAGAGTGCATTCACTGTTCCTATGAAAGGCTAGCATGGAAACCAGCCCACGCCGACCAACGTGCCCCATCTACACTAGTCCCACCTGCCTGCGTTTGGCCCATACCTCTCTAAGCCTATCCTATCCATGTACATGTCCAAATGTATTTTAAAAGTTGTGATATTACTTGCCTCAACTACCTCCTCTGCTCATTCCATGTACCTACCACCCTTTGTGAAAAAAGTTGCCCCTCAGGTTCCCATTAAATCTTTCCCCCCTTACCTTAAACCTAGAGGGCGGCACAGTGGCGCAGCGGTAGCGCTGCTGCCTCACAATGCCAGAGACCCGGGTTTGATCCTGCCCTCGGATGCTGTCTATGTGGAGTTTGCACATTCCCCCTGTGACTGCATGGGTTTTCTCGGGGTGCTCTGGTTTCCTCCCACATTCCGATGGCATGCGGATTTGTAGGTTAATTGGCCTCTAAATTGCCCCTGGTGTGTAGGGTGTGGATTAGAAAAAAGGGGTAGCATAGAATTAAAGTGAACAATACTAATATATAGTCAGCAGGAACTCGGTCAGCAAATGGGCCTGTTTCCAAACCGTATCTCCAAACTAAACTAGACTAAACTAGATTCTGATAATCCCTGCATTCAATGGTAATGCCATTCATTAGGAGACAGATATTGTTTAGTTTAGATTAGAGATACAGCGCGGATAAAGGCCCTTCGGCCCACCGAGTCCGCGCTGACCAGCGATCCCCGCACGCTTACACTATCCTACACACACTAGGGACAATTTACATTTATAGAAAGCCAATTAAGCTACAAACCTATACATCTTTGGAGTGTGGGAGGAAACTGAAGACCTCGGAGAAAACCCATGCGGTCATGGGGAGAACGTACAAACACTGTACAGACAACACCCGTAGTCGGGATCAAACCCGAGTCTCTGGCGCTGAAAGCGCTGTAAGGCAGCAAGTGTACCGCTGTGCCACCGTGCCGCCCTATTTGTATTAATGAAAGCAGCACCATTTTAGAATCTGGAAAATGAACTGTAAGTATGGAAAACAAAGAGAATATAGAAGGGCTGAGGTTTCAGCTGTTTAAGAAGGAATGCAGCAGTTCTGTGTACACTTGCTCTTGCATGCCTGGTGCCTCTGTACAAGAGGTGCTTCCGTTATCACAATCTTCCTATTTATTACATCAATGGTGGCATAAAGTGCAGCTGAGAATGAGGAAGCAAATGTCAAAGGTGCCTAGAAGCTGCAACATTCCTGGAATTTCCCCTCCAGGAAGACCCGAAGGACTGCAGAACCCGTTTGAAGTCTTAGTGGACTGGGGGCGGCACAGTGGTGCAGCGGTAGAGTTGCTGCCTTACAGTGAAAATAGAAATAAAATGCTGGAGTAACTCAGCGGGTCAGGCAGCATCTCTGGAGAGAAGGAATGGGTGACGTTTCGGGTTGAGACCCTTCTTCAGGCTCTGCCTTACAGCGCCAGAGACCCGGATTCAATCCTGACTATGGGTGCCGTCTGTACGGAGTTTGTGCGTTCTCCCTGCGACAGCGTGGGTTTTCTCCGGGTGCTCTGGTTTCCTCCCACACTCCAAAGACGTGCAGGTTTGTAGGTTAATTGGCTTTGGTAAAATTGTAAATTGTCTCTCGTGTGTAGGATAGTGTTAGTGTACAGGGTGACCGTGGTCGGTGCGGACCCGGTGGGGCAAAGGGCCTGTGTCCGTGCTGTATCTCTAGTCTAAAGACTGTGGAGGACCCGAAGGCGGGGCAGACCGTGGTACCGGGGGGAAGCCGCTGGAGATGTTGGCATGAGGAGCAAGGGCTGGTAGGAGGGTGAACCAGGGTAATAGAAACATAGAAACATAGAAAATAGGTGCAGGAGTAGGCCATTCGGCCCTTCGAGCCTGCACTGCCATTCAATATGATCATGGCTGATCATCCAACTCAGTATCCCGTACCTGCCTTTTCTCCATACCCCCTGATCCCTTTAGCCACAAGGGCCACATCTAACTCCCTCTTAAATATAGACAATGAACTGGCCTCAACTACCTTCTGTGGCAGAGAATTCCACAGATTTACCACTCTGTGTGAAAAAAAACGTTCTCATCTCAGTCCTAAAAGACTTCTCCCTTATCCTTAAACTGTGACTCCTTGTTCTGGATACCTCCAGCGCCTTCAAGGCTAGCAGCAGGAGGCGCCCCCAGGACACAAAGATGGCTGGGAGAGGAGAGGAGAGGAGAGGGGAGGAGAGGAGAGGAGAGGGGAGGAGAGGAGAGGAGAGGAGAGGAGAGGAGAGGAGAGGAGAGGAGAGGAGAGGAGAGGAGAGGAGAGGAGAGGAGAGGAGAGGAGAGGAGAGGAGAGGAGAGGAGAGGAGAGGAGAGGAGAGGAGAGGAGAGGAGAGGAGAGGAGAGGAGAGGAGAGGAGAGGAGAGGAGAGGAGAGGAGAGGAGAGGAGAGGAGAGGAGAGGAGAGGAGAGGAGAGGAGAGGAGAGGAGAGGAGAGGAGAGGAGAGGAGAGGAGAGGAGAGGAGAGGAGAGGAGAGGAGAGGAGAGGAGAGGAGAGGAGAGGAGAGGAGAGGAGAGGAGAGGAGAGGAGAGGAGAGGAGAGGAGAGGAGAGGAGAGGAGAGGAGAGGAGAGGAGAGGAGAGGAGAGGAGAGGAGAGGAGAGGAGAGGAGAGGAGAGGAGAGGAGAGGAGAGGAGAGGAGAGGAGAGGAGAGGAGAGGAGAGGAGAGGAGAGGAGAGGAGAGGAGAGGAGAGGAGAGGAGAGGAGAGGAGAGGAGAGGAGAGGAGAGGAGAGGAGAGGAGAGGAGAGGAGAGGAGAGGAGAGGAGAGGAGAGGAGAGGAGAGGAGAGGAGAGGAGAGGAGAGGAGAGGAGAGGAGAGGAGAGGAGAGGAGAGGAGAGGAGAGGAGAGGAGAGGAGAGGAGAGGAGAGGAGAGGAGAGGAGAGGAGAGGAGAGGAGAGGAGAGGAGAGGAGAGGAGAGGAGAGGAGAGGAGAGGAGAGGAGAGGAGAGGAGAGGAGAGGAGAGGAGAGGAGAGGAGAGGAGAGGAGAGGAGAGGAGAGGAGAGGAGAGGAGAGGAGAGGAGAGGAGAGGAGAGGAGAGGAGAGGAGAGGAGAGGAGAGGAGAGGAGAGGAGAGGAGAGGAGAGGAGAGGAGAGGAGAGGAGAGGAGAGGAGAGGAGAGGAGAGGAGAGGAGAGGAGAGGAGAGGAGAGGAGAGGAGAGGAGAGGAGAGGAGAGGAGAGGAGAGGAGAGGAGAGGAGAGGAGAGGAGAGGAGAGGAGAGGGACGTTGGTTCGCGGGCCGATCTGGTCGAAGGCGACGGAGGAGGGCCCTATTGGAGCCTGGGGCTCGCCTGGATCGGGGCCGACCGGACTATGGGGTTTGGAAATTATGCCAAAACATGGCGGAGCCCGCGTGTGTAAAAATGCAAAAGGAGATCCACTGTGCAACTTTTGCATATCTTTCATTCATAATGTCATGTGATAGAATTAGGCCTATTGGCCCATCAAGCTACTCCGCCATTCAATCATGGCTGATCTATCTTTCCCTCCGAACCCCATTCTCCTGCCTTCTCCCCATAACCCCTGACCCCCATACTGATCAAAAATCTACCTATCTCTGCCTTACATGAGACAAAAAGCACCATTGAACTATCTTTTCCATGTCACAGCTGCCTGCCTCAACTTTGTTTCTCATCCTGTCCATAGATATCAACTAAATAGACCTCTGTCAAATGACTTTCAGAAATGCCGCACGGTTATCACTGACGGCCTCTATTCATAGTCCTGTTGTCAACACAGCTCACTGTGTTCTCAAAAGGTTACATATAATCAAGCCAACATGTTGATAAAGAAAGTTGCAGATGCTGGGAAATTGAGATATGATGCTGGAAACACTCAGTGGGACAGGCAGCGTCTGTGGAAAGTGAAAGAGAGTTATCCCTTTAGGTTGAAGATTCTTCACCAGAACAAATAGTAGAAATGAATTAAACTCACACTCTCTACTTCTTGGATCTGTCAACATGTTTTTAACCTGAGGTCCTAACTAGCATCTACCTCACTAGTGACCCTCGGACCATCCTTGATCGGACTTTGCTGGCTTTACCTTGCACTCAATGTTATTCCCTCATCATGTGTCTATACACCGTAAATGGCTCGATTGTAATCATGTATTGTCTTTCTGCTGACTGGGTAGCACGTGACTAAGCTTTTCACTGTACCTCTGTACATGTGACAATAAACTCAACTAAACTAAAACTCCTTTTTCACAGGCCGAGTTCATAGTTGAACCAATATTTCCAGTTGGAGCTAGGAATGCCAATTGTGATTTTTATTTTGAGGCATGGTGTTGGTCTTTATTCAATGTTTTACGCTGCTTTGTCAATTTGCCAGTGCTAACGCCTCTCCTCAATGTCAATAATACTCCTCTCCACAAGGATGGCTCCAGCTTGCCCAACTACATGCTCCTGAGTGCTCCGAATGGAAATTTCCAACATCGCCAAATGTGGAAGAGTGTTCATTTCATGGCATCAGGAGTCATAGGTTCATCGAGTCATCATACAGCATGAAAACAGGCCCTTCGGCCCAATCAGCCATGCTGACCAAGATATCCAATCTAAGCTGGTTCCATTTAGTCATAGAGTAATACAATGTGGACACAGGCCCTTCGGCCCAACTTGCCCACACTGGCCAACATGTCCCAGCTACACTAACCACTGATAGTTTAGAGGTTTACAGGCATCAGATTAGTTTATCGTCACCTGTACCAAGGTACAATGAAAAGCTTTTGTTGCATGTTGACAGGTCAGCCGAAAGATGATACATGATTACAATTGCTGTTGGAGTAGAGTTTTAAAAGAGTGGAGTGATTGTAGTGTGTGATTGCAGATCCACTTCTGTGACCAGCGCACAGAGCGTCACCTCACGGGGATTGCTGGTCGGCACGGACTCGGTGGGCCGAAGGGCCTGTTTCCGCGCTGTATCTCTAAGCTAAACTAATCTAATGATGCAATATTACAAGTTTGCTTTTGTTTCTCAGGAACTATTACCAAGCCAAACCAGAACTAAATAATCTTTCAAATGAACAGGGACTAATTTGTTTTCATTAAATAAAAGCAATCTTGCACTCATCTGCTGTAATCTGGCCTGCTTTACATTCCTGAATTATTATGATTGGTATTTCCATCATACATCTCCACAGTATAACTTAGTGAATAAACAGATGTCGTGTTTATTTTCCAAAGTCATGTTTAATAGTAGCAGAGGGCCAAAGTGGTTGTGCTGGGCGGCGCGGACTTGGTGGGCCGAAAAGGCCTGTTTCCGGCTGTATATATATGATATGATATGATATGATATTGTACCCCAGGCAGTAATGATTGAGTAAATAGATTTAAAAAGGATGCTGCTGATTGAGTAACCAGACGCAAGCATTTGAGCTCCGCATTCAGCTGTTCTCATAGTGTGGAAATCAAAATACACATTATGATTCGGCCTTACTCCATATTTTGAAAAGAAGGGGCGGCACAGTGGGGCAACGGTAGAGTTGCTGCCTTACAGCGCTAGAGACGTGGGTTCCATCCTGACTACGGGTGCTGTCCACACGGAGTTTGTACGTTCTCCCTTTGACCACATGGGTTTTTTCCGGGTGCTCTGGTTTCCTTCCACACTGCAAAGACGTACAGGTCTTGTGGGTTAATTGGCTTCTGTAAATTATAAATTGTCCCCAGTGCGTAGGATAGCGTTAGTCGGCTGGTCGGTGTGGACTTATTGGGCCGAGGGGGCCTGTTTCCATGATGTATCTCTAAAGTTTAAAGTCTAAAGGGAGTAATATTGGTGTATCTTTTCAAAAAAGACAAAATGGAGATAATTGGTTTCCAAAATATTTTAGTTCAAAGACTGTCATAGAGTCATAGAGTCATAGCAGAGGATCAAAGTGGTTGTGCTGGATAATAATTCAATATATTGTACCCCAAGCAATAATCAAGTCAAATTTCAGTTTAATAGTTGAGTTTAGAGATACAGCATTGAAACAGGCCTTTGGCCCAACTTGCCCATGTCAACCAACATGCCCCATCTACACTCATCCCACCTGTCTGCATTTGCCCCATCTCCCTTTTAACCTATCTGATCCATGTACCTGCCCAAATATTAAACGTTAGTTCGTGACAATTAAAATGCATTAAAATGTTTAACACAATCCAACAGGCAGTAAGTACCTCATTCAATTGGTTATTTTTCAAAAGCGTAAATGTTTGAGTGTCGGTAACCTGTTCAACTGTGGAGTGGTTTACATTTGAGCCTAATCTTATCCCCACCCTTGCCCACACAATAGTCACTGGTAGCACTCAATGAATGTTCTCCTTCACCATAGAAATAGTAACCAATTGCAGTTACTCTGTGATCCATGGTGTGTGTGACTCAGTATCAAACCAGATAAGGTATTTATCTAGAAAGCCTAAGATAGACACATCAAGCTGGAGTAACTCAGCGGGACAGGCAACATCTCCGGAGAGAAGGAATGGGTGGCGCTTCGGGTCGAGACCCTTCTTCAGACTAGTTAGGGATAAGGGAATGAATGAATGAATGAATGAATGAATGAATGAATGAATGAATAAGTTTATTGGCCAAGTATGCATTATACAAGGAATGTGCCTTGGTGTCCCGCTCACAAATGACAACACAAACATACAGTTAACAATTAAGAATAAAGCATAACCACATCAAAACAATAAGGATACACCATTACGGTCTAAACATGTGGGTGAAAATAAACCAGAGCAAAAAAAAGACTACAGACTTTGGTTATTGAGTAGAAATATCACTCGTGGAAAAAAGCTGTTTTTATGTCTGGCTGTGGCTGCTTTGACAGTCCGGAGTCGCCTTCCAGAGGGAATATCGAGAGATATAGACAATGACGTAGAGAGACAAAAAACAATGAATGAAAGATATGCAAAAAAGTAGCAGCAAGAGAGGATGTTGCAGAACTCTCGTCGGAGAGAGGAGGAGAACCTCTCCAAAGTGGGCCTACCTTGAGGAGATTTCGCAGTGGAGCAGACGGAATGTGTAGGAAGGAACTGCAGATGCTGGTTTACACAATGTTCTTACAATCAGAGGCACAGGGGAACTGGAAAACTCACTTTACTGAGTGAAAGTGACTCGGCTGTTGTGAAAGCCACAGTGATACACATTATGCCATCCGGGAGTTTTCTCTATTCTATAAGCTGAGCAGCGTCCCCACATCATTGAGCTTAGAGTCATAGAGTCATTACTGCCATACACCATGGAAAGAGGCTCTTCGGTCCAGCTTGCCCATGTCGACCAAGATGCCCCATCTACACCAGTCTGACCTGGTCGTGTTTCGCCCATATCCCTCTCAATCTTTCCTATCCATGTATCTGTCCAAATGTCATTTTAATGTTGTTACCGTACCTGCCTCGACTACCTCCTCTGGCAGCTCATTCCATATACCCGCCGCCCTCTGTGTGAAAAACATTGCTTGATGGCTGCCTGAGCTTGTCACCAAACAGAAATTTCTCGTCTGTAGAAAGCCAAGGACCAAGCAATGACCAGAGAGGTAGGGTTGGGAGGGGGTAGGGGTTAAGTAAGACCACAGCTTCTGTACCAAGAGAGAGTAGGATCTGTTGACTGAAGTTTGGGTTAGGTTTATTATTGTCTTGTGCACAGAGGAACAGTGTCAAGCTTTGGTTTGCATGCTGTCCATTCAGATCAGATAATGCTCTATATACATAAATACATTCAAGTCAAATTTCAGTCCAATAGTTTAGTTGAAGAGATACAGCATGGAAACAGGCCCTTCGGACAACCGAGTCCACGTCGATCATCGATCGCCCGTTCACACTCGTTCCATGTTATCGCACTTTCTCACCCACTCCCTGCGCACTAGGGGGCAATTTGCAGAAGCCGATCAACCTACAAACCCGCATGTGTTTGGGACGTGTGAGGAAACTGGAGCAGCCCGGAGGAATCCCACAGGAAGGACATGCAAACACCCACGTGGTCACAGGGAGAACATACAAATGCCGTGCAGACAGCGCCCGTGGTCAGGATCGAACCCGGGCCTCTGGAGCTGAGAGGCAGTGGCTCTACCAACCATGCCACTGTGCCGTGCACAATAGGTAGAGCAAAGGGGTAGAAGCAAAGGGTGGAATAGAGATCTCCGTACTGCAGCGCACCAGTCCCAGAGGCAAAACGCAATGTCTGCAATGGAGTAGATGTGATCTGTTGACACATGAAGCTATTAATCCCCAGCAATGGCTTGCCCACAATGTACAGGTCAGGGCCTAGGCCTGAGCTTGACATGCCAGGGCTGAGTGGACACACTAATCGCTAGGACAGCCCAAAACCAACCCTCCAGGGCAGCCTCTCCACTTTCATTCATAAGGTCATAAGTGATAGGAGTAGAATTAGGCCATTCGGCCCATCAAGCCTACTCCGCCATTCAATCATGGCTGATCTACCTCTCCCTCCTAACACTATTCTCCTGCCTTCTCCCTATAACCTCCGACACCTGTACTAATCAAGAATTGATCCATCTCTGCCTTAAATATATCCACTGACTGCCTCTACAGCCTTCTGTGACAAAGAATTCCATAGATTCACCACCCTCTGATTAAAGACATTTCTCCTCATCTCCTCCTTAAAAGAACGTCCTTTAATTCTGAGGCTATGACCTCTATTTCGCTCGGGCAGCTTACAACCCAGCCTATGAATATTGACTTCTCTAACTGCAAGTAATCCTTGCTTTCCCTCTCTCTCCATCCCTCCCCCTTCCAGTTCTCCAACCAGTCCGACTGTCCCCCTGATTAAATTGTATCTCTGTATGCTTCATTGTCATCTTCCCCTCGCTAACAATCATCTGTTCTACATTTCACTTGATCCCCATCCCCTTTGATGTCTCCTTCTCACACCTTACCCTTCCATAGCTCTGTGTCATCCTCTCCCCTGACTCTCAGTCTGAAGAGGGGTCTGGACCCCAAAACGTCGCCCATTCCTTCTCTCCACAGATGCTGCCTGTCCTGCTGAGTTACTCCAGCATTTTGCACCTCTCTATATCATTGTCTATATCTCTCGTTTCCCTTTCACCCAACTCTCTGAAAGAAGGGTCCCGACCCAAAACATCACCTATTCCTTTTCTCCAGAGATGCTGTCTGACCCGTTGAGTTACTTCAGCACTTTGTGTCTGTCTACGACTTATCATTGATGGAGTGCAAGCAGATGGCAGGGCTTCCAGGTACTCTAGCGCCCAGCAGTGGTGAGAGCAGGGAATGCAGTAGTACGACATGCAGCGCAGTATTGCATACGGTACTGCAGAGCTGTCAGTAATGCATTTCTGAATTTATACCGCTAGAATTACTATTTCCAACACTGGAAAGGCATCCCAGGCATTAAACAAGGTGCTGCTGCTTCTCTCTTTCACGTTCCTTTGTAAAAGAGGTTGGCGCGTCGTAGGTTTTGTGTAGGAACTGCAGATGTTGGTTTACACTGATTAAAGACACAAAATGCTGGAGTAACTCTAGAGAGTTAATGTTCATAAGAGGAGCAGAATTAGGCCTTTCGGCCCATCAAGTCTACTCCGCCATTCAATCATGGCTGATCCATCTCTGCCTAACCCCATTCTCCTGCCTTCTCCCCATAACCTATGACACCTGTACTAAACAAGAATCTACCTATCTATGCCTTAAAAAAATATCCACTGGCTTGGCCTCCACAGCCTTCTGTGACAAAGAATTCCACAGATTCACCACCCTCTGACTAAAGAGAAGGAATTGGTGTCGTACGTTATGTCTGTTTAATGCGCTAAAGCAAATACATTTAGGTTTGGCCAAATTTTTGGAACACATTTAGTTCAAATCTATAGAGGCGTTTCAAAGTCCAGATGAGCATTAGTGACAACACCATGAAAATGCATTTCAAGTTAGTTAATAAAACATGGACTTTAAAAGCAATAAGGTTGATTTGCAAAACCACCAGCAAAAATCCAGGCCTGGATAGAGTGGATGTGGAGAGGATGTTTCCAGTAAAGGTTGAGTCTAGGACCAGAGGTCATAGCCTCGGAATAAAAGGACGTACCTTTCGAAAGGAGATGAGGAGGAATTCCTTTAGTCAGAGGGTGGTGAATCTGTGGAATTCATTGCCACAGAAGGCTGTGGAGGCCCAGGTCAATGGATATTTTTAAGGCAGAGATAGATAGATTCTTGATAGGTACGAGTGTCAGGGGTTATGGGGAAAAGGCAGGGGAATGGGGTTGAGAGGGAAAGATGGATCAGCCATGATAGAATGGAGGAGTAGACTCGATGGGCTGAATGGCCTAATTCTGCCTCTATCACTTATGAACATTTGAACTTATGAACTTCTAATTCCAGTTAATAAACTTGGGAGACACAAAATGCTGGAGTAACTCAGCGGGACAGGCAGCATCTCTGGAGAGAAGGAATGGGCGAACTTTCGGGTCGAGACCCTTCTTCAGACTGATGTCAGGGGAGTGGGCGGGACAAAGATAGAATGTAGTCAGAGACAGTAAGACTGGTGGGAGAACTAGGAACGGGGAGGAGATGGAGTGAGAGGGAAAGCAAGGGCTATTTGAAGTTAGAGGAGTCAATGTTCATACCGCTGGGGTGTAAGGAGACTCAGGTCCTTTGGAGTGCAGGGGGCACTCCTAAGGATCTTCAACAACACGGTGGTTGCCTCGGCCATTTTCTATGGAGTGGTCTGCTGGAGCAGCAGCATCTCAGCGGCGGAAGGGAGGAGACTCGACAAGCTGGTCAGGAAGGCCAGCTCTGTCCTGGGTTGCCCCCTCGACAGTGCAGGTGGTGGGAGAGAGGAGGATGATGGCAAAGTTAATATCGCTGCTGGACAACGACTCCCACCCCATGCAGGACACTGTCACTGCACTGAGTAGCTCCTTCAGTGACAGACTCCTTCACCACAAGTGCGTGAAGGAGAGATATAGGAGGTCCTTCCTTCCCGCTGCTGTGAGACTGCACAACCAGCACTGCTCCCAGCAGACGAGTCAACAATATCAGCTAAGAACACACAGAAAACTGATGACAATTTATGTATCTTTTATTTATAATGAATGATCTCTTGCTCTCTTGCTATCCACTTTGCTGCTGTAACACTGTAAATTTCCCCGGTGTGGGACGAATAAAGGAATATATTGTTAAGCTACCCAAGCGAAATATGAGGTGCTGTTCCTCCAATTTACACTGGGCCTCATTCTGACAAGAGAGGAGGCCCAGGATAGAAAGGTCAGATTGGGAATGGGAGGGGGAGTTGAAGTGCTGAGCCACCGGGAGATCAGGTCGGTTAAGGTGGACTGAGCGAAGGTGTTCAGCGAAACGACCACCGAGCCTGCGCTTGGTCGCCAATGTACAGAAGTTGACACCTGGAACAGCGGATACAGTAGATGAGGTTGGAGGAGGTGCAAGTGAACCTCAGCCTCACCTGGAAAGACTGTTTGGGTCCTTGGATGGTCGAGGGGGGGGGGGGGTAAAGGGACAGCTGTTGCATCTCCTGCGGTTGCTGGGGAAAGTACCTGGGGAGGGGGTGGTTTGGGTGGGAAGGGATGAGTGGACCAGGGAGTTGCAGAGGGAACAGTCTCTGCGGAAAGCAGAAAGAGGTGGAGATGGGAAGTGGTGGGATCCCATTGGAGGTGGCAAAAGTGTTGGACGATAATAAAACATAGCACAAAAAGTAAGGAAATTTGTGTTTGGTAGATTATTTCTTTGTTGTAACAATGCTTCTTGGCAATAAATCTTATACCGTTGGAAAGCCTGTTTATTTCCCTTTTAAATGGTGCCACATTTGTAAGGAACATGCATTTGTGGGATGAGCAGCAGAGCTGAGTATGTGGGTTGCGCCCATGAAAAATCTGCCAAATCTTCTCTGCCAAACAGCTTATTCTGCCATTGACTCTTGTTCGGTGTTGTTTGGTGGATTGGATGATTGAAGTCTGAAGAAACAAGACATATTGGCAATTTAACAATTTATTCATTTAATAAACAGGAGCCTCAGTAGCGTGTGGAAGAACCATAAACAGCCACAACAGCCTGGCACCTCCTCCTCATGCTGGTCACCAGCCTGGTCACACACTGTTGTGGGATGGCATCCCATTCTTCAACCAGCATTTGTCGCAAGTCAGCCAACGTGGTTGTGTTGGTCACTCTGGCACAAACAGCACACTCAAGCTGATCCCACAAGTGTTCAATGGGGTTGAGGTCAGGACTGCTGGCAGGCCATTCCATCCTCTCCACTCCCAAATTCTGGAGGTAGTCTCTGAGAAACCCTGCTCTGTGGGGGCGAGCATTGTCATCTTGGAGGATAGAGTTCGGTCCCAGACTGTGGAGATATGGGATTGCCACTGGTTGCAGAATCTCATCTCGATATCTCTCTGCATTGAGATTGCCTCCAATGATGACAAGCCTCGTTTTTCCAGTGAGGGAGATGCCGCCCCACACCATCACACTGCCTCCACCAAAAGATGTTACTCTATCGGTGCAGCAATCAGCATAGCGTTCTCCGCGTCTTCTCCACACTTTGACCCTATGATCCAACTGCCGTAGGCAGAATCTGGACTCATCGCTGAACATAACGTTCCTCCACATGTTCAGGTTCCAGTGCACGTGTTGCCGACACCAGCGCAAACGGGCCTGACGGTGAAGGGCAGTCATGGCAGGCCTCCTGGCAGCCCTATGAGACCAGAGATCGGCTGCGTGCAGTCTGTTTCGAATTGTCTGGGCAGAGAGCCGTCGTCCATATCGTCCTGCAAACCTTGACTGCAAATCTGTAGAAGACAGCCTACGGTTCCTAAGTGCTGACAGGGTGAGGAAACGGTCTTCTTTGGGTGTCGTCTTCTTGAGACGCCCACTTCGCGGCCTGTCTCTGACATCCCCCGTTATATGGAACTTGGCCTTCACTTTGGAGATGGTACTAGGGCTCACTCCAAATAATGCCGCAACTTGGTTTTGCGGAACACCAGCTTGAAGTTGCCCTATCGCACGGGCCCTATCCAGATCAGTCAAACGTGGCATGCCGATTCTTGGAGCAGACACCTACTGACCACTGTAGTAGGGCCCATGCTCACAGATGCTGCCAATCAGGTGCCAATCAGGCACCTGATTGTCAGCACCTGGGGGTACCAGAAGCTCAAAACAAGAGTCAATAGCAACAGCAGAATAAGTTGTTTGGCATTGGCAGAGAAGATTTGGCACATTTTTCATGGGCGCAACGCATATACTCAGCTCTGCTGCTCACCCCACAAATGCATGTTCCTTACAAATGTGGCACCATTTAAAAGGGAAATAAACAGGCTTTCCAACGGTATAAGATTTATTGCCAAGAAGCATTGTTACAACAAAGAAATAATCTACCAAACACAAATGTCCTTACTTTTTGTGCTATGTTTATGTTGTCTGCGATGGCTGATAGGGTGGAAGGTGAGGACAAGGAGGACTGTCCTTGTTGCGATTAGTGGTAGGGATTGCAATAGTGGAGCTGTGGGATATAGAGGAGACCCTAGTGAGAGCCTCAGCTATAATAAACTTGGGATTTAGACTACTTTAATCATGTTACAGAAAAAGCAGTCTTCAACAAATTTCCCTTCCCGCCAGCAATTTGTTGCTTGGAATTTCTTTTGAGTTTGATGGAGTTGCATTATTCTCGACCCTAGCTGCATTGTTAATTGTTCACCTCTTATTGTACTGGGTTTGCACCTTATCCAATCTGTGCTAAACAGCTCCAAAGATGCTTTTTAAATTGACATAAATTTCAATGGAGAACTGAATACGAAGATAAATTTTGTCACAGCTCCAGTGAATAAAGCATTTTCCTTTTGTGCTGATAAGTAGGTCACAAGGTAACGAAGTTCTGAGAATCAACACAAAGCATTGCATAGGTTGTACTGTGCCAACTGATTCAGCGAGAGGAACTAATTAGGATAAAGGTCACGCACTGCTTTATTAAAGACACAGGAACACCTCTTCATTCAATGGTGGGAGAGTCCAGAGGCCATAGACTCAGAAAAAAAGAACATTCCTTTAGAACGTTTGTTCCTTTAGAAAGACGTTCCTTGGGTGGCACGGTGGCGCAGCGGTAGAGTTGCTGCCTTACAGCGAACGCAGCGCCGGAGACCCAGTTTTGATCCCGATTACTGGTGCAGTCTGTACGGAGTTTGTGCGTTCTCTCCGTGACCTGCGTGGGTTTTCTCCGAGATCTTCAGTTTCCTCTCACACTCCAAAGACGTACAGGTACGTAGGTTAATTGGCTTGGTAAATGTAAAAATTGTCCCTAGTGGGTATAGGATAGTGTTAATGTGCGGGGACGCTGGTCGGCGCGGACCCAGTGGGCCGAAGGGCCTGCTTCCGCGCTGTATCTCTAAACTATAAACTGAAAGGAAATGAGGAGGAATTTCTTTAGTCAGAGGGTAGTGAATCTGTGAAACGCATTGCCACAGAAGGCTGTGGAGGCCAAGTCAATGGATATTTTTAATATGAGAGAGATAAATTCTTGATTAGTACAGATGTCAGGGCTTATGAGGAGAAGACAGGAGAAAAGGGTTGAGAGGGAAAGATAGATAGGCCATGTTTGAATGGCGGAGTAGACGATGGGCTGAATGACCTCATTCTTCTCCTATCACTTATGAACTTATGAATTTATGAGACAGGCCTTTGGGATTGAGAGGGTATACTTCCACTGTGGGCGTGTGGGATCTGGGGTAGCTCATAAGACCAATGTGTGGGGGCAGCTGACTCTTCTACTGATGGGGCAGGAGGTGGCTAGTGGGGCCGATGGTTTAGCTTGTGAGGTGGTCCACTTCTTCCACCACTTACACAGGGCCTCAGTGACCCACGGCTTCAAGGTCCTCGAGATCACACCGCGTACTCCTTCTCTGTCTACAGTGGTCATTGATTTTAGATGCTCAGGAACGAATAGGGAAGTTGCCGGCTTCAAAAGGGATTCGAGGCACCGTGAAGGACAGATGGAGTCAACGGAAGGGGCAGAATGTGTAGGAAGGCACTGCAGATGCTGGTTTACGCCAACGATAAACACAGCATTTTGGAGTAACTCAGCGGGTCAGACAGCATCTCTGGAGAAAAGTAATAGGTGATGTTTTGGGTCGAGACTCCTTCAGAGCCTGCTGGCTCTCTGTCGAAATACAACATGAAGGGAGAAGGCAGGAACGGGGTACTGATTGATAGTGATCAGCCATGATCGCATTGAATGGCGGTGCTGGCTCGAAGGGCTGAATGGCCTCCTCCTGCACCTATTGTCTATTGTCTATTGTCTATTGACCCTTCCTCTCCTCCTTCTGCACCAGCTTCGCAGCAGCAGAAAACTGTAGAGTCTTTTACTGCTCTATTTATTCACAAAATGCTGGAGTAACTCAGCAGGTCAGGCAGCATCTCGGGAGAGAAGGAATGGGTGATGTTTCGGGTCGAGACCCTTCTTCAGACTGATGTCAGGGGGGCGGGACAAAGGAAGGATATAGGTGGAGACAGGAAGATAGAGGGAGATCTGGGAAGGAGGAGGGGACGGGAGGGACAGAGGAACTATCTAAAGTTGGAGAAGTTCTTTTAAGGTGAGGGGGGAAAGATTTAATTGGAACCGGAGGGGTAAATTTTTCATACAAAGGGTGGTGAGTGTATGGAACAAGTTGCCGGAGGAGGTAATTGAGGCAGGTACTATCGCATTGTTTAAGAGACATTTAGGCAGGTACACAGATAGGACAGGTTTAGAAGGATATGGGCCAAACGCAGGCAGGTGGGACTAATGTAGTTGGGATATGTTGGTTGGTGTGGGCTAGTTGGGCCAAAAGGCCTGTTTCCATGTTGTATGACTCTATAACTACAGATTTAGATTTTAGATTTAGATACAGCGCAGACAACCGAATCTGCACCGACCAGTGATCCCCACACATTAACACTATTCTACACACACTAGGAACAATTTACACATACACCAAGCCTATTAACCTACATACCTGTATGTCTTTGGAGTGTGGGAGGAACCCGAAGATCTCAGATAAAACCCGCGTGGTCACGGGGAGAACGTACAAACTCCGTACAGACAGCACTCGTAGTCAGGATCGAACCCGGGTCTCCGGCGCTTCAAGTTGCTGTAAGGCAGCAACTCTATCGCAGCGCCAACGTGGCCGCCCGGTAGGAACCTCAAGTGAAACACAAACTGCTGGAGTAACTCAGCGGGCCAGGCAGCAACTGTGGAGGGAATGAATAGGTGACATTTTGGCTCAGGTCAAGTTTGTTCCATGGTCATGTAGCCAAATGCAGCGATCATGGTTCATCTTTATCTCTCATGCATGCACTAGTACTTTCAGCACAGCCTTTTATACACACTATGCCCTCACTTAACCAGTCTACTTACATCATATATGTATCATAGAGTCATAGAGTGATACAGTGTGGAAACAGGCCCTTCGGCCCAACATGCCCTACACGAGTCCCACCTGCCCGCGTTTGGTCCAAATCCCTCCAAACCTGTCCTATCAATGTAACTGTCTAACTGTTTCTTAAATGTTGGGATAGTCCCAGCCTCAACTACCTCCTCTGGCAGCTCGTTCCATACACACACCACCCTTTGTGTGATTCCTATTAAATCTTTTCCCCCTCACCTTAAACCTACATCCTCCGGTCCTCAATTCACCTAGTCTGGGCAAGAGACTCTGTGCATCTACCCGATTTATTCCTCTCGTGATCTCATACACCTCTATAAGATCAAAGTACTTGTGTTCTTTGGATGAATGATTAACAGCAATTAGCTGATATAGTTTGGATGTATGATGAAATGACGACAGACTGCAGAGCATTCCTCCACGATATGATCATGTATATTTAAATATAGTTGAGTGCTGGATACACACTTCTGCAGCACCGTAGATTTGAACTCTGGCCGCCAAAAATTAGTTGTAACAGATTTTGAGACATTGAGCACACAAAAGGCTTCTCTCCATAACAGTCCCCCGTCCAGCAACTGCTGATAAGTCTATCTTCACCCACCTATCGGGCACCACCAGCGTTGGTTAACCGCCTACTCGCTGGTGAAGCAGTTTCTTAATCAACAGTTTCATGTGAAGCCAAAACAACAGCCACTGTAACAAGGTCACCACTACTCCTGTCACCAGTCTGACACAGTCTTTATTCCCCACATGAATATGGCGGCCATTTTGTGAAAAGGCATGTTATTTTGGTTGCACAATCTAGTGTTTTCTTTTGATGCTGGCCATCATGAATTTCCCAAAAAATGAAAATTAAGACGTTAGACTGAAACCTGTTGCATATTTCAGTTTATGACATTTAACCTGTTCAGTGCCACTCGTGCCATGGCCAATAGCGTAAGAACAAACTTGGCGGTGAACAGATTTATAGGGGCCTGGAAAAAAGTGATTCCATTTCATTTATTTTATACAGACACAAAGTGCTGGGGTAACTCAGCGGGTCAGGCAGCATCTCTGACGAAAAGGAATAGGTGACGATTCGGGTCGAGACCCTTCTTCAGACTGAGAGTTAAGGTGGGGGACACTAGAGGTATGAGAAGGTACAGGCCTGGAGAGAGTGGATGTGGAGGGGATGCTTCCACTAGAGGGAAAGGCTAGGACTAGAGGTCATAGCCTCAGAATTAAAGGTCAATCTTTTAGGAAAGAGATGAGGAGAAATTTCATTCGTCAGAGCGTGGTCAATCTGTGGATTTTTTTTGCCACAGAAGGCTGCGGATATATTTAAGGCAGAGATAGATAGATTCTTATTAGTACGGGTGTCAGAGGTTATGGGGAGAAGGCAGGAGAACGGGGTTAGGAGGGAGAGATAGATCAGCCATGAATGAATGGCTTAGTAGACTTGATGGATCGAATGACCTAAATCTGCTCCTGTCATTTATGATCTTTTGAGAACAAAGCAGAGCCTGCATCAATGACTCAGGAATGTCACAGGACCATTGTAGGCTCCGCCTTTCCTGAGTCACCTATTCCTTTTCTCCAGGGATGCTGCCTGACCCGTTGAGTTACTCCAGCACTTTGTGTCTGTCTTCGGTGTAAACCAGCATCTGCAGTTCCTTCTTACTCATATATCTTATAGGTTGAAATCAGCATAATCCTAAAGGATTATACAATAGATCCCCAACATGCTTATCCAGGTTCCCATTGAATGGAATCATAACATTTGCCACAATTGCTGCATATAATTGCCAATGTTCAACAATTGTACAATTCATTAGAAAATAGGTTTCTTCTGTTTACCACTAACACAGAGAATACAAAACTTAGAACAGTACAGCATTAGACAGGCCCTTCGGCCCACAATATTTGTGCTGAAAACAATTTATTTGCCTCTTTACATTTTAATAGCTTTCAAAATCCACTTTCCCTCATTCCACTGGGCATCTTTAGTTTAGTTTGGTTTAGAGATACAGCATGGAAAAAGGCCCTTTGGCCCACGAGTCCATGGCAGCCAACAATCTATGTTATCATAGTTTTGCATCTTCCACACCAGGGGCAATTTACAGAAGCCAATTAACCTACAAACCTGCACGTCTTTGGAGTGTGGGTGGAAACCGGAGCACCTGGAGAAAACCCACGCAGGTCACGGGGGGAATAGACAAACTCTATACAGACAGCACCCGTAGTCTGGATTGAACCTGGATCTCTGGCGCTGTAAAGCAGCAACTCTACCTTTGAGCCACAATGCCGGCCTATCTCTCCTAAGCTTCCTCTAAATTCCTTGTCTCTTTCCTCGTGAGAAGTCATTATAATGTGGATCAGGCAGGTGTCATGGACCAGGTTATTAGTCACAAAGATACACACAAAATGCTGGAATTACTCAGCAGGTCAGGCAGCATCTCTGGAGAAAAAAGATGGAGGACGTTTCGGGTCGGGACCCTTCTCCAGTCTGAAGAACGATCCCCACCCAAAATGTCACCCATCATTTTTCTCCAGAGATGCTGCCTGACTGTCCGAGTTACTCCAACACTTTGCATCTATCTTTGGTAAAAACCAGCATCTGCAGTTCTTTGATTCTACTTCTTGATTATTAGTCCTGACACTTTGTCAGGAAAAGAAAGCATGAAAATAAAAATGACAAATGATTTCAAATGGTAAAGCAAAAATGCACTAAACTTGTTTGAAAGGTTTCTGTTCCAAAATTGGCAGTGATCAGGAAAAATGTTCACTTTTGTCCATGTGGTAGCTCTTTGCTGACACCTAGTGGTCATGAAGAAACATTGTCAATACTTGTTGAAATCTGGAATGAGTTTGGAAGTATTCATTTTGTGGCTCAGTGCTGCGATATGAAAATCATATCCATGTGGATTTAAACACATAAAGATGAGATGAAGCTAAACTTATGATTTGTATTCTGAGAAAAATCCAGAAAAGTATTTTACAGGCAACAGATTGGAAAATTCATTGAATTATCTTTAGAAACAGAGAAACATAGAAACATAAAAAAATAGCTGCAGGAGTAGGCCATTTGGCCCTTCAAGCCAGTCCTGCCATTCAATATGATCATGGCTGATCATCTAAAATCGGTACCCTGTTCCTGCTTTTTCCCCATCTCCCTTGATTCCTTTAGCCCTAAGAGCGAAATCTAACTCTCTTTTGAAAAAATCCAGAGAATTGGCCTCCACTGCCTTCTGTGGCAGAGAATTCCACAGATTCACAACTCTCTGGGTGAAAATGTTTTTCCTCATCTCAGTCCTAAATGGCCAACCCCTTATTCTTAAACTGTGACTTCTGGTTCTGGACTCCCCCAACATCGGGAACATTTTTCCTGTATCTAGCCTGTCCAAACCTTTAAGAATTTTTCTTTGTTTCTATAAGATCCCCTCTCATCCTTCTAAATTCCAGTGAATACAGGACCAGTCGACCCATTCTTTCATCATATGTCAGTCCCGCCATCCCGGGAATTAACCTGGTGAACCTACTCTGTACTCCCTCAATAGCAATAATGCCCTTTCTTAAATTAGGAGACCAAAATTGCACACAATACTCCAGGTACGGCCTCACCAGGGTCCTGTACAACTGCAATAGGACCTCCTTGCACCTAAACTCAAATCCTCTAGCAATGAAGGCCAACATTTCATTAGCTTTCTGCACTGCCTGCTGTATCTGTATGGACCTGCATGGGATTTATCCAAGATCTTTGGTTTCCTCCCAAGCTCGCTCCAAAGACGTACAGTTTTGTAGGTTAATAGGCTTGGTGTAAATGTAAAATATTTCCCTAATGTGTGGAGGGTAGTCTTAATGTGCGGGGATCGCTGGTTGGTGCGGACTCGGTGGGCCGAAGGGCCTGTTTCCAAGGTGTAACTCCAAACTAAAGTAAACTAAACTAAACTAAACTAAACAAAGTGGAAACAAGAGTGGGCACAAGGGACTGCAGATGCTGGTTTACAAAAAAACCCACAAAGTGCTGGAGGAACTCAGTGGGTCAGGCAGCATATCTGGAAGATAAGGTTAGGTAACGTTTCAGGTTGGGGGCCTTCAGACTGGAAATGAAAGCAAGCTATTCTAACATCAATAATACTGAGAAAATTATATTCAGATTGGCTGGGCCTCATGTGACAGATTCTGAGGCTGCACCTCCAGTCTGTCCTGATGGTTTCTGATGGCTCTCCAAAGTCCAAGGTCTGTGAACTATCAGTAAACATCTGAGAGTGTGGTGAAAAATACAGAATAGTGAAAGGCTTGGATAGAGTGGATGTGGAGAGGATGTTTCCACTAGTGGGAGAGTGTTGGACTAGAGGTCATAGCCTCAGACTTAAAGGACGTTCTTTTAGGAAGGAGATGAGGCGAAATTTCTTTAGTCAGAGGGTGGTGAATCTGTGGAATTCTTTGCCACAGAAGGCTGTGGAGGCCAAGTCAATGGATATTTTTAAGGCAGAGATAGATTGATTCTTAATTAGTACAGGTGTCAGAGGTTATGGGGAGAAGGCAGGAGAATGGGGTTAGGAGGTAGAGATAGATCAGCCATGATTGAATGGTGGAGTAAACTTGATAGGCCTAATTCTACTCCTACTCCTGATGACCTTATGACCTTATGATAATCACTGACATTTAAAAACATAATAAATAAACAAAAACATTTTTAAAAATCTACTTTAAAAACCTAGCGGTAGAGTTGCTGCCTTACAGTTGCAGAGACGGGTTTGATCCTGACTATGGGTACTGTCTCTATCCAGTTTTGCACCTTCTCCCTGAGTTTTCTCCGGGTGCTCTGGTTTTCTTCCACACTCCCAAGGACATACAGGGTTGTAGGTTAAGTGGCTTCTGTAAAAAAATGTAAATTATCCCTAGTACTAGGGTGATCGCTGGTCGGCGCAGACCTCATGGGTCGAAGAGCCTGTTTCCGCGCTGTGTCTCTAAAGTGTAAAGTCTAAATCTCCCACCCTCCCCAGTTTTTAGTTTTTTTGGTTTAGAGACACAGCGCGGAAACAAGTCTTTCAGCCCACCGAGTCCACGCCGACCAGCGACCCTCGCACGCTAACACTATCCTACAAACACTCAGGACAATTTACTATTATACAAAGCCTATAAACCTGTACATCTTTGGAATGTGGGAGGAAGCCGAAGATCTCGGAGAAAACTTACGCAGGTCACGGGGAGAACGTACAAATTCTGCACACACAGCACCCGTAGTTGTGATCGAACCCGGGTCCCTGGTGCTGAAAGCGCTGTAACTATCGCTACGCCACTGAACCGTGCAGTCAGCTTGTTCCCTTCCCCTCCTTTGCCCACCATCTTTACATTTCACTCCTCTGCTCCTTATCTGATTCCCTTCTGTCTCATTTGCCCTTGATTATGCTGCTGGCCTTGCTGATGCAGTGTGGTGTAGATGGAGTCAATGGAAGGGAGGTTGGTTTTTGTGATGGTCCGGGCTACATCCACAACTTTTGTTTAGTTTAGAGATACCACATGGAAACTGGCCTTCCAGCCCACCAAGTGCACGCCAACCAATGGTCAACCCGTAGATCATTGGGTTATTTCCTACTTACTAGGGAAAATTTACAGAAGCCCATTAACCTACAAACCTGTACGTCTTTGTTATGTGGGAGGAACCAGAGCACCCGGAGAAAACCCACATGGTCATAGGGAGAACGTACAAACTCAGTATATACAACACTCGGGGTCAGTTGGAACCCGGGTCTCTGGCGCTGTGAGGCAGCAACTCTACCGCTGCGCCACTGCGCGATGGAGCTGTCCTTGTATTATTTGCACCCTGCTACTATACTGCATGAAGCTACACACAAAGTGCTTGAGTAACTCAGTGGGTGAGGCAGCATCTCTGGAGAAAAAGAAAATCCTTTACTTCCAGAGGTGTGGCCAAGCTGGCCATCCGCGATCCACGGCGCCAGGCGGAAGAGGGCTCTGCCCGAGCCAGCTGCCTACCCCTTTCCCGGGGTTACATCCGCGCCCGGGCGGTGTTGGAGAGGGACTACGCGCTGTCCACGGGCACCTTGGGGGATTTCCGGGACCACTGGGCACCGTGGGGATTGGATGTACCCTGGATGGGGATTGTAATATAATTGTATAATAGTTTCAATTGGTATATTTGTTTGTAGAGTATTCTGGTGGTGGGTTCTGTTTTGGTTTTATTGTATTGTATATATATTATTTTAATATTTGAATAAATATTTTTGATTTAAAAAAAAGAGGTGTTGCCTGACCAGCTGAGGTACTCCAGCACTTTGTATCTATCTTTGGTACCTACCCACCATCTGCAGTCCTTTTCTGCACACCAAACTACATGCATTAGATGCAATGTGTTATTTTCACCATGGCAGCAAACTCCAGGCATCACAAGCTTTGTGTTATTTTTACAACGCCACCACAGCATCTATGACGAATTGTTATTTTTAACCATGGTGCTACCATTTCACATGCATTAAATGCTCTGTGTGATTTTTTACCATGTTGCGTGCATCTGATGGGTGGGTGTTTTTGTTTTACAATGCATGGCTATTTCGTGCAGCAGATTATTAAGTCGTGGTGTTAAATGATCGGAGCTTTATTCTCTGCAGTATTTGGGACGTGACACATCAGGGTTTACGAGTGCGTTTACTTCCTAATTCCTCCTCTTTCGGTTTCGGTTTAGGATGCAGGATGCTGGGTGTCATGTTGCCGGCAGGACGATGAATCTTTGGGAGAACCGACTCAAGAACGGCTTGCTGGAGGTGAGGGGGCAGGCGTGGGGTTGGTTGGGTTGGGTTGGGTTGGGTTGGGTTGGCTGGTGACTGCTGTGCAAGGAGGTTGGCGAGGGATCAGATAAGCTGAGATGAGGACTGGACACACAGGCAGCACCGCCACACTGGTCAGTTGCTGTGCTCAGGCATCCAACATCACATGAAGGAGTAATGCACATTGCATTGAGTCAGGAGTTGCATTGTGCAATGCTACCGAATGTCCTTTAACAATGATTCACTTTAAGGTGTGTGTGTGTGGTTAGAGTCGTCGTCGTAGATATACAGTGTGGAACTAGTCCCTTCGGCCCAACTTGCCCACACCGGCCAACAATATCCCAGCGACACTAGTCCCACCTGCCTGCGTTTGGTCCATATCCCTCCAAACCTGTCCCATCCATGTACCTGTCGAATTGTTTCTTAAACGTTGGGATAGTCCCAGCCTCCAACTACCTCCCCTGGCAGCTTGCTCCATACACCCACCACCCTTTGTGTGAAAAAATTCCCCCTCCTATTCCTATTAAATCGTTTCCCCTTCACCTTGAACCTATGCCCTCTGGTCCTAGATCCATCTAGTCTGGGCAAGAGACTCTGCATCTATCTAATCTTTGGTTATAATGTTGAGATTTGGTTATGATGTGGAATACAAGAGATGACCATGCACTGAGATACAAAGTTATGCAGTCAGGAGTAGTACGTATTGTGCAGGGATCTGGAAGGTAAACGATTCTGACATGAAATATTGGCTGCATTCATTGTTCAGTTGAGTTTATTGTCACGTGTACCGTGAAAATTTCCCCGGTGTGGGACGAATAAAGGAATATATTATTATTATAAAAGCTTTTGTTGTGTGCTAACCAGCTTGCACGGCAGGTGAGGTTTAGTTTATTTTGTTTAGAGATACAGCACAGAAACAGGCCCTTCGGCCCACCGGGTCCGCGCCGCCCAACGATCCCCGCACATTAACACCATCCTCTACCCACTAGGGACAATTTTTTTACATTTGCCCAGCCAATTAACCTACATACCTGTACGTCTTTGGAGTGTGGGAGGAAACCGAAGATCTCGGAGAAAACCCACGCAGGTCATGGGGAGAACGTACAAACTCCGTACAGACGGCGCCCGTAGTCAGGATCAAACCTGAGTCTCCGGCGCTGCATTCGCTGTAAGGCAGCAACTCTACCGCTGCGCCACCGTGCCGCCCTGAGGTCATGACCCCTGACCCGTACTGTTGCCACGCAACGTCTTCTGGAGGACAAGCGGTGTACTGGAGGCGAGCACTTACTATGGCTGCCAGTACAGTCTTTGGTCCCAGCAGCTATTTGCCACAACTCTGCAGCCAAAATCACCACTAAACTTGCAAAACCTCAGTCCCAACCAAAAATCTTTATGAATGGCACTACATGATTACAGTACTTAATCACATCAGGCTGCTTAACTTCATCCCAATAAACATAGCACAGCTATGGTGAAGATGATATTTAAGTTTAAGATTGAAGGTATCACAAAAAATGCTGGAGTAACTCAGTGGGTCAGGCAGCATCTCAGGAGAGAAGGAATGAGTGACATTTCGAGTCGAGACCCTTCTTCAGACTGTTTAAGATGCTCTTTTGATGACAGATGTGAAGCCAGGTACCAGGTGCAGAACTCACAAATCACTGTTCCTTGGGGCTTGTAATAACAAGGAACTGCAGATGCTGGTTTATACCAGAGAAAGACACCTATGCCAGAATCATTCAGCAAATCAGGTAGCATCCCTGAAGAATGTGGTTAGGCGACATTTTGGGTTGGACCAGATCAAAACATCACCTGTCCATGTCCTCCCGGGTTGCTGCCTGACCTGCTGAGTTACTCCAGCACTTTGTGTCTTTCCTTGGGGCTTAATGAAAAAGAGCTTACTTATATTTTGCAGTTCCTTTTTCTTGCGTTGGTACACAGACCAATTGCGGTGGCTCTGGTTAGATTTCAAAAGATATTCCTGCAAAGCCCTTAAGGTTATGGATACGAGTGGTGGAGGGATTTAAATCAGCTCACTTAAATGCTGGAATTGGAAGACAATGGAGACAGGGAGTGTAGCCAGGCTGGAGGAAGTTAAGGAGAAAAGGATGACCAAGGGTTTGGCCTGACAAAATAAACAGTGGAATCACACAGGGGGAGCAGTGAGAGAGGATGTTGCTGAACTCTCGTCGGAGAGAGGAGGAGAACTTCTTCAAAGTAGACATACCTTGTGGAGATTTTACAGTGGAGAGGACAAAATGTGTAGGAAAGAAGTGCAGACGCTGGTTTAAATCGAAGGTAGACAAAATGCTGGAGTAGCTCGGTGGGACGTATGTGTTGCGTGTGTTATGAGTGTATGCCGGAAGCTGCCTTGTACTCCAGAAGGCTTGAGTGACTCCGTGAATCACATCCTTTGACCTTATGACCGACAGTGCAATCCCCCTATACATGATTGTGGTGGGTGTACGGAACAAGCTGCCAGAGGAGGTAGTTGAGGCAGGGACTATCCCAACATTTAAGAAACTGTTAGACATGTTCATGGATGGGACAGGTTTGGAGGGATATGAACCAAATGTTGGCAGGTGGGACTAGTGTGGCTGGGACATGTTGGCCAGTATGGGCCAGTTTCCACACACTACGACTATGAATCGAGCCATTTTTCAGTTTATAGATGCGTAATAAGGGAATAACGTTTAGTGCAAGGTAAAGCCAATAAAGTCCTATCAAAGATAGTCCAAGGGTCACCAATGAGGTAGATAATAGTTCAGGTAGTGGCTTTCTAGTTGTGGTCGGATGGTTTAGTTGCAAGCTAACAGCTGGGAAGAAACTGTCTCTGATTCTGGAGCTGCGCATTTTCACACTTTTATACCTTTTGCCCGAATGTGATCAGGGAGCGAACCATCGATCCCCGCATACTAACACTATCCTGCACACACTAGGGACAATTGACATTTATACCAAGCCAATTCACCTACAGACCTTTACGTCTTCTGGGCTGTGGGAGGAAACTGAACATCTCGAAGAAAACCCACGCGGTCACGGGGAGAACGTACAAACTCCGTACAGACAGCACCCGTAGTCAGAATCGAACCCGGATCGTTGGCTCAGTAAGGCAGCAACTCTACCGCTGCCCACTCTGCGAAATGTCACAAGATCTGTTGCAAGTTAGGGGGCTGTGAGATAAGTTTAAAGGGAATATGGGAAGTGAGGCCCAGTGAGTTTAAAGGGAACAGAAGAAACTATACCGTTGAGAGTTTAAAGGGAGGGTCATAAGAAGGACGCAGGAAGTGCAATGCAAAGTGTATTTATTGTGCTGGCATTTGGATTTTTAGTCTGGAATGTTGTGTGCTTCCTGGAATTTGGGATAACAATGGCATAGATTTCACTTTGGGGAATGAGGCTTCTGGAATGGTTTATGTTGCTTTACAGTGTACAGTAATAAGAACTGAAAATGTTGGAAATACTCAATAGATAAGTTGGCATTTGCAGTCTGTTGCCCGTGAATTACAACGTATGATCAGAGTTGAAACAAGGAACTGCAGATGCTGGTTTACAACAAAAAAATCACACACAAGGGTCAGGCACCAACCCTGGAGAACATGGATAGGTGACATTTCGGGTCGGGACCCTTCTTCAGACTGTATGATCAGCTCTATTGCAATGATCTGAAATGGCTGTCTTCCTACAGCTATTAATATTTTGAGTATTTATTTTCATTACACTAATATTAATATTTTTAGTCTGAAGAAGGGTCTCGACCCGAAACCTCACCCATTCCTTCTCTCCAGAGATCCTGCCTGTCCCGCTGAGTTACTCCTGCGTTCTGTGGTCTATCTTCGATTTAAACCAGCATCTGCAGTTCATTCCCACACACTTAATTTTTTAAATGTTGTCTTCCAGTCCTATGAATCAAGTGTGAATTACCCTGTTTGTACTGGGTTTTTTTCGCTACCAGTTTTTTCCCCACTCCCCTTGCTACAATCTGTCTGAAGAAGGGTCCCGACCCAAAATGTCACATCTGTTTTCTCCAGAGATGCTGCCTGACCTGTTGAGTTACTCCAGCATTTTATATCTATCTGTGTCAATTACTTCATGTCTACTTTGCTTGACTAATGGTCATTGGAATTGGAGATACCCCTATTTTTAGAATCAGTGAGCATATATTTCAGTTTATTCACAAAATGCTGGAGTAACTCAGCAGGTCAGGCAGCATCTCGGGAGAGAAGGAATGGGTGACGTTTCGGGTCGAGACCCTTCTTCAGTCTGAAGAAGGGTCTCGACCTGAAATGTCACCCATTCCTTCTCTCCCGAGATGCTGCCTGACCTGCTGAGTTACTCCAGCATTTTGTGAATAAATCGATTTGTACCAGCATCTGCAGTTATTTTCTTATACTACTGGTAGCATATATTTCAGTCCTAACTTTAAGTTGCCTCTCTTCCTGCCCTTTAAGTTGGGTATGATAGATCCTGTGATACAACACTGAGATCTTGGCTGGCATTTACCCCTTTAGTTTAGCTTAGCTTAGTTTAATTTAGTTTGGTTTAGTTTAGAGATATAGCACGGAAACAGGTCCTTCGGCCCACCGAGTCCGCACTGAGCAGCAATCCCTTGTTCATCAGCACAAAACTAAATACAAGGGACAATTTACAATTTTCAACAAATCCAAATTAACCTACAAACCTGTGCGTCTTTGGAGTGTGGGAGGAAACCGGAGCACCCGGGGAAAACCCACGCTGTCACGGGGATAATGTACAAACTCCGTGCAGGCAGCATCTGCAGTCAGGATCGAATCCAGGTCTCTGGTGCTGTTGGGCTGCAACCCTACCGCTGTGCCACCATGGAGCGAATTTTGTGTTTCACCTGTACCTGAATCTGGCTTTCACGCAGGTTTCATCTGCCCTCTTAATTACCGCTCTGATAGGAACAGACACAAAGAATATCTCATGGAGCATTGGTGAGTTGCTCTAACAAGCCAGCTTATTGATGGCCTTATCAGTATGCACTGGGAAACTCTCTGAGAGAACCCAAAGCGTTTCAAAGATTCACTGCACCCACTGCATTTTTATATTCCCACGACACAACGGTTACATGTAGATTTTACATTTTTGAAATAATTCGTAATTGAACATTGTCTCTAGCATTTCAGCCTTGTTCCTCCCCCCCCCCCCCCCCCCCCCCCCCCGGTGAGTCCATGACTGCATTAGGACCTTGAATTTGGCTGATCATAATGTCATAAGATCATATAAGTGATAGTAGAATTAGGAAATTTGGCCCATCTAGTCTACTCCACTATTTAATCACTGCTGATCTATCTCTCCCGCCTAACCCCATTTTCTTGCCTTCTCACCATAACCTCTGACATCTCTACTATTCAAAAAATCTATCTATCTCTGCCATTAAAATATCCACTGACTTGGCCTCCACAGATTCACCACCCTCTGACTAAAGAAATTTCTCCTCATCTCCTTACTAAAAGGACTTCCTTTAATTCTGAGGCTGTGACCTCTAGTCCCAGACTCCCCACTAGTGGAAACATTCTCTCCACATCTACTCTATCCAAGCCTTTCACTATTCTGTACATTTCAATAGGTCCCCCCTCATTCTTCTAAACTCCAGCGAGTACAGGCCCAGTATTCCCGACAAATGCTCATCATATGTTAACCTACTCATTCCTGGGATCATTCTTGTAAACCTCCTCTGGACCCTCTGCAGAGCCAGCACATCCTCAAACCTGTGCGTCTTTGGAGTGTGGGAGGAAACCGGAGCACACGGGGAAAACAAACCCGAGCACAAAATTGCTCACAATACTCCAAATGCGACCTTACCAGCGACTTATAGAGCCTCAGCATTACATCCCTGTTTTTGTATACAAGCCCTCTTGAAATAAATGCAAGCATTAAGTTTGCTTTCTTTACTACCGATTCGACTTGCAGATGAACCTTTTTGGAATCCTGCATCAGCACTCCCAAGTCCCTTTGCACCTCAGATTTCTGGATTCTCTCTCCAATTAGAAAATAGTCTACGCCTGTAAATGGAAGATAGTACGGAGAGATAGACACAAATTGCTTCAGTATAATCCAGCACCTGCAGTCCCTTCGCACACATACATACTGCGGACAGAGATAACATAGCCATCTAGAGTTACATGAAATTGTATGTATCTAGTCTGGGTGATTAACAGGCCTGCGAAAGGTTATTTTGTTCCTTGCAGCAAAATGCGTTGTTACAAATAATCCCTTTTGTTAATTCTTTTACAGCATTTATACAATCATCCAGCAGCAGTTATAAAAGAGCTTAAAAATGTGCGAGCAGTCTACAGAGACCTGTCGGTGAATTTTGACTTTTATTGTAAGTAATGACGTTCTGTTTACATAGAAGTGAAAATTGATATTTAATATTTATTTTATCTCCTCAGATGCCTAGCATCAAAATACAAGATCTATTTGCCTGTAAGTGTACTTCTTAAGGAGATTAAAAAGAAAATACAACACTAGATTGGGAAAAGATGTTTCCACAAGTGGGAGAGTCTAGGACCAGAGGGCACAACCTCAGATTAAAAAGACAGACATTTAGAAAGGAGGTGAGGAAGAATTTCTATGGCCAGAGGCTGGTGAATCTGCAGACTTCATTGCCACAGATAGCCATGGAGACCAACTCATTGGGTATTTTTAAACCTGAGATTGACAGGTTCTTGATTAGTAAGGGCATCAAAGGTTATGGGGAGAAGGCAGGAGAATGGGGCTGAGAGGGAAAGACAGATCAGCAATGATAGTCTTGATGGGCCGAATGTCCTAATTCTGCTCCTATGACTTATAATCTTATGGCTTGGACTATATGGTGATGTGCAGTTCAATAATCTTTCTCAATAGCATCGGGACATAAGCAGTAAATATCAACTTACTGCCTGTGATATTGTTCTTCTCTACGTTGCAATTGTGACTACACATCATGAAGGGCTATCATGGTTGCAAGGCACTTTGAGGAATTCTAAAGTAACCATATCAATGCATGTCATATTATTGTATTTACTTCAAGGGTCAAGAGTGTTTAATTGTCATATGCCTCGAAACGGAACAATGCAAAGATAGCCAAAAAAGGCTGGAGTAATACAGTGAGTCAGGAAGTATCTCTGGAGAAAAGGACGAGGTGACGTTTTGGGTTGGAACCCTTCTTCAGATCCAGAATAAGAAATTCTTACTTGCAGCTGCACAACAGATATGTAAACAGAGTACTCTGTAAAAATCATAATAAACAACAAAAACAAGTTCGGTGCATATTTCTATACTTCTAGTATTTATAGTTGATATATATATATAATTCTCAATACATATATATCATTTCAAAAAGGCAAACAGACAAATATACAACTATAATTTTGCAAAGTCAAAAATAATGTCCCCAAATCTATGTTATCCAGAGCCTATTTGGAAGTTGTAGTGTTTAATAGTCTGATGGTTGCAGGGGAGAATCTGTTCCTGAACCTGGACCTTACAGTTTACAGGCTCCTATATCTTCTTCCTGATGGCAGGAATGAAATGAGAGCATGGCCAGGGTAGTGTGGGTCTCTGAAGATACTGGCTGCCTATTTGAGGTAGCAACTCTTGTAAATCCCTTTGATGGTAGGGAGGTCAGTATTCGTGATGGACTGGGCAGTGTTCACCACTTTGTGCACTCTTTTTCGTTCGAGTTGCCGAACCGGGCCGTGATGCAGCCAGCCACTATTCTCTCTACTGTACACCTGTAGAAGTTCAAGACAGTGTTCGTTGACATATCAGATCTTATGACTTCGAACCAGACTGTTAAGCGCATCAAGTCAATACTGAGTCACAGAGTATTCCCATCAATCTCATTCCCGTACTTATCTTCCTGTAAACCTTTTCCCTCTTACATATCTTCATGTTCCAGGAGCAGAATTAGGCCATTTGGCCCATTTAGTCCATGCCACCATTCAATCATGGCTGTCCACACCACCATTCAATCTATCTTTCCCTCTCAACCCCATTCTCCTGCCTTCTCCCCATAACCCCTGACACTCTTACTAATCAAGAAAGTCCAATCTTCGCATCCTCGTTAATTCCTTTTTTGCCACTCGACCAAACTCAGGGGTAATATATAGCCACCAAATAATCTATGACACATCCTTGTTATGTGGGAATAAACTGGAGAGCCCAGAGGAAACCCGTGCAATGACTGGGAAAAACAACAGTTCCACACAAACAGCAGGTGAGGTCAGGATCATGCCAGGGTCCCCTGAGCTGTAACGATACAATACAACAGCAACTTTAACCAGGCTATCTTTTTAACTTCCAAAGAGAAAAAGTAGATCCGTTGGAAAATAAAGACATGTCCAAATAAGTTTTTAAAGTGTTTTAAAAATAACCTGGTCATTGAGAATGTACAGGCTTCCTCCCACATTCCAAAGATGTGCAGGTTTGTAGGATAGAACCGAATGTAGGATTCGAGCCGAATGGCCTACTGATTCTGGCTGATCATCCAAAATCAGTACCCCGTCCCGGCTTTTTACCCACACTCCTTGATTTCATTAGCCCTAAGAGCTAAATCTAACTCCCTCTTGAAAACATCCAGTGAATTGGCCTCACCTGCCTTCTGTGGCAGAGAATTCCATAGATTCACAACTCTCTGGGTGGAAAAGTTTTTCCTCATCTCAGTCCTAAATGGCCTACCCCTTAATCTTAAACCGTGACCTCCTGTGGTAATCGTTGGTCGGCATGGACTCAGTGGGCCGAATGGTCTGTTTCCACCCTGTATCTCTCTAAACTCTAAACTCTCTCTAAATATACAAAATATTTTATAATTTAATATTATATATATTATATTAATTATAATTTTTATATTATCATATGCCTGCCATAGTGAAAGAGGCTAAGTCAAATTATTACAGGGTGGAATGTAGAAACAAATTACTGTAGGCGCTGGTTTACAAAGCAGGACACAAAATGCTGGAGTAACTCAGCAGGTCAGGCTGCATGCAAGTTGTCCAGAGTTGCTGCCTGACCCGCTGAGCTACTCCAGCACTTTGTGCCTTTTTTTGTTATAGGGTGAAATATTTCTTCAATCAACTTCATGAAAAAATATTTTTCTTTTTTCTCCAGGTCCAGGTCACTCAACTGGATTTAAAAGTCAACTGGTTAATGTAAGTGGTACTATTCCTGTATCATGCAAAGGTAAGGCAGCCGAGTACAGTATACACATGACATAGTGCGCGGACCAGACTTTAGAAATGGTGCCAAACCTGGTGATTCAAAAGATTTTCACTGTGCGCATTTAGTGTTTTAGTTTAGTTTAGAGATACAGTGCAGAAACAGGCCATTTGGCCCGCCGAGTCCACACCGACCAGCAGTCCCCGCACATTAACACTATCCTACACACACTAGGGACAATTTACATTTATACCCAGCCAATTAACCAACAATCCTGTACGTCTTTTGGAGTGTGGGAGGAAACTGAATATCTCGGAGAAAACCCATGCAGGTCAAAGGGAGAACGTACAAACTCCATGCGGACAGCACCCGTAGTCGGGATCGAACCCGGGTCTCTGGCACTGTAAGGCAGTAACTCTACCGCTGTGCCACTGTGCTGCCGTATGTGATATGTGACAATAAAGCAGAGTAGTATTGTATATCTTTGTTTTTCCAGAGTAGTGAATCCATTTGGGAAATACTGCCAAGGGGAAAATTTAGTTATATCTTTGACAGAAATTGACTGTCCTTCCCAGAGAACTAATGCAGCTTTTTGTGGGTTGATTCTATCTTGTTTTTAGTTGTCCCGTGTACTGAGGTACAGTAAAAAAAAATTGTTGCATGTTGTCCAGTCAGTGGAAAGACAATACATGATTGTAATCGAGCCATTTACAGCGTATAGATACATGATAAGGGAATAACATTTAGTGCAAGGTAAAGCCAGCAAAGTCCGATCAAGGATAGTCCGAGGGTCACCAATGAGGTAGATAGTAGTTCAGCACTGCTCTCTGGTTGTGGTAGGATGATTCAGTAGCTTGATAACAGCTGGGAAGAAACTGTCCCTGAATCTGGAGACGTGTATTTTCACACTTCTATGACTTTTGCTTGACGGGAGAGGGGAGAAGAGGGAGTGGCCAGGGTGCGACTCGTCCTTAATTATGCTGCTGGCCTTGCCGAGGTAGCGTGAGGTACAAATGGAGTCAATGGAAGGGAGGTTGGTTGTGTGATGGTCTGGGCTGCGTCCACAATTTGCTGCAATTTCATGCGGTCTTGAATGGAGCTGTGATGCATCCTGATAAAATGCTTTTTCTGGTGCATCTGTAGAAGTTGGTGAGAGTTGTAGGGCAGTGGGGTGGAGGGCTGAAAAGACTGGTGCAAGGAACTGACTTTAAAGTAATTATAGTTTGAGTCTCGTTATTTATAAAACATGATGAAGTCATTGGCTTCCATTTATGGTTAGCAACAAACCTATAGCGTTAGCCACTCACCCAGAAGAAAGCCCTTCACAAAGATCTGATCATCTTTTTGGCATGGATTTCCTCTGTCTTGGTGCTAATTTTGATCTAACACCAGAGTATTTCTGGCAACAGTAATGTCATCAATCAAATAGTGTTGTCAGTGGCATTGAAGAATTCTCTAAGGTACAAAACAAAGATTGAGTTTGAGTTCAGTTTAATGTCACGTGTACCGAGGACGAGAGAGTACTGTTTTTGGCCGAGTTTAACCATTCAAGAATTTTAATGACTCTTGTACAGTTTTTTCGCTAGTCAGATCAGTGAATAATTTTAAATAAGCAACAGAATTGAAAACAAATACTGAATATCAGTTTAAACATTGTGCTAAAGAAATGAAAGTTGATGCTCTCAGATGTACTACACAAGGTGATTGTATCTGTACAGATGTGACTTACAGAAAATAATGGGTCGGCTGGGCTGATATTCAAGATTCAAGATTCAAGATAGCTTTATTTGTCATCCAATATTGGACGAAATTCAGTCACCCACAGTCCAACAATAAAAGCATTAAATGCTAGTAGGCATTAAAATTACACAACCCCAAAAACACACAAAAAAAGAAACATCCATCAAAGAAATATCCATCACAGTGAGTCTCCTCCAGTCCTCTCCTCACTGTGATGGAAGGCCACAATGTCTTTCCCTTCTCCTGCTGTCTTCTCCCGCGGCCAGGTTGTTGTGGTTGCAGGCCGCGCCGGAGTTTAGAAGGATGAGAGGGGATCTTATAGAAACGTATACAATTCTTAAGGGATTGGACAGGCTAGATGTAGGAAAAATGTTCCCGATGTTGGGGGAGTCCAGAACCAGGGGTCACAGTTTAAGAATAAGGGGTAGGCCATTTAGGACTGAGTGGAGAAAAATCTTTTTCACCCAGAGAGTTGTGAATCTGTGGAATTCTCTGCCATAGAAGGCAGTGGAGGCCAATTCACTGGATGTTTTCAAGAGAGAGCTAGATAGAGCTCTTGGGGCTAACGGAATCAAGGGATATGGGGAGAAAGCAGGAACGGTGTACTGATTTTGGATGATCAGCCATGATTATATTGAATGGCGGTGCTGGCTCAAAGGGCTGAAAGGCCTACTCCTGCACCTATTTTCTATGTTTCTATGGCTTGTTCTTTTAATGCACATATGTTTACATTCAGGCCAAATTTGCAACCTTCCGATAACCATCTGGTTACACAACACACACCCCAAGTGTCCTCCAAAATGCTTTGTGAAGGGGCTACCAGTTCACTTCCGAAAGTCAGGAGACCGTTTGGATGATGTTGGCATGAAGTCTTCAAGTTACTTGTGTAATTGGAAATATGTAAGCAAAAGTCAATGTTATAATATGGAGTTTGAATATAAATTATATCACAATGTTTGCATAAGGAACTATTTGCGATAAAAGTGATGAGACAAATCCATGGAAATGAAACCTAGTTCTAGTAAATGTAGTTATAAATGTTAGGGGTATGGGGAGAAGGCAAGAGAATGGGGTTAGGAGGGAGTGATCAGCCATGATTGAATGGTGGAGTAGACGATGGGCCGTATGGAATTAATCAAATTTTTGACATGAAAACAACATTATTTGGTGTTTGCTGAGTTAGAAGAACAAAGTATTTAATGTATTATGTTTTGGCTTTAGCAAGTTGCTTGTAAAATAGCTAGCATTGTATTTGAATGTGAATCAGTACTTGTTAAACACAAGTATTGTTCTGGATAATGCCGTGCCATAACTCAATGAAAGAGACATTTGTTACCAACATTGCTTGGTTTAGTTTAGTTCATTGTCACATGTACCGATGTACAGTGAAAAGCTTTTTTGTTGCGTTCTATTCAGTCAGTGAAAAGGCTATACATGATTATAACCGAGCCGTCCACAGTATACAGATACAGGATAAAAGGAGTAATGTTTAGTGCAAGATAAAGTCGAGTAAAGTCCGATTAGAGATAGTCCGTGGGTCTCCAGTGAGGTAGATGCTAGGTCTGGATCGCTCATTTGCAAAGGTTGTGTGAGTGTTTTTTTATGAATTTGTTTAAAAACTAGCAATTGGTTTTGATATTCAAGAAAAATGAAAAAACTGCAGATGCTGAGAATCTGAAATAAAAGCAGAACCTGCTGGAAACTCAGCAGGTATGGCAGCATCTGTGTAAAAAACAAAGGTGCAAACTGTTTGGGTGAAATTTCCTTTGTCAGAACTGGGAGACAGAAAACAGAGGTAGAGGCAGAGATAGATAGGCAGACATAGATAGATTCTTGATTAGTACGGGTGTCGGGGGTATGGGAAGAAGGCAGGAGAATGGGATTGAGAGGGACAGATGGATCAGCACGATTGAATGGCGGAGTAGACTTGATCGGCCGAATGGCTTAATTCTGCTCCTATCACTTGTGAAATTATAAAAACAACTTAAATAACGTAATTTCAGGTTGCTGAGGGAAGGAATGGAGAGGGTAAATGGAATATCTCTGGTTGGGTAAAAAGCTATTGATTTATTTAACTTTTTTACTTACTGTTCACTGAATTGTTTTGCTTTCTTCAGCCAAAATCGCAGTTGTTGGGACTCATTGAAGAAATAAAAGCATCATTTACAAACTCCTTAAATAATTCACCGCAAATTACAGATACAGAAGGTAGGGTATCATATTTTATAATTTTATGTTGAAGGATTTTGCAAAATCATTTAAGCTCTCACTACTTAAATAAATCTACACCACAATCCCTTGTTATTGATGCACTGAAGGCACATGGATAGGAAGGGTTTAAAGGGATATGGGCCAAATGCAGGCAGATGGGATGAGCTTAGACGGGGCATCTTGGTTGGCATGGGCGTGTTGGGCTGAAGGGCCTGTTTCTTTGTTTCCTTCATCAGTCTGAAGAAGGGTCTCGACCCGAAACGTCCCCCATTCCTTCTCTCCCGAGATGCTGCCTGACCCGCTGAGTTACTCCAACATTGTGTGTCTACCTTTGATTTAAACCAGCATCTGCAGTTTTTTTTCCTACACAACCTACAAACCTGTACATCTTAGGCGTGTGGGAGGAAACCGGAGTACCAGGAGAAAACCCAAATGGTCAGAGGGAGAACGTACAAACTCCGTACAGACAGCACCCGTAGTCAGGATCAAACCCAGGTCTCTGGGACTTTAAGGCAGTAGCACATCGCTGTGCCACTGTGCTGCCCTAATGTATCTTTTGTGATCATTATATTAAAAATATTCTCAAATATAGCACAAATATTATTTTATCTTTTAGAAGTCCATTGCATTGCAAAAGAGTCACCTTTCCATTCTGGAGAGAATGCTTCAAACAAGTCTGAGAAGATATCGTACGGCAGCGAGCTGATGTCTCTGGGGATCTCATTTACACATCACCCTCCTAAAGCTTCTCCTGCCGAGGGTATGAACACAGAAGGCACATAATAATGAGAGCAGTGTATGGGCTCTCTTAAAAATGAATATAAATATAATGAGGTTTGCAGTTTAAGCTTTAGTAAGCTGAAGATACAAAACCTGAAAGATAAATGTGTTGGAAGGAACTGCAGATGCTGGTTTACACTGAAGATAGACACAAAATGCTGGAGCAACTCAGTGGGACAGGCATCATCTCTGGAGAGAAGGAATGGGTGACGTTTTGTGTCGAGACCCTTCAGACTGAGAGTGAGACTGAGATCCCTTCTTCGTCAATGTAAAATAATGTGCACCCAGGTTTTGAAGCATTGCAAACGCACAACTTCAGTGGACTGACACAGAAAGGACTAAATACAAAAGGACTGAAAACATGTACCAAATACAGAATTATATCAGAGATAGACACAAAGTGCTGGAATAACTCAGCGGGTCAGGCAGTATCTCTGGAGAAAAAGGATGGGTGCTGTTTCAGGTCGGGACCCTTTTTCAGACACGAGTCTATGGTCCCAATCTTCCGAATATTTCATAGTACATTCAAAGCATGAACGTCACCCATTCCTTTTATCCAGAGATGCTGCCTGACCCGCTGAGTTACTCCAGCATTTAGTGTCTACCTGAAGGATAGATGTACATTTATTGCCACAGTGCATTCATTCTTATGTCACTGTGGGCAGTGGGGGGGGGGGGGGGGGGGTTAGTTGATGAAAGTGCTGTGGACATAAATGGTGACTGATCATTAGAAGATGTGAGAATGTGGATCAAGGTCGAAATGAATGGATCAAGATGCTATCCCTCTTAGCATCTTCACTAGATAGTTCTGTAGCTCCAAGGTGTTGCATACCAGCTCCCACTCCAGCACCTTCTACCTTTGCATTCACTGAATGAATGAGTAAGGGAGTCAAGCACCAGAGGGTGTAGTTTCAAAGTGAGGGGTGAAAGATTCAATAGTAACCTGAGAGGCAACTTTTTTACAAAAAGAGTGGCAGGTATATGGAACAAACTGCCAGAGGAGGTAGTTGGACAGGTACATGGATAGGATAGGTTTATAGGGATATGGGCTAAGTGGGCCTAGTGTAGATGGGGCAAGTTGGTCAGGGTGGGCAAGTTGGCCGAGCGGCCTGTTTCCACGCCGTATGACTCTATAACTCTATTAACCCTTCTGATGAAGGGTATTTGACCTGAAACATTAACTCTTTCTCTTCCCAAGGTGCAGCTGACCTGTTGATATTTCTAGCATCTTTTGTGTTCATTTTATATCTCCAGCATTTGCAACTCTTTGGACTTTCGTTGCTTCTTTTTTCTTCCCTCGAATATTGCATGGAGTATATTCTGTGCCCAGGATATCCTTTATTGCATTTCCAACATTTAGTATCCACCTATCACTCGCCAGGCTTTTCTTCACCCCCACTGCTTTTCCAGCTTCCTACTACAATTAGTCTGAAGAAGGGCCCCGACTCAAATCGTCACCTATTCATGTCCTTCAGGGAGGCTGCCTGATCCGCTGAGTTACTCCAGCACTTTGTTGTTTTTGTGTGTTAACCAGCATCTGCAGTTCCTTGCGTATTTAGCAATTAGTTTCAAGTGCTCTATTCTTGTCTACTTCATTCGATAGATCATGTGGTGAAGAAGAAAATCGATTCCGTGAAACAAACTGCAGATTTCTTTGATGATTTGCATATCGACAAGGTGGTAAAGACTTTGAACCTGAAGACTCCCTCCCCGAAAAACCAAGGTAAATAATCAGCCTGAAATGTGCAATCTAAAGTAAGTAACTGGTCTTTTACTGACCTCTCTTTAGTTTAGTTTAGAGATACATGTAAATTGGATAGGTATATGGATAGGAGGGGATTAGAGGGTTATGGTCTGAGTGCAGGTAGATGAGACTAGGTCAAGGAGAATGGTCGGCGTGGACTGGTAGGGCCGGACAGGCCTGTTTCCATGCTGTAGTTGTTATATTGTTATATGTTATATACAGCGCGGAAACAGGCCCTTCGGCCCACTGGGTCCACACCGACCAGCGATCCCCGCACATTAACACTATCCTACATACCCACTAGGGACAATTTTTACGCATAGACCAAGCCAATTAACCTACAGACCTGTATGTCTTTGGAGTGTGGGAGGAAACCGAAGATCTCGGAGAAAACCCACACGGTCACGGGAAGAACGTACAAACTCCCTACAGCCTGCCCCCGTAGTCGGGATTGAACCCGGGTCTCCGGCGTTGCAAGCGCTGTAAGGCAGCAGCTCTACCACTGCACCATCATGGTCGCCCTTGGTGGTATATTTCCACCCAGATTACTTTGTGGTCTGGGAGATCTCATTGGATAGAAGAACGTACAGGTGCAGAGATGTACGGGTTTGTAGGTTAATTGGCTTGGTATTATTGCAAATTGTCCCTAGTGTGTAGGATATTGTTAGTGTGCGGGGATCGCTGGTCGCCGCAGACTCGGTGGGCCGAAGGGCCTGTTTCCGTGCTGTGTCTCTGAACTAAAACTAAACTAAATTAAACTTAATCAAAAGAAGGTTCATTGTGCTGCTTGTTAGACAATGCATGTTAAAGTGATCGCTAAATGTATAGAGCTTCTGTGTACGAAAATAACTGCAGATGCTGGTACAAATCGAAGGTGTCACAAAATGCTAGAATAACTCAGCAGGTCAGGCAGCATCTTGGATGCATCCCATTCCTTCTCTCCAAGATGCTGCCTGACCTGCTGAGTTACTCCAGCATTTTGTAATACCTTCGAGCTTCTGTGTACTGTGTTAAAATATCTCTGGCATCATCCTTGTGCAAGAGAGACTTGAATGCTGAGCCCACATGGCATGCAAGAGTAATGTTGCTCATAATGCAGGCATTCCTTCTTACACACTAGTTCTATGTTATCCCTGTTTCGCATCCTACACCCTAGGGGGAATTTATAGAAGCCAATTAACCGACAAACCCCCACGTCTTGGGAATATGGGAGGAAACCGGAGCACCCGGAGAAAACTAAGCGGTCACGGGAAAAACGTACAAACTGCGTACAGACAGCACCCGTAGTCAGGATCAAACCCAAGTCTCTGGCGCTGTAAGGCAGCAACACTACCGCTGCACCACTGTCCAGTATGATAAGACTGTGATATGCAGTTTTAAATCTCCATGTTAGGTCATAAGACAATAGACAATAGGTGCAGGAGTAGGCCATTCGGCCCTTCGAGCCAGCACCGCCATTCAATGTGATCAAGTGATAGGAGTAGAATTAGGCCATTTGACCCATCGTCTACTCTGCCATTCAATCATGGCTGATCTATCTCTCCCTCCTAACCCCATCCCCGTGCCTTCTCCCCATAACCTCTGACACACGTACTAATCAAATATCTATTTATCTCTGCTTTAAAAATATCCACTGATTTGGGCTCCACAGCCGCCCGTGGCAAAGAATTCCACAGATTCACCACCCTCTGACGATAGAAATATATCCTCATCTCCTTCCCTAAAAGAATGTCCTTTAACTGTGAAGCTATAACCTCTAGTCCTGGACTCTCCCACCGGTGGAAACATCCTGTATTTTATTTCCTGACAATGTTTCTGTTTTTACAATTTCTTCCATTGGTATTGAATCAGATTCGACTTCACTTGATGCTCAGAGGACAAGTTTGCACAAGGTCAAGCAGAGAGTGATGGTGCTCAACATTCCTACTGATTTACCAGAGCACAGGATGAAAGACAAGCTGACCATATTTTTCCAAAGCTTTAGGAACGGTGGTGGTGAAATTGCTCATCTTCAGTATCCAGGCACGATTCCAGCATCTGCCATTATCACTTTTGCCGAAGCCAAAGGTAAGATAAGTTTTGAAGTGTCACAAATTGTGGAACTCATTGCCATAGAGGGCCTTGGAGGCCAAGTCAGTAGATGTTTTTAAGGCAGAGATAGACACGTTCTTGATTAGAACGGGTGTCAAGGGTTACGGGGAGAACGTAGGAAATTGGGATTAGGTGGCAGAGATCAGCCTTGATTGAATGACGGACTAGAATCGATGGACCGAATGGCCTAATTCTACTCCTATAACGTGTGACCATGTGTGAAAATCATGAGAGGAATAGATCGGGTAGACGCACAGCATCTTGCCCAGAGTAGATGTATCAAGAACCAGAGGACATAGGTTTAAGATGAAGGGAGAAAGATTTAATAGGAATCTCGGGTGACCTGTTTACGCAAGGGGTGATGGGTGTATTGAACGAGCTGCCGGAGACAGGTACTATCGCAATGTTTAATAAACATTTAGGCAGGTACATGGATAGGGCAGGTTTAGGGGGATATGGGCCAAATGCAGGCAGGTGGGACTAATATAGATGGGACATATTGGCCGGTGTAGGCAAGTTCGGCCGATGTGCCTGTTTGCATGTTGTAAGACTATATGACTCTATGACTCTTAAGTTCAGTTTAGATATTGGAATGCTTTTCAAAACAGTAATGTGTACTCATCCACATTATTAACCATGTTACATTTGCATGCAGATTTAATGTTTGCAAGGTTAAACAAAATATGCAAGAATTATTTCCATTTTTATTCAATTTGTAAAATGTTATTTCCTTTTTGATATAATGAAACATTTATATTCAGTTGCAGAAAGACTTGTCCAACAGGAACAACATTTATTCACTCATAATAATAAAATCTACCCAATACATCTAAAGTTTCATAATGAAAAAAATGGAGTTTCTGCTGAAAATGACACTGGTAACAACATTTCCACTGTGGATATTACACATGACCACCATAATTGGGTAGGTAACATTATTAGATATTTATGTACTGGCATGTGCGATCTAGTATTATAGTTTCCCTTAGTGTGTTTTTAGCACCAATTTACTGCCTTTTAGTTTAATTTAGTTTAGTTTAGAGATTCAGCGCGAAAATAGGGCCTTTGGCCCACGAGTCCGCACCAACCAGCGAATCCCGCACATTAACACTATCCTCCACACACTAGGAAAATTTACATTTATAGCAAGCCGATAAAACCTACAAACTTGTGCGTCTTTGGAGTGTGGGAGGAAACCGAAAATCTCGGACAAAACTCATGTGGTCACGGGGAAAATGTGCATACTCAGTACCGACAGCACCCATAATCAGGTTTGTACCCGGGTCTCTGGTGCTGTAAGGCAGCAACTCTACCGCTGCGCCACCGTGCTGCTTTTAGATGCAAGTCTGAAGAAGAGTCTCAACCCGAAACGTCGCCCATTCCTTCTCTCCAGAGCTGCTGCCTGACCCGCTGAGTTACTCCAGCATTTCGTGTCTACCTGCTTTTAGATGCAATATGGAGGAGCACATTAGTATAAAGCATTATGCGACAGAATTTTTATCTTAATCACAGAGATGTCCATTTTTCCCCCAATTCACAGCAAGGATTGCCATCGAATGCCGCTGATTCTACAAAGGAAAAATCAGACCTATTTCTGCGTCTACTGAGCACGGACGACCAGAATTTCAGTGTAGAGGACGTGATGGAGGTTGTGCAGTCGGGATTAAATTATGAATCAGCTTTGCGGTATCTCGCTCACGAGTGCCCCATTTGCAGTGAACACGTATCGTTTAGCAGGGTAAGGTATAACGTGTGTTATCTTTGTCTCTGCTGTTCAGGTCTGTCCTTTAACTGAAATAAAGTACACTAGCCTTTACAAATTCCATGACCTGAGCAGCACACTTGTCAAATGAAGAACGGAATCATAATATTTAGTTTCTATCATTGTTTTTTTATGACATTGGCAGAAAAAAAATCCTTTGCCACATCTGGACTTTCCTGGACTTTATCATGCACTAAACGTTATTCCCCCTCCTCCTGTATCTGTACACAGTGAACGACTCGATTGTAATCATGTATCGTCATTTCGCTGACTGGATAGCACCCAATAAAAAATGTTTTTCACTGTACTGTGGTACACGTGACAATAATAAACGAAACTAAATAAAAAATATGCAGCCAGTTCATCAAACACAATGCTAGAAATTTTCGTTAAATTTATAACGTTTTAAATGATTCCATTTTGTCGGCCTAACTAAACCACCTGGGAGACCTGCATGCTCTGTCTGCTCCTTAACGCAGATCTTAAACTTTCTTTATCTCACCTTTATCTGACACACCTTCTTTGCCCTTCATCTGTCCATTTCTTCACACGTTGATTCAGAAGGCCATTGGGCCCATTTCTACAGTCTATCCAAATCCAGATTTTATTTCTCACTAGGTTACTGATTCTCCCCAACAATCTGGGATTATCTAAATGACAGGCTTCCCTGTGTCTTTCTCCAGAACAGAAATAAATATAGTGAACAGAAAGGGCTAGAACTCCGAATTCTGAACTGTGCAACAAGTTTGAGGGTGGCACTGTGGTAGAGTTGCTGCCTTAAAGCGCAAGAGCCCCGGATTTGACCCTGATTATGGGTGCTGTCTGTTTAGAGGTTGTACGTTCTCCCCGTGACCGCATAGGTTTTCTCCGGGTGCTCTGGTTTCCTCCCACACTCCAAAGACGTACAGGTTTGTACGCTAATTGGCTTGGTAAATTTGTAGATTTTCCCTAAAGTGTGTAGGATAGTGTTAATTTGCGGGGATCTCTGGTCGGTGTGGACTCAGTGGGCCGAATGGTCTGTTTCCGCGCTGTATCTCTAAAGTAAACAAAACTAAATTCCACACTGTCCCAAATTAGGAGATCGCCCATTTCAAATCACTCATTGTCTGGCTTTTATCTCATTTATTTACCGCAAACCATCCTCCCTTCTATTGACTCCATTTATACCTCACGCTGCCTTGGCAAGGCCAGCAGCATAATCAAGGACGAGTCGCATCCTGGCCAGTCCCTCATCTCCCCTCTCCAATCGGGCAAAATATATAGAAGTACTCCTCCAGATTCAGGTTCAGTTTTTCCCCAGCTGTTATCAGGCAACTGAATCATCCTACCACAACCAGAGAGCAGTGCTGAACTGCTATCTACCTCTTTGGTGACCTCCTAACTATCCTTGTTCAGACACTGCAAATGGCTCGATTGTAATCATGTCTTTCTGCTGACTGGTTAGCACGCAACAAAAGGTTTTCACTCAACCTTGGTACACGTAACAATAAACTAAACTGAACTTTAACTCAGCACATTGTTGGACATGAGGCCTTGACTATTCTATGACAAGATACTCCCCCATGCTGCATTATCCAATGGTCAAACAAATTGATATAATTACCTTCTCTGACAGGCAGCCTTAAAATAATGGCATTGATATGAAGTCTAAGTAGAGTATCTCTTCTGCTCTCATTGGATACATTGTTCAGTATTGTATCGAAATGGCAAAGTACTCATTTTAAGCTGCAAACATCAGTGCTTATTATTAGTACGGATCTCATCTGTGGTTGATAGACATGGTCTAAATAATACATGAAATATAATGATGATAATACATTGACATGACAACGTATTTGTATAAAAGCATGAGAACGTATTTGTATAAAAGCTAACCTGAAGTGTAGGAACTGCAGATGCTGATTTAAACCGAAGATAGACACAAAATGCAGCATCTCTCGAGAGAAGGAATGGGTGACATTTCGGGTCGAGAGCCTTCTTCAGACTGTCTGAATCCTCTTCTCAGTCCTAAATGGCCTACCTCTTTTTCTTACACTGTGACCCCTGGTTCTGGACTCCCCCAACATCGGGAACATTTTTCCTGCATCTCGCCTGTCTAATCCCTTAAGAATTCTATATGTTTCAATTAGATCCCCTCTCATCCTTCTAAATTCCAGTGAATATAAGCCCAGTTGATCCATTCTTTCATCCTATGCCAGTACCGCCATCCCAGGAATTAACCTAGTGAACCTATGCTGCACTCCCTCAACAGCAAGAATGTCCTCCCTCAAATTGGGAGACCAAAACTGCACACAATACTCCAGGTGTGGTCTCACCAGTGCCCTGTACAACTGCAATAGGACCTCCTTATTCCTAAACTCAAATCCTCTCGCAATGAAGGCCAACAGGCCATTAGCTTTCCTCATTGCCTGCTGTACCTGCATGCTTTCTTTCAGTGACTGATGTACAAGGACGCCCAGGTCTTGTTGCACCTCCCCTTCTCCTAATCTGACACCATTCAGATATTGACTGAGAGCGCGGGGAGAGGGAGACATAGAGATGTGGAAGGGGAACGTGTGAAAACACAGCTAACAAAATGTACCATTCTACATTTCCTTGAGCACCATCCCCTTTGATCTGTGTTTTCACACCTTACCCTTCCATATCTCTATGTCTCCCTCTCCCCTGACTGTCTGAAGAAGGGTCTTGACCCTAAACGTCACCCATTCCTTCTATCCAGAGATGCTAGTACTCCAGCATTTTGTGTCTGCCAGTCAGATATTAATCTGCTTGACCCTAGATTGTAAGATAGACTTAGTGTATAAGTGATCGTTGGTCACCATGGACTCAATAGGCCAAAAAGTGCGTCTTCATGCTGTACCCCTAAACTAAACTAAACTACTCAGAATTTCAAAAAAGCTGTTGGCCAGCATTGATATTCATTTCCAACTATCAATAATGTTTAGGAAATGCAGTCACTGAGATTAGAATTAGTCATCTTCGAATTATGGAACTCATGCTTTCAAGATGGCGCCCAACCCAGGCGACTATTTACATCTAATATTACAATCACCCCACGCTATTAAATGTCTACTCCTACAGCACCATTTCTTACCCTCGGACTATCCTTGATCGGACTTTGCTGGCGTTTACCTCGCACTAAACGTTAATCCCTTATCGTGCATCTCTGCACTGTAAATGGCTCGATTGTAATCATGTATTGTCTTTCTGCTGAATAGATAGCTTGCAACAAAAGCTAAACTAATAAACTCCTTTTGTTTGTCTCTTGAATGTTGGTGAATTAATATTGTTTCATGTACGTTCTCGTAAATGCAGTCTCATAATATTTCAGGAATTAGATATTACATCTTGAGTCCTGTTTCACAGTAGCTTATCTTAAGTAATTTACCTTAAAATAAATGTTGTTTTATTGCTTTAATGACATACATTAAAGTCTTTGTTCTTTTTTTCTTTTTAAAGGTTGTCACAATGACCCACTGTAGCTGTTCGTTCTGTGAAAGTTGTTTCAAGAACTATTTCACATCAGTCATAAAGGAACTAAGTATTGACAATATGGTTTGCCCAATTTGCAGGACCCCAAATCTGAAAAGCTCAAAACACAAAGAGGATATCACAGAGTACTTTAATTTCCTGGACATTCAGGTTAGAATTCCAAAATCTGGGAAAAATAAATTCCGAGATTATATTATTGCAATCATGAAAACATCATTGAGTGAAGGGCAGGATGAGCAGCTGAATGAAGGCACAGACTGAGAGTGAGGGGAAAGGGAGACCTAGAGATGTGGAAGGGTAACACAGCTAACAAAATGTACCAATCTACATTTCCTTGAGCATTGTCCCCTTTGATCTGTGTTTTCACACCTTGCCCCTCCATATCTCTCTGTCTCCCTCTCCCCTGACTCTCAGTTTGAAGAAGGGTCTCGACCTGAAATGTCACCCATTCCTTCTCTCCAATGATGCTGCCTATCCCGCTAAGTTACTGCAGCATTTTGTGTCTATCTTAGATATTCTGGAGGGATGGTCCGATGTGAATTTAGTAATTAGAGAGGGGCGATCACTTTGCTAGTTTTTATACTATAGTCCTTTCAATAGTCAGCAGGAATTAGAGGATTGGATGTGTAACCGAACCTCAGCAACGTCTGCAAGTAATAGGTTTATTGTAATGTGGAATTTTAACTTTCTCAATATTGACTGGGATTCCCTTAGAGCAAGGGGCTTAGTTAGATAGAACAGAATATACAAAGTTCATCCTAGATAGCTTTTTGAAACGATAGTTAGATACTCCGACTAGAGAAGGGACTGAAGAAGGGTCCCGAAACGTCACCCATTCCTTCTCTCCAGAGATGCTGCCTGTCCTGCTGAGTTACTCCAGCATTTTGCGTCTATCTTAGAGAAGTGACTATACTTGACCTGAGGAAATGAGACCCGGCAAGTGGAGAATTTGTCTGTGGGGAAGTCTTTGAGGGCATAGCATTAAGGTGGGAAAGGTAAAGCTAAACGGAGAGTGGTGGTAAATGTCTACATAGATTTTAGTGAGGCATTTAAGTGTGAAGTGATGCATTTAGGAAAGACAAATCGGTGTACGATTTATGCGATGTGTAGTAGGGCACTAAATAATTTTGTTGAACAGAGACACCTAGAGATCCACATCCATATGGAGACACGAGATTGCAGATTGTGAATCTGGAGCATAAAACAACCAGAGTCCTTGATATCTGGAATTGGTGTCAGAATTGTTGGAATTGGATACAAACACTACATTTAATTGGTGTTTAGACAGGAAGTGAAGAAAGCTAATGGCATGTTAGCCTTTACAACGAGAGGATTTGAGTATAGAAGTAAAGAGGTCCTTCTGCAGTTGTACAGGGCCCTGGTGAGACCACATCTGGAGAATTGTGTGCAATTTTGGTCTCCTAATTTGAGGAAGGACATCCTTGCTATTGAGGCAGTGCAGCTTAGGTTCACGAGGTTAATCCCCGGGATGGCGGGACTGGCATATGAAGAAAGATTGGAAAGACAGGGCTTGTATTCACTGGAATTTAGAAGGATGAGAGAGGATCTTATAGAAACGTATACAATTATAAAAGGACTGGACAAGCTAGATGCAGGAAAAATGTTCCCAATGTTGGGGGAGTCCAGAACCAGGGGCCACAGTCTTAGAATAAAGGGGAGGCCATTTAAAACTGAGGTGAGAAAAAACTTTTTCACCCAGAGAGTTGGGAATTTGTGGAATTCTCTGCCACAGAAGGCAGTGGAGGCCAATTCACTAGGTGAATTTAAAAGAGAGTTAGATAGAGCTCTAGGGGCTAGCGGAATCAAGGGATATGGGGAGAAGGCAGGCACGGGTTACTGATTGTGGGTGATCAGCCATGATCACAATGAATGGCGGTGCTGGCTCAAAGGGCCAAATGGCCTTCTCCTGCACCTATTTTCTATGTTTCCATACTTAAATAGGCGAGGCATAGAAGGAGACAGTCCTAACGCAAGCAAGTGGGGGTAGTGTAGATGTGCATAAAGATTAGCATGGACATGGTGGGCCAAATGACCTGTTTCTGTGCTCAATGAATTTGGGAAGGTTGAAGCATAGGAAAGATTGTACCAGAAACTCAGTTGCAGAATGTGAATTAACCAATAGACAACAACACACCAGAAAAACTGCAAAAGATTTAATAAAACTTAGAGTAGCAGAACTCATTAATGTTATCACACCCACTTTTGTTACTGGGATTTTTTTTTAGAGTACGGTAATGTTTAGCCGGTGCATCACTTTTATTTTAATTACCCCAAAAGCAACCCACTTGACTTAAACATGTCAGACATTTTGTGAGCTGCAGAGCATTGAATTATACAGATCGACTTTTCTTTAAATGTACTGTAAAACAATTAATAGATCATTCAGATTATTACTAGGTATTCAAAACAGTTTCTTAAATTAAAAAGAAAATCTGTCTGACTGGGGGATGAAGGAAAATGTGAAGTGTTGCTGTCCTACCAAACGTATCTAAAGATTTATGTTATAGAGTCATAGAGTGATACAGCATGGAAACAGGCCCTTCGGCCCAACCTGCCCACACCGGCCAACAAGCCCGAGCTACACTAGTCCCACCTGCCCATGTTTGACCCATATCCCTTGAAACCAATCCCTCCAATTTTAGACATTTAATTCTCTGACTTTAATAATTAAGTCTCTATCAATGTATCTTTTAATACTAAATTGTCAACTTTGAATATCTATACTTTTTTAACAAATAGATTCGCCACTTTTTGGATGAAAAAACTCATGAACTGTTTCAAAGAAAGTTACGAGACCGAACGCTAATGGAAATGGCAAACTTCAGATGGTGTGCGCATGTAAGAGTTTCTTGCGGTTATCTTAATACAACGGGAAACAAAATAGAGGCCGTATTTTAGCAACCATTCATGACCTACACTTGTAGTTTCAGACTCAATATCTTACCAGAAGCTGGGGAGAAAAATTCAAAACTGAGATTGATAGACTTAATTAAGTTTAGAGATACGTCATGGAAACGGGCCCTTCAGCCTACCAAGTCCGCGCCGACCAGCAATCCCCCTACACTAGCATTATTCTACACACTAGGGACAATTTATCAAAGCCAATTAACCGACAAACCTGTACGTCTTTGGAGTGTGGCAGGAAACCGGAGCACCCGAAGAGAACCCGCGCAGTCACGGGGAGAACGTACAAACTCCGTACAGACAGCACCCATAGTCTGGTCTCTGGCGCTGTAAGGCAGTAACTCTACCGCTGCACCTCCATGATGCCCTAATTCAGCAATCAACAAAACAGATAGATAAAGCTAAGATGTTGGCACAAGGAACTCCAGGTGCTGGAATCCTGCATGGAACACACAGTGCAGGAGTAACTCAGCAGGTCAGGCAGCACCACTGGAGAACATGGAGAGGTGATGTTTTGGGTTGGTACCCTTCTTCAGACTCCGAGACTTCCATGTTCTCCAGGGATGCTGGCTGACCTGCTAGGTTACTCCAGTACTTCATATCTTTTTTTGTTGTTGCATTGGTTAAGCATTTAAACAGCAGAAAGGATGCTGACTTCCCCTGTTAAATATGATACTGTTTCTTTCAGTGTTCCTTCGGGGTTTTGCACGATTTTGATCGGCTGAGGGTGGATTGTCCTTCTTGTAATAAAAGCACATGCTTCCAGTGTAAGATTCCTGTAAGTAATCTTTATGGGTTGCCCTTGGGTCTTTCCATTTAATTCATCCACAACATAACACATCAAATGTTGTAAGGCCTGGATGGAGTGAATGGGGAGAGGAAGATTCCACTAGTGGGAGAGTCTAGGACCAGAGGTCATAGCCTCAGAATAAAAGGACGTACCTTTGGAAAGGAGATGAGGAGGAATTTCTTTAATCAGAGGATGGTGAATCTGTGGAATTCATCGCCACAGATGGCTGTGGAGGCCAAGTCAATGGATATTTTTAAGTCGGAGATTGACAGATGATTAGAATGGGTGTCAGGGGTTATGTGGAGAAGGCAGGAGAATGGGGTTGAGAGGGAAAGATGGATCAACCATGGTTGAATTCATTTCCTCCCGCCTAGACTACTGCAACTCCCTATACACTGGGATCAGCCAATCATCCCTGTCCCACCTGCAGTTGGTCCAAAACGCCGCAGCGAGACTCCTGACGGGTACCCGTAAAAGGGACCACATCACCCCGATCCTGGCCTCTCTCCACTGGCTCCCAGTACGGTACAGAATCAACTTCAAGCTCCTCCTATTCACATACAAAGCCCTAAATGGGCTTGCCCCCCCCCCCCCCCCCCCCCCATATCAAAAATCTTCTAACCCACCACTCTATCTCCAGGTCCCTCAGGTCGGCCGATTTGGGGCTACTGTCTATCCCGCGGTCTAGGCTTAAGCTCAGGGGTGACCGCGCTTTTGCGGTTGCAGCTCCTAGACTGTGGAACAGCATCCCTCTCCCCATCAGAACTGCCCCCTCCATCGACTCGTTTAAGTCCAGGCTCAAAACCTATTTCTACTCCCTAGCGTTTGAGGCCCTCTGAGGGGGCGCTGTGAACTGTTTATGTATGTGCTGTTATGTTTGTGTGCCATTGTATGTTCGTTCAGTACCTGAACTGATGTACAGCACTTTGGTCAACGTGGGTTGTTTTTAAATGTGCTATACAAATAAAATTGACTTGACTTGACTTGACTTGACTTGAATTGATGGGCTGAATGGCCTAATTCTGCTCTTGTAACTTATGAACGTGTAGAACTATCAAGCAAACCTACCTCCCCTTCTTTCCACAGTGGGAGCCGCAGCATGAAGAGATCAGCTGTGAACAGTTCAAGAAGTGGAAGCAACAAAATAACCCTGAGTGTCAGGCTGCGGCACTGGACAGCTACCTCAAGAAGAATGGAATAGGTAACTAGTTGCACTTAACAGCAGCTGCTGACTGTAGGCCATCTTAATCTTTTTATCGCTCTGTAGTGATTACCTGTTAGTCATGGAGTCATAGAGTGATATACAATGTGGAAACAGGCCCTTCAGCCCAAATTGCCCACACCGGCCAACATGTCCCAGCTACACTAGTCCCACCTGCCCGCGTTTGGTCCAAAACTCCAAACCTGTCCTATCCATGTACCTGTCTAACTTTCTTAAATGTTGGAATAGTTCCTGCCTCAACTACCTCCTCTGCCAGCTTGTTCCATGCACCCACCACCCTTTGTGTGATTTCATCGATATAGGTGCAAACAGTAACAGGCCCGAACCCTGAGGCATGCCACTACTCACCGGCCTCCAGTCCGAGAAGCATCCATCACCCTCTGCTTCCTTCCATGAAGCAGATTTTCTATCCATCGAGCTATCTCTTCTTGGATCCCATGCGATCTAACCTTCCAGAGCAGCCTACCTTGCGGAACCTTGTCGAATGCCTGGTGTACTTATGTGTGGCTTGATCATACTCGTGCATGGTATGATCTGATTATATTGGATAGCACGCAAACGACAGCTTTTCACTGTACCTTGGCACACTTGGCAATAATAATAAACCAATACCAATACACACATTTTGGGCACACTTGGGGCTCCAAATTGTGCTTCCACTATCTACAGGCGGCACGGTGGCGCAACGGTAGAATCTGCAGTTCTTTCCACATTTGGCTCCTCAAGTTGCCCTGCCCTGTCTGAAATTATATTACAGCTGATCAAGTTTGTATCTCAATCATCTCCCTGCAAGAATCTTTCACTCCTCCCCATCTCTTGCTGATCAAGTATTCATCCACCGCGGCCTTAAAAACATTCAAGGTTTCTGCTTCCATCACCTTTAGAGCAAGCAAGGTCCTCAGACCCACAATCTTCTGAGAGAGAGAGGGGAAAGAAAATCACATTGGTGACCCATTAATTTTTAAACAGAAGCTCTTTGATTTAATGTCATGTAATATCTAAATGGTATATTTTGTGTTTCCTTCAGAGTGCCCTAATTGCACAGCTCGATTCGACTTGTCGAGAGGAGGTTGTATGCATTTTAATTGCCAGGAATGTGAATATCAGTTCTGCGGTGGCTGCAGGAGACCTTTTAAGTTAGGATCGGTAAGGTGCTGCTGCTGTTTCTGGATCTTGTATTTAATATACCTTGTATTTTTATCTAGTATTTATCTATATCTCATGTTCTTTGGGTGACCCAGTGGCGCAGTTGGTAGAGCTGCTGCCTCACAGCGCCAGAGACCTGGGTTCGATCCTGACCTCGGGTGTGGAGTTAGCAGGTCCTCCCATGGGTTTCCTCCCACATCCCAAGGACGTGTGGGTTTCTAGGTTAATTGGCTGCTGTAAATTGTCCCGAGTGTGTAAAGTATGAACACGACAGTGGAACCACATAGAACTAGTGTGGTCAGCGTGGACTTGGTGGGCCGAAGGGCCTGTTTCCTCATTGTATCTCGAAATATTAAATACATAGATTATCATTGACAGAATAATGACGATATTTTTTCATGCTTTTCACGGTGGCACATCGGTAGAGTGGCTGCTTTACAGCGTCAGGAACCTAGGATCGATCCTGAACTCGTGTGCTGTCTGTTCAGAGTTTGTACGTTCTCCCCGTGATCACTTGGGGATTCCCCTGAGATCTTCGGTTTCCTCCCACACTCATGGGGACGTACAGGTTTGTAGGTTAATTGGCTTGGTATGAGTGTAAAATGTCCCTAGGATAATGTTAGTGTGCCTAGGATACACATTAACTAACAGAATATAGTTGACTATTCTGTTAGATAGGACGCTATCCTATCCTATGCACACTTACTAACGGCATATGTAAACATATTTATTCACAAAATGCTGGAGTAACTCAGCAGGTCAGGCAGCATCTCAGGAGAGAAGGAATGGGTGACGTTTCGGGTCGAGACCCTTCTTCAGACTGAAAGTAAACATAGTGCACTGTAAACCATATAATAAACAAGAGAGAGAAAAATGTGTCGTATATTACACATTATATGTGTAATATACGACACATTTTTTTCTCTCGTTTATTGTATTGTTTACAGTGTACTATGTTTACTTTCAGTCTGAAGAATGTGTAATTACAAATACATTTTAATTTAGACATACGGCGCGGAAGTAGGTCCTTTCGGCCCACCAGGTCCGCGACGATCAGCGATCCCCGCACATTAACACTATCCTATACCCACTAGGGACAATTTCTTTTACATTTACCAAGCCAATTAACCTACATACCTGTACGTCTTTGGAGTGTGGGAGGAAACTGAAGACCTCGGAGAAAACCCATGTAGGTCACGGGGAGAACGTACAAACTCCGTACAGACAGCACCCGTAGTCGGGATCGAACCCGGGTCTCCGGCATTGCATTCGCTGTAAGGCAGCAACTCTACTGCTGTGCCACCGTGCTGCCTACATCTATATATATATATATATATATATATATACATACAGATCATCTATATACTAAAACTCGTTTGTTATCTTGTTTGTGACTGAACTTCAGTCAAAAGGGTACACGATAACGCGACAATTTTAGGCCCACCTTACTCGCCATCGTCACTTTAGTGATAATGCAAGTAGTTTTATTGAAATCGGTGTTATATTTTTAAGTTATTCAGGGGAGGGGAGGGGAGGAGGGAGTGGGGGAGAAGGGAGAGGGGAGGGGGGTATGTGGAGAGAGGGGAGGGGGGGAGGACAGGGTGCTGCACCAATGCAGGAGAGCTTTGGGCCCAAGGGTCCACTTTGTCTAGTATATATATATAAACACATAACTAGGATAGTGTTAATGATCGATGCAGAATCGGTGGGCCGAAGGGCCTGTTTCCACGCTGTATCTCTAAACTAAACTAAACTTTTGATGACAACAGGCTTGTTCATACATGGATAACTGCATTACAAAGGGTTTGCATGCTCACCATCCCCGGAACTGTTTCTATTACCTCAGAGACTGGAGTGTGGAACGGATGAAAGAGCTGTTAACTGTGAGTCATGTTTAATAACTAGACTTTTACTCTTCCTAATGCAATATAAACACATTTTACATCTATGTGTTAAATGACTTAAATTTACAGGGTGGTAAATCTGTGGAATTCATTGCCATGGAAGGCTGTAGAGGCCAAGTCAATGGATATTTTGAAGGCAGAGATAGATAGATTCTTGATTAGCACGGGTGTTAGGGGTTATGGGGGAGAAGGCAGAAGAATGGGGTTGAGAGGGAAGGATAGATCAGCCATGATTGAATGACTTGCTGCTCTTATCACTTATGAACATGAATAATGAAGTCAAATGGGAAGGAAACGTGATGGACTGGGCAGTGTTCACAACTTTCTGCAGTCCTATTTGCTCCTGGGTATTCAAGTTGCCAAACAAGGCCATGATGCACCAAGTCAATATGCTCTCTGGTTATCATCATACTCTGGAGTTCTGTTAATAATACATTGTCTTTCATTTGCTACTTTCTTAATGTATGTGATTTATTTTCTTTCAGCTAGGACATGTTCCATTGACTGAGTTCATAGCAGATAACAACCTAGGGCAGGTGGAAGGTAAAAAATATGACTTTTTAATAATAGGAATGAAATGTGTTGGAGTTAAGTTTGCATGAACACGTGTGAGCCTTTAATATGTGTCCTTTGACATTAAGACAGAGCTCTCCTATAGAATTACATCTAGATCAGCATAGATCATTGTTTTAAATATGCATGCATTCTTTCATCACATATCAGGTGCAGAATATCAAAACCATACTTTTTTTTTGATAGAAGTGAACAGTGTTTATTTTAATCCCAATCCTAGAAGCAGCTCTTTAGTGTATTTTTAACCCTAGAATTGAAGAAGTACACAGAAAGAGGAAGTATTGCTTTTTTGTCAAAACATGTTACCATGTATTCCATCTGATTTAGCAGGCCATTTCTAGCATTGCTATCTTGTTGATCAATCTTAATCTCCCACCAATTTTCCTTGTAAACTATTCTCCCCACAATCCCAGTGGCGCAGCGGTAGAGTTGCTGCCTTACAGCGCCATAGACCCGGGTTCGATCCTGACAGTGGGTGCTGTCTGCAGGGAGTTTATACCTTCTCCCTGTGACCACATAGGTTTTCTTCGGGTGCTCTGGTTTCCTCCCACACTCCAAAGATGCACAGATTAATTAGCTTCTGTAAAATTGTAAATTGTCCCTAGGTTGTTGGATAGTGTTAGTGTACGGGGTGATCGCTGGTCGGCATGGACTCAGTGGGCCGAAGGGCCTGTTTCCATGTTGTATCTCTAAAGTCAAAAATCCCATCAGATTCTACCACTCTCTTAGGCTCCCCAGAGCATCTGATTCTACCTGTAAACTATGGATGTTTACAATAAAAAAAAGTAAAATTAACTTCTTTGGGGAGAGATTAGTAATGGAATTCAATCACTTTTTCTAAGAGTCAGTAAGTCATAAGCACAAGAACAGGCCCTTCAGCCCAACTCGTTCATGCCAACTAAGGTGCCCAATCTAAGCTCGTCCCATTTGCTTGCATTTGGTCCATATGCCTTTAAACCATTCCTATCCATGTACTGGAGTGTCTTTTACCTGTTTCAACTACCTTCTCTGCCAGCTTCTTCCACATCCTCACCACCTTCTGAGTGGAAAAGTTGTCCCTCAAGTTTATATTAAACCTTTCCCCTCTCACCTTAAACCTAGAGATGAGGAAAAACTTTTTCAGTCAGAGAGTTGTGAATCTGTGGAATTCTCTGCCTCAGAGGGCAGTGGAGGCCAATTCTCTGAATACATTCAAGAGAGAGCTAGATAGAGCTCTTAAGGATAGCGGAGTCAGGGGGTATGGGGAGAAAGCGGGAACGGGGTACTGTTTGAGAATGATCAGCCATGATCACATTGAATGGCGGTGCTGGCTCGAAGGGCCGAATGGCCTACTCCCGCACCTATTGTCTATTGTCCTCAAGTTCTTGATTGCCCTACCCTGGGTAAAAGACCCTGTGCATTTTCTTAAAATATTTTTGCGAGTGTTTTACAAAACTTCTTTGTGGTAAACACTTGGTTTTTCAGGTAAATGTAATGTCACAGTGCAGAGAGAATCCTTGCAATATCTGAAGGATGAGCAGTGTGGACAACCTTCAGTTGAAGGCTACTCTGGCTTCTGCAGGTACGTGAAGTGGTGCTTCTCAGAACATGAGTTTGTTAAACATGTTGGCCTGCCAATTGTACGATACCTAGAAATTCCTGTTGAATGGGCACTGTCAGGAAGCCAATATATCATTTCATTCTCGACACAAAGCAGCAAAGATCTGTAGCCCACCATGCCCAGGGAGTCCGGTGTAGAACGCACAAAAGTGAACAAGCCAGCGGCCTGGGTTCCTGGAGTGGAGAGTGGGAAAAGATTGATCATGAGGTAGTGACTGAAGGCGTAGGAGGAAGGGTGAGAGTGTCAGTCAGAAGAAAGTCACTTTTAAGGTTATTACTGTACTATACTTTAGAGATTCAGTGCGACAGCACGGAAACAGGCCCTTCACCCCCCCACCCCACTCCACTCCCCCCCCCCCCCCCCCCACGAGTCCATGATGGCCACCGATCTCCCCGTACACTAACCTACACACAGGAGGGACAATTTACAATTTTACCGAAGCTAATTAATCTACAAACCTATACATCTTTAAAGTGTGGGAGAAAACTGGAGCAACTGGAGAAAGCCCACGCCGTCGCAGGGAGAACATAAATACTCCGTACAGATAGCGTCCGTAGTCGGAATCGAACCCGGGTCTCTGCGCTGTAAGGCAGCAACTCTACTGTTGCACCACTGTGCTGGGTCTCTGGGAAACCGATGCAGTCACAGGAAGAACGTGCAAAATCCACACAGACAGCAACCAAGGTCAAAATTTTACTCAGGTCTGTGGCGCTGGGTCACTGTGCCACCCTTAATCTCCATTAATTATATTGCTCTATTTTGTGATACTTTTTCCAAAATCCATTCAGCTATACTAATCTTCAGAAGGCTATTGAAAACCAGTTTATACAACGATTTCTATTACATTATAACTGTTTCCGTTTTAATTCCATCTCTCCTTTTTAAAATCTATTTATATTTTTTAGTAAAAGCACTGAGGTGTCTATATTGCCACTGTTATCATTGTCCCTGCCTTCAAATACCCTGGTATTAAAAATTACTGCTATTCAAATTTAACAAATGCTTGTATGAAGATTTATTAGCAATTGTATACAAAGACTTTTACTTGACAGCACTCCCTTATCTTTATTCCAGCATCCATTTGAAACAGCGCTTGGTTGAACTCATTAATAGAAATAATTTGGATCCAGCTGTACTGTACAGCAAGGTGGAGATATTGATGGAACTCCAGCGCTGGAATATTTCTGTTCCTAATAAAAACCTTAGTGAATCGGAAGAACAATTTATAGGAAGATTAAGATATGTAAGTTAACAAAGATTTAAAAAATACCCGGTTGTATTATTTATCAAAATATTAATTTATCCAAACTTGCACCAGCCAATGTACGTTGGAACATGGGTAAAGACCGTTCTAAACCGGACGTCTGATTATAGAAGACACGATGAACACGTTGAATAGCTTAGTTTAGTTTAGAGATACAGCACGGAAACAGGCCCTTCGGCCCACTGAGTCCGTGCCGACCAGCGATCATCGCACATTATCACGATCCTCCACACACTAGGAACAATTTACACATACGCCAAGCCTACACATACGACTACATACTTGTACGTCTTTGAAGTGTGTGAGGATTCGAAGGTCTCTCAGAAAACCCACACGGTCACGGGGAGAACGTATAAACTCCGTACAGACAAGCACCCGTAGCCAGGATCGAATCTGCGACTTTGGCACTGCAAGCACTGTAAGGCAGCAACTCTACCGCTGCGCCACCCGGCCGCCCATTTTAAAATTCTCCCTCCTTTATAAATATTACTGACACGTGAGTGATAAATGAAATGGGCACCGCCTTAAGGAGGATAATCTCCAATACTCAGGTGATGGTCTTGGCATCATGTTCAGCACAGACATTGTGGGCCGACGGGCCTATTATTGTGCTGCAGTGTTCTATGTTCTGTTTTTTTAATGTTCAAGCTTTAATATTACTCTTGAAAAGTGTGGCTGAAGTAGAGGGTATTTTTTCAAGATAGCTTATCGTGATTTGGTGGTCTGGGGGCACACATTTCAGAAATTGGCTGGCTACATATTAATGTCAAACAGTGACAAGTGGGTCTTGAAATTCCTTACTGTCGCATGGGATGGATTCTGGTAGAACTCCATCAGCATGTCTTGTAATGTTGTAACATTGATGCAAAGATTACAATGAAGAAATTCTTCCAAGGCAAATGTAGATATTCCATCTGTTGCGTGGAGGTTTAGGAGGCGAGGTGATGGATGAATGACCATACCTAGTAGAGCGGCATGGTTGCGCAGCGGTAGAGTTGCTGCCTTGCAGCGCTTGCCGCACCAGAGGTTTGATCCCGACTACAGGTGCTGCCTGTACGGAGTTTGTACATTCTCCCTGTGACGCGTGGGTTTTCGCCGAGATCTTCGGTTTCCTCCCACACTCCAAAGACATACAGGTTTGCAGGTTAATTGGCTTGGGTTTGTATACTTGGTATAAGTGTAAATTGTCCCTGGTGTGTGTTGGCTTGTGTTAATGTTCGCTGGTCGGTGCGGACTCGGTGGGCCAAAGGGCCTGTTTCCGTGCTGTATCTCTAAACTAAAAAAAAGCCTGCCTGATATTTAGTACTTCCTACAAACTGTGTAAAACATGAAATGCTGGAGTAACTCAACTAGTCAAGCTTCAGACTGATTTGGTGCACTTTGGGAATTTGGTACATTCCATCTGTTTGCTTTGTTGTCACCCCCGAGCTAACAATGGTCTGTTCTGCATTTTCCTTGATCCTCATCTCTTTTGATCTCTTACACCCTTATCTCTAACACCCTCTCCCCTGACGCTCAGTCCGAAGAAGGGTCTCGACCCGAAATGTCACCCATTCCTCTCCAGAGATGTTGCCTATTCCCACTGAGTTACTCCAGCATTTTTTGTCTATCTTTGGTGCAGCAAGCGTTGACAATATAGTCAGAGAGGCTGACAAAATAGTCATAAATACTGACATAAATTAGGCTTTAAGGAGCCTGGTCATTATTTTCTATGCGTGCATTAAAAACAACCTAAGCTAGCCCCATTTGCCTGCATTTGACCCAGCATCAGCTAGTCTCATTTGACCTAAGGTCGCCTAACCGTGGTAGTTCATCTTGGAAATAACCTCCTGGGAAGTTTATTCTACTGCCCTCTGGTGGTGGCAAGATTTACTCAGACATGCATTGACCCTGCTTATTAAACCTAAGTTTAGGTTTAGGTTTATTATTGTCATATTATAACTAGTTAACTTTTGTTAAATCTGTTATATTTGGTTGCAGTTTAAGCACATTATAAGTTTAAATGTGCATTGTGTGAAGGTTGGAAAAGGTCGCAATTTTTAAAATTATTGAGTTTCAGGAAGAAATTTAACCGGGGAAAATCTTTTATATGAGGCAGGTATTGTAATGACAGATACTGATGGTATGTGTTTTCATAACATGAAACTAACAAATATATTATGTGGTTTACTTTAAACAGAAAATAATGAATGAGCTAAAGTTGGTTCTCGACAAGAATTCAGGATGACCTACAATCTATCAATCAAATGTATTATAAGAAATGGAATTACTACAGTGCACGAGAAATTCTTACTTGGCTGAAAATTAAAGCTTCACTGACATTGCAGGGAGACCTGAGCCAGTTTCACGTAGGCCATGAAGGAATCCGGTTTCTCATGTGAAAATCACAACACTATATACAGATAATTTGCGCAGTTATGCAGAGTTACACTATGAAATTTCACTACCTGAACAAACCTTAAGGTGCACTTTCCTACCTTAGTGGAAGAACTTCAAGTAACATTTCACCAAGGGAACTACTCTCTTAAGTATTGGGATTGATCTGAGTCAATTTTAAGTAGTAAGTGGAAGATGGAATGGAACCCACATAATTATGATGGATCATAAGATCATGTGAAAGGAGTAGAATTAGGCCATATGGCCCATCAAGTCTACTCCGCTATTCAATTATGGCTGATCTATCTGTCCCTCCTTACTCCATTCTCCTGCCTTCTCCCCATAACCTCTGACACCCTTACTAATCAAGAATCTATCTATCTCTGCCTTAGATATATCCACTGGCTTAGCCTCCACAGCCTTCTGTAGCAAACAATTCCACAGATTCACCACCTTTTGACTAAAGAAATTCCTCCTCATCTCCTGCCTAAAAGAATGTCCTTTAATTCTGAGGCCTTTAGTCCTGGACTCTTCCACTAGTGCAAACATCCACTCTATCCAAGCCTTTCATGATGGGGCATCACACTGTAAAGGCAGGACAATGAGGTCAAGAATCAATGTGGTCACTCAACTTCCCCAGAGAAAGGAGGTCTACCTGTCTGAAAACATCAAACCATTCTTTGATAGGTCAAGGAATAAAAGTGAGGAATACAAGGGACTACAGATGTTGGTTTACCAAAAAAGGCACATAACTCAACATGTCCAGCAGCACCTCAGGATGTTTTTTTTAACTCTTTGGCCAGCTCATGTGCAACAAGTAATTCGGAAGCCAAATTATATCTTGACCTTCATGGAGTAGATTTGATGGCTGGAATATACTGCAAGTATCTAAGGCCTTGCCTGTGGTACTGGGCACAAACTTGTCTCCTTACTCAAGTGAATGCCACAAATTATTCACCAGATTAGCATCTGGTATGGTGAGATTTCCTGAGTGGAGAGATTGTGCACACTACTTCTATGTAGGCAGCACGGTGGGGCAGCGGTAGAGTTCCAGTGCTGTCTGTATGCAAGTTTGCATGTTGTCCCCCGTGCGTTCATGAGTTTCTCGGGATGCTCCAGTTTCGTCCCACATCACAAAAATAAGCAGATGAATTGGCCACTGAATAGCCCCTTGTGTGGGGATGAGATGTGGAATTTGGGATGGGAATGTGGGGAGGAAAAAATGGGATGAGTATAAATGGCATGTTTGCTGATTGGCATGGATTAGGTGGAAGGGCCTTTCTCTGTGCTGCGTGAATCTATATCCGTGTGATTTGAAGTTGTATCCTCAGAGATAATGAAAGTCTACACAAATCCACTTTCTAAATGAATTATTCACAAAATGCTGGAGTAACTCAGCAGGTCAGGCAGCATCTCAGGAGAGAAGGAATGGGTGACGTTTCGGAGCAAGACCCTTCTTCAGACTGATGTCAGGGGGGCGGGACAAAGGAAGGATATAGGTGGAGCCAGGAAGCAAGATGGAAAACTGGGAAGGGGGAGGGGAAGAGAGGGACAGAGGAACTATCTAAAGTTTAGATAGTTCCTGTCCCTCTCTTCCCCTCCCCCTTCCCAGTTCTCCCTCTAGTTTCCTGTCTCCACCTATATCCTTCCTTTGTCCCGCCTCCGACATCACTCTGAAGAAGGGTTTCGATCCGAAACGTCACCCATTCCTTCCTCCTGAGATGCTGCCTGATCTGCTGAGTTACTCCAGCATTTTATGATTAAGTACCTTCGATTTGTACCAGCATCTGCATTTATTTTCTTACATTCTAAATGAATTATTTCTGCAACGTAATTTCTTGCTGTGCACCTAATTGCGTAACATTCTGATACATTTCTTGGAGTTTTATGAAATAATGTGACATTTTTGCATCAGTGTGGTGCTCAGAATTCATTCCAGACGTGAGCAGGAGCTAACCCAGGCACTGAAGATAAACTCCCATTTTTGTGTTAATAAAACCAAACACTACAAAATAAGCAGCTGTGCTGTTTTTCAATCAGTTGGTACTGAATTTGTATGTATATTTTTAATAAAGTACCACTGAACCATTGGGAATTGTGTTTTTGATTTGAATTAGCCTTTGGTAGCTCTATTAATTCTAGACCATATCTTTGAGGAATACCATAGCCAGAGCTACAATGTGTGCATCATCTGTTAATCTGGCTTGGTACACGTTATGGGCACTAGTGTCCATTATTTACAAGTGAATAGTCACAGCACGTCCAATAATTCTCAAAAGTCGAGTATTTTACCGCCTTGATAATCCCTTTCACATGTAAGCATCAGAAGACCACCTTTACACATGTAATTTAACTAATATTAAAAATTGTCAAAAGTTCATAAGTGATAGGAGCAGAATTAGGCCATTTTGTCCATCAAGTCTACTCCACCATTTAATCATGGTTGGTCTACCTTTCCCTCTCAACCCCATTCTCCTGCCTTCTCTCCATAACCCTGGACACTCTTACTTATCAAGAATCTATCAATCTCTGCTATAAAAATATCCATTGTCGTAGCCTTCTGTAGCAATGAATTCCACAGATTCACCACCCTCTGACTAAAGAAATCCCGTACCTCTTTCTTAAAGGTAGTCCTTTTACTCTGGTCCTAGACTTTCCCACTAGTAGAAACATCCTCTCCACATCCATTCTATCCAGGCCTTTTACTATTCGGTAGGTTTCAATGAGCTCCCCCTTCATCCTTCTAAACCCCGATCTATTGGCCTAGAGTGTCTCACAAGTGGGTATCATTTCAAAGTTGCTCAGGAAGAAAATTAAATATTAAATAAAGCTGAACCAGGTAATAGATTAATTATGGAATCAGAGCTCAAGATCAATGAGCTGAGATTGCAAAAATGTCCTGCAAGCTAGAGTTGATAGAATTAAAGATAAATTAGTTTTAAAAAAATCAATTCCCAGGTTTTCAAACTTATATTATCTGATAAAAAATACCAAGTGATTTTGACCTTGCATTAACTTTTATTATTACATAATGTTTGTGTTCATATTGATTCAAGACTACACATTAATTTTATATACTTATTTCTACACATTAAGTATCCAAAAATAGTTTTTTTTTCTACACCATTGAACTATTTAAAAAAATCCTGTACAGCAACCGGTAGTTACGGGCCAAATTTTGATTATATTACTCTAATCCATCATTTTGAGCAAGAGTAGAATTTAATATAGTAAAATACTGATAAAATTTATAATATTTAATGACGTTTTGATACAAGCACAATTCACATCAGTTACTGAACCTGACCATTTATTGGGTCCAGATACGTTCTGAGTACATATGCAAACAATGAAGATCTATTTAAACTGGATTAGTTATAATACTCTTGAGAAATATGTTTTATTCTCACTATTCCTGATCATCCCTCTGATATGGGATTATTTGAACTTCGTGTGCAATTCGGTTTGCAATTGCTTTGCTACTTGCAGCAATGACTCTGCGCGACATCAGGTCAAATGGGTCTCCTAAAGAAGAAATTAAAGAGTGTTAATGGCAACAGAAGGGATATTCACACAATTACATACTTTACAGCAGTATTTCCGTCAACCTTTAAACTATGAAGGAAATAAATATTAGTCTTATCGAGCAAGAACAGGAGCTACAAATCCAATATGAAATTGGAGTAGGAGGGAAATGCTCAGCGGGTTAGGTAGCATCTATGGAAAAAGCACAGATGTTACCTGACATGCAAAACAACTCCAGGATTTTCTAAATCTGTTAATTTACTCCAGGATAGACACAAAATGCTGAAGTAAATTAACAGGTCAGGCAGCATCTCTGGGGCAAAGGAACAGGTGATGTTTCAGGTCGAGACCCTTCGTCAGACTGAGAGTACAGGGTTTTCTACTTTTATTTAGTCTTAATTCTACACACAGTGTGTAAACCTATCAGACAATAAATCTCCTGAATGTTGATGTTCCTGAATTGTCATATTTTGTTGAATTTGATAAGCGAGCAACAATGTACAATTGATACCTTTAAGATAAAACATCTCCAGGCATTGCATACAAACCGTAGCAAAAACAAACCGAGACGAGTAATATATTAGAAGTGTCCTGAAACATGTACAGAGATTAATTTTTCAAGTGTTTTCACAAGTTATAAGAGTAGAATTAGGGCATTCGGCCCATCGAGTCTACCCCACCATTCAATCATGGCCTCCTAATCCCATGGTCGATCCTGCCTTCTCCCCATAACCATTGACACCCGTTCTAATGAAAAATTTGAATAGGAGTAGGCAGCATGGAAAAGAATCTCAGAGATAAGGGCTCCAATGCTGTAATCATGGATGCAAACTGTGGGACAAAGGGACGAGGCTGAATCAGAAATATGGAGGGAATAGAGATGATGTACAATTGAAAGTATTTAGAGAGGACGCTGAAACCATGAGGATATTTAAATACCAAATGCTGGAGTAACTCAGCGGGGCAGGCAGCATCTGCATAGATGGGATGGGTAACGAGGATCTTGATCCAAAACATCACCCATTCCTTCTCTCTAGAGATGCTGCCTGTCCCACAGTTACTCCAGCATTTTGTGTCTATCTTTGGTATAAACCAGCATCTGCAGTTCCTTCCTACTCAAGATATTTAAACATCTCCCCCCTCACCACCTCTCCAGAACCAGGCTGACATCACACACATAGCCCCCCCCCCCCCCCACCCCTACACTTGTACCGTTTACAATAAATGGACAATTTGCTACTTTTTTTATTCCCGAGCTTAACAATTCACAACTCTTTACCCTCTCGGACGCACATGTTTTTTTTCAGCCCTGGCCTTTGTCCATCACTCTGTCTATCGAATAACCCCCTCGCCTGTGTTTGCCGATTACTGCCCATACTCTGTCCTGCCCCTTCGCTATCCCGGCTTTCTTTCCTGTCCCTCCCCCTCCACCTCCACCCCCCCCCCCCCCCCCCCCATCAGTCTCAAGAAGGCTTATGACTAAAAAAAAATCACCTATCCATGTTCTCCTGGGATGGAGTCTAACCCACTCAGTTATTCCAGAAATTTATGTTTATCTAAGATATTTAAACACGTGGATTAGAAATTTAAACTTGAGGTATAAAAGAGCTGGAACAACCATTCCAGAGTGTTTGACACCACTGGGCCTATATTCGCTGGAGTTTAGAAGAATAAGTGAAAGGCTTGGATAGAGTGGATGTGGTGAGGATGTTTCCCCTAATGGGAGAGTCTAGGACAAGAGGACATAGCCTCAGAATTAAAGGAGATGAGGAGAAATTTATTTACTCAGAGGGTGGTGAATCTGGGGAATTCTTTGCCACAGAAGGCTGTGGAGTAAAGGCAGTGGATATATTTAAGGCAGAGGTAGATAGATTCTTGATTAGTATGGGTGTCAGAGGTTATGGGGGAAAAAACAGGAGAATGGGATTAGGAGGGAGAGATACGGCACGGTAGCGCAGCGGTAGAGTTGCTGCTTTGCAGCGAATGCAGCGCCGGAGACCCAGGTTCGATCCTGACTACGGGTGCTGCACTGTAAGGAGTTTGTACGTTCTCCCCGTGACCTGCGTGGGTTTTCTCCGAGATCTTCGGTTTCCTCCCACACTCCAAAGACGTACAGGTATGTAGGTTAATTGGCTGGGTAAATGTAAAAATTGTCCCTAGTGGGTGGAGGATAGTGTTAATGTGCGGGGATCGCTGGGCGGCACGGACTTGGTGGGCCGAAAAGGCCTGTTTCCGGCTGTATGTATATGATATGATATGATATGATACATCAGCCAAGATTGAATGACGTAGTAGACTTGATGGGCCGAATGGCATAATTCTAATTCTACTACTATCTCTTATGAACTTATGACCTTTTGACCATTCAACAGCAAGAGCAGGGCCAATGAATAAATAGGGCATGGAATGGAGTAGAACATGGGAAGCAGAAACTTGGAAGAGGTGGTATTTGGTGTGCTAGGCAGACCAACCAAGACAGCCTTGGTATAGACAACTGAAAAGGAAACAAAAAACTACATGAGTTGGAGTGCTGAAATAAAAATATTCAGCAGGTCAGGGAACATCTTTGGAAATAGAAACAGAGTTAATGTTTCTGGTTACAGATTTCATCTCCTGGTTGTAAGTTCTGAGGAAAGATCTTCCTATTTTTATCATTTTCTCACCCCTCCCTAGCAAATAATGTGTTCAGTTTCTCCATAGTTTAACTATGAGAAATTGCAGATCATCAGATATTGGACATAGTTAGAGTAGACACATTGAGAAAGGTGGCAGGCAGAATAGAGAGGGATGTTGTCAAATAATAATATCGATTAAGATTAGAGATCCAAAAGATAGTAAATTGGGAATGTGGAGATAATCGCACGCAGAAGAATATTCTAAATCCACTCCAGTAAAAGACATCCTTTTACTCGGAAAATTATGATCTGAAAATACGTTGCTAATACTCATATACAAAACGTTTTATTCAAAGCTACCTGATATATCCAACACAATGCCGCCAGCCTCTGTGACAATGAGTGCGCCTGCTGCCATATCCCAGCAGTGAATACCCATTTCATAGTAGGCATCTGCACCACCAGTTGCCACCATGCACATGTTTATAGCTGCAGATCCGAAAGCTCGAACTCTGAAACACATTCACAAAATATTTTAAAGCTTGATTTAACGTAAACAGTTCACATACCACTAGCTAAAATTTCTCTACCTACACTGGCTTTCAAAACAGTTCATCAGCAAGACCAGTAAATTATTACAGTGCCACATAAAATTGCCAGTAAATCCATCATTGCGCTCCAGCAACAAATGCTGTATGGAATTCAAACGTGAAACACCATCATAAAGTTTGCACACTCAATCAGTTGAATGGAAGATTTTATGGCTTTGAGAAAAATTATTTTAGTGTTTAGATTAATTTATTTTTCCTTTTTTTGGTGACGTTATTTAATCATTTTTTTACTGTCAATATATATTTTTTAATACTTTTGAACTTTGGGAACTTCCAGAAGCATTAAAATACATGTGAATGTTGAGAGGGAGTAAAGTTTGGAGTTATCGAAATTGGGGTTTGTTTTCAAGACTCCATTCCATCATGCAAAGCCTTGTTGGCTTCATAGATCAAGGCCATTAGGCTTTCAGTCGTAGTCATACAGTGTGGAAACAGGCCATTCGGCCCAACTTGCCCACACCTTCCAACATGTCCCATCTACACCAGTTCCACCTGCCAGCATTTGGCCCATCTCCCTCTAAACCCACCCTATCCATGTACCTGTAAAAGTTTCTTAAACGTTGCGATAGTACATGCAACCTTTTGGTTTTTTTTAAGTTCTTCTTTACGGATACATAAAAAATTGTAAGATAAATTTAGAACTGTGAATCTCAGCAGTCACTTGCACTTGGAAAATCCCGTTAATGTTTCACATTCTACTCAGTTAATTTACTGGGAATCAAGTTTACAGACCATCTAACATTCCTCTCATAATCTGAAAGATGGATGTCATGTACTAATTTTCCCCCTGAAGTATTAATTCTCTCCACTCTATTATCTTTAAACCCATGCACAAAACATTGGATTTGATGCTGGAAAAGCAATTCAAAAGAGGACCTTTTCTATCAGTGACTAAATAAAACAAGAGCCCATTAGTTAAGGCTAGTTTTGAAAAGTGGTACCACTCCTCAAAGCATTCTGAGTGTTTTTATCAAGGAAATTATACAGGCTAGCCATGACAAAGAAGTATAATCAAAATGAATAGTGAATCAGTTTCCTATTTACCTTGTGAAAGACACCTACCCATGGCTTGGAATAGAAATAAGTTTTTCCATATTTGAAAGTACTGTCTTCACAATTTCTGGCGTGCGATTAGATCCAAGCTCAGTTACAATGAGAGCTTTGCTTATATCTGTAAAATTTAAAGTAATACAATGGGAATGATCAAGGTATATAACAGTAGTCATGCATTAATACTAAAAACATGAGAAGTAAAAAGCACTTCTAGATGACATTTCATTTCCTCAAATTCTGTTTGGATTATTGAATTTTTTTCTTTAGGATTGTACGTTTATGACCACAAGCATCCATGACTGGCAAGAGTAAAAAATACTGTCCAAAGCTTGTCCAAGCTGTGGCAAATGCTCCTTTATTTCCTCTCTTTCCATCATTCATGAGCCCAAATATTCCTTGAAGGTGAAATAGTGACTTGTACATTTTTGAACTGAGCATAACATTCCTTGCTCACAAAGTGATCTCCTCTACAATAGGAAACCCAATGTTGAATTGGTTGACACTTTGTAGAGCATGCCTGTTTAATTTGCAAGAGTGACCCCGAACTTTGATTTGCCTGGTATTTTAATCTCCATTCCTTTTACACTATTCTCTTTAGCCCCCTTCACTGCTCCAATTAAACTCAATGCAAGCTCAAAGAGCACTGCCGCATGAATAATGAATTCATCCAGTTTTGATAATCAAACTTTCATGTCATGGTTTCTGGAGAAAAAGAATAGGTGACGTTCTGGGTCGAGTCTGAAGAGGGGTCTCAACCCGAAACGTCGCCTATTCCTTTTTTCCAGAGATGCTGTCTGACCCACTAAGTTTGACGGCACTGGTGCTGGAGTTTAGAGGAATGAGGGGGACTTCATTGAAATGTTCCGAATAGTGAAAGTTGGATAGAGTGGATGTGGAGAGGATGTTTCTACTAGTGGGAGAGTTTAGGACTAGACGTCAGAGCCTCAGAATTAAAGGACATTCCTTTAGGAAGATGAGGAGAAATTTCTTTACTCAGAGGATGGTGAATCTGTGGAATTCTTTGCCACAGAAGGCTGTGGATGCCAAGTCAATGGATATCTTTAAGGAAGAGATAGATAGATTCTTGATTGGTATGGGTGTCAGGGGTTATGGGGAGAAGGCAGGAGAATGAGGTTAGGAGGGAGAGATAGATTAGCCATGAATGAACGGCGAAGTAGACTTGATGAGCCGAAAGGCCGAATTCTGCTCCTGTCACTGATCTTATGACATGAGTTACTCCGGCATCTTGTGTCTATCTTCAGTGTAAACCAGCATCTGCAGTTCCTTCCTACGGATTTCTAGTCATGATGCTGCCCAACTGAATATTTCCAGCACTTCTGTTTTTTTTAATCTCTCTGTGTTCACAAAAAATGACTGCAAAGAGTGAATTATTAAATTTAGCTCTTACCCTACTAAGTAAATCTATAACCAAATAAAGCAGTAAATATGTGCCTGCCTCTTGCTATGCAATCAGATATCAGCTAGTGCTACAATTTGAGAGTAAACTCGTATAGTAATTTTAGCCAGAGTTCTCACGCCTGCCAAAGAGGTATACAAAGCTGATTAAATTGGATTACAAAGCTTTCAACTATCAAGTAGTTCCCTGAAATGCTAAGCGTGCACATGAAGCTCCCCATATCTATAAGATACTGGGAAATTGCCTATATTCATGGTGTCATATTCCAGCATCAAAAAACTGAAGCATAAAATGGGATCAAAAGGGCGAATAATTAAACTTAAAAAAAAATGCTATTAATTTACCAATTTAAAAAAAATGTAATGCTCTTATTGGAGCAGTCTGACTTTGTCTGTGATTTAATATAACAAACAAAACATTAAAGAAAATCCCCAGATTAACCAGTCATTTAACAAGATACTGTTTGTAAATTGTTGCCATGTGTCCATTGAAGAGATATCCAGTCCTAAGTCATGTAGTGGCCAAGTCGCTGAAATATTTCATTGGCATTAAAGGATTTTGGAATGTCGTGAGGTTGCGAAAAGTTTTACATAATCCTACATTTCTTCATCTCTTAATGCACTGAGAAAATGGTAGTGATCTGTTTAAACTGCTGCAGTTCTTATGAAGATGAGTTCCCACAATGGGATTTTTAGATAGGAAATTGCACTTCAAAAGGACTCGAAAAATCACGAACACATAAAACGTATTACATTATATATTTCTATCAAATTATGATTACTATTTGAGGAAAAAAAGGGTTTCTGAAGAATAAAAATGGTGTTCTGTCCATAGGCTTAACTATTGCCAGAGAAATTACTTTATATTCATGAATGCAGGGCCCTGGTGAGACCACATTTGGAGTATTGTGTGCAGTTTTGGTCTCCTAATTTGAGGAAGGAATCCTTGCTATTGAGGCAGTGCAGCGTAGGTTCACGAGGTTAATCCCCGGGATGGCGGGACTGTCATATGAGGAAAGATTGGAAAGACTGGGCTTGTATTCACTGGAATTTAGAAGAATGAGAGGGGATCTTATATACAAGTATAAAATGATAAAAGGACTGGACAAGCTAGGTGCAGGAAAAATGTTCCCAATGTTGGGGGAGTCCAGAACCAGGGGCCACAGTCTAAGAATGAAGGGGAGGCCATTTAAAACTGAGATAAGAAAAAACTTTTTCACCCAGAGAGTTGTTAATTTGTGGAATTCTCTGTCACAGAAGGCAGTAGTAGGCCTATATGAATCACTGGATAAATTTAAAAGAGAGTTAGATAGAGCTCTAGGGGCTAGTGGAATCAAGGGATGTGGGGAGAAGGCAGGCACGGGTTACCGATTGTGGATGATCAGCCATGATCACAATGAATGGCGGTGCTGGCTCGAAGGGCCAAATGGCCTCCTCCTGCACCTATATTCTATGTTTCTATGAATCATTGTTTGAAAGGATCTCAGCAATTTATCGAAAATCATAAAAACCCAGTAATCTTTATAGATAAAAATGAATGAACATTAATAAATTGGAATTTATATCATGTGAAACAAATTCACACACATCTCATTCTGCAGGAATATCATAGTATAGATAGATCCCCCCTTCCCCAACTCTCTGTCAATGTTGATTTACACATGATCATTGTGCACATATCCAGGTTTCAACGTGGATATCTAAGATTTTCATATATAATTTTTTTTTTACATTGCAAAAAGCCACGAGATAAAGCAATAAAAGCGATAAAAGAATGTGCAGGTTTACTTCAATGTAAATTAGTAGTAAGAGCTTAAACCCAATCTGAGTTACCAATTTAAATCAAGCAAATCCAACAAATTAATTGTGTGTTTTTTTAAAGTCCAGATTGTGCTGGCCATTATATCAGTGGGATATTTATAGTCATACTGAAATAAGCCCTTTGGCCCAATTCGTCTGTGCTGACCAAGATTGCCCATCTAAGCAGGACAATTGTTTGGTGCATATCCCTTTAAACCTTTCCTATCCATTTTCAAGAATTTTCTTTTGAATATGCTTCATGCAACCAACATAAATATCCATTTCTCTCTTCACTAATTCAATGTCACAAAAGGACATCTGTACTTCTTATGGTGTTTTCTTCTAAAGCCCTGCATAGCAAGGAAGCCTCAAGCTCATTTCATAGTTGCCTGCGAAAGCCCAAAGATTAATATTCACGCGACCGTAAAGCTAGTTGAAGGCATTAACTTACTTTCCTGTCCAGAAACACTCAACTGGTGGCCATTGCAAAATGCCCCCTGCCCTCTTCGAGCTGTGTACATCTTGTCCTCCACGCAGCTATATATCACACCAACTTCACTCTAGGTGCAATGTACAGAAAATAAGATAATCAGCGCACTATAAAACTTTAAAATGACCAATTCAAAAAACAACATTTGAGGTTCACAACATGCATTCATAGTGCCACTTTAGCAAAATTAAACGCTGCAAGGTACTTAGTCATACAAAATACGGCACTATCCAAAGGAGATGACATTATCTATCTATTTATTTTTCCGGTCAATTCAATACAACAGATTAACCATACAGTTGTGAAAGTTAAATAATATGAAATCATTATATCAAAAATAAAACAATATAATCACACATATTCTCTGACTGAAATAAAATGTGTAGGCAGAAGCCAAAGCTTATTGTGCCTACCCTTAATACTTAACAAAGCATTACCCTAACTAGCCAAAATAGCAGTGAAACAAAACAATTAAACAAAATATAATTAAAAAAACACAACATCATAAGTCAGAAGCAGATAAACAAAACATAGAAAGAAACACAAATATAATTAAGAAACATAATTTCTGTCATGTCAGTCATTTCTCAGTGCTGATCACATATTTTGTATCTTTCAAATATAATATTTTTGAACATTTTCTTGAATTTACACATATTACTACACTCTTTTAATTCATTGTTGCAACTATTCCATAAATTGACCCCTTTAACCGTCACACATTTTTCACATTTGTCTTACCCTCTTTTTTTCAAACATATAATTTCCCCAGAGTGGATACCTGCTCTCCCTCACTGAAAACAAACCTTGGATACAGTGAGGAAGTGTTCTTTCTTTTGCTCTAAACATTATTTGTAGAATATTAAAGTCTACTAGGTCCATAAACTTTAGGGCATATGATTTCATAAATACTGGGTTGGTTGGGTCATTATAACCAGACTTATTGACAATTCTTATGGCTCTTTTTTGCAGATAAAGATTGAATTAGTGCTAGTTTTGTAGGTGTTTCCCCATACTTCCACACAATATGTAAAGTATGGAACAATGAGTGAGCAATATAAAGCAAATAGTGAATTTTGATTCAAGATGTCCTTAGTTTTGTGCAGTACTGCAATGGATTTAGCCAGTTTTGATTTGATATGTTTTACGTGATTTGATACGTGAGGTTTCCAACAGAGTTTTTGATCTATTATCACTACCAAGAATTTATTTTCATACGCTCTTTCAATTTCTACATCATTAATCATAAGTGTTACCTCAGAATTTATTTTACGATTTCCAAACACAATAAATTTTGTTTTACTTAGATTTAATGACAATTTATTGGTATCAAACCATGACATTATGATTGTGACAAAATGAATGGTCAAAGAGAGACATTAAATAACACCTTAAAAGGACGAGGTAGAATAGGCTGTTTGTGAAGAGCTTCAGAGCTGGATGACTAAAGACATGCAGAGGTAGAACAGTGCAAGGATAAGTATTTACATTTCTATAATTGCTGGTGTAATAGGGAGACAAATTTAATGATAAATATAACTGAACATTATCGGCAATCTAATTCTAGGACAAATGCAAACGTCACAACAGTCTTATTCTTTACAAATGTTTATAAGTTATGGAATAATAAAAAATGAACAATTGTATTCTGTTCATTACATTTGCATTACCTGCTTATTTACATAAAATCCAATAGAAACAGCTACAAAAGGAAACCTGTAAAATAAAAGTCTGAATTGAGCAAACAATTTTCATTCTATTAATTTCACATTCTTTTTTATGTGACTTCAAAATGTAATTGAATTTTTTTGTAATTACCACAAAGCAGTCCTAAACAGTTTGTATATGTATATGTTTATCCGTGAAAATAAACCTATTCCAGCCAAAAGCCATACCTGTGGACAAAATTAGTGGTCCCATCAATGGGATCAATTATCCACGTGGGATTATCTGTAAGTATACTTGTTGCTCCATCCGCCACAGACTCTTCACCGATAAAACTGAAATAAATAACAAATTATAGCAGAATGACGAAAGTTAAATCTTAACATTATCCGATAATCAGTCAAAGTAGGGTCCCGACCTGAAACGTCACATATCCATGTTCTCAAGAGATGCTGCCTGACCAACAGAGTTACTTTGTGTCTTCCAAAAAAAATAAATTGTTTTATGTTTTAATTTTAGAGATCCAGCGTGGAAACAAGCCTTTTGGCCCACCAAGTCCGCATTGACTTATACAATAAAATTGTGGTTATCTGACACTTCCCAAATAGTGCACTCCTGTATACAGTAAATTAGAGGGATAATCAAGGGGGAGTACTGATGCAGTACACTTGCCGACACTGAATTAAGCAGTATATTTGATTAACTGATACCAGTTGAATCTAGCAGACCACTCTTTTATAATAAAGGATGAACAATCTGCACCAAAGTAATGTTTAGATGAATTTGAAGTGAGATCGGCAGCTGGCCCTTCCATACAAGAAATGCGTCAAACCTCATTTTTATGGGAAACGCACTTTCTTCCTACAGTTAAATCATAGTAATTTATAGTGCAGAGGGAACATGCCTTGCCTAACCTTCAAACTATCTTTATTTGGATTTCACTGGACTTTATCTTGCACTAAATGTTACAGCCTTTACACTGTGGACAGCTTGATTGTAATCATGTATAGTCTTTTCACTGACTGGATAGCATGCAACAAAAAAAGCTTTTCACTGTACCTTGGTACACATGACAATAATAAACTAAACTAAGGGAAAACAATTTATTTGGACTATTTCCACTCTTGTTCCGCAAATTTTAGCAGTTTATTAAACACGAGGACTTCTTTCTCCACAACATTTTCAGATAGTGAAATCCAGATCCCCACCATTCTTTGTGGGGAAAAATCCTGAACTCTTATCCTTCTACCAACGACCTTAGTCTTTTAATATGATGGAAAAGACTAGCCATAAAGTCTAAACCAAATATAGATCATTGTGTTTTAAGGGATCAGTAAACTATTGTAAACAAAGCTCAATTGGAAGTATATTTTCGTGTTGCGATAATGTTGTGCTAAAGTGTACATTGTATTCAGATTACTTCAATAATCCTTTACCTGTGTGAAGGAAATTTTTCCTTTAGAATGCACAGAATCATTTTCTCTACATTTTTATCAGTCTCGGTCACCAAGTCTGCCGGAGAACTTTTAATCAAAACAGTCTGTTCATTTTTCAAAGCTTCGCGAATAACCTGCAGAGAGAATAGGGTGGATTTATCAAAGAGAACTGAATCCAATTGAACATTTCTTTAAACCTATAATTTCCATTTCTCTACCATTTAGCTCAATGTTGACTGATTAGAAAAAAATGTTCTTCTTGATTATTTCGGTTCTCTAGTACTGTAATAATCTTCTTAATCCGTTTTGATCTATTTTCTACTGCTTATGTGTTACTTCGCTGTGCCAAAATATTTAATTCTCCCCCACAAAACACAAGCAAACTTCCTGGGAATTTAACAATCTCAACTCTGTTGAGATGCTCCTTGGCCTGTGTAGATGCCACCTCGCTCAGCACTGGACCAAATGTCCAAGGAACCTTAAACCCGTCTTCCTGTACCATCTCTGCAGTGCACGTGCATCTGTACTACTTTTTTTATTACTGTAGTCACTGGTATGTGGCAAAGGAAGTAATCCAGAGCTCATCATCTTTAAGGTCTTACTTCAGAATCTCTTTCTTAACTCCTTAAAGATATGCCCACAGAACTTAAACCCCTTAAAAAAAAGATCCATTATGAAATGGGCTACAACTTTAGCTTCTTAGCTTCAGTTTTAGAAATGCAGCATGGAAACAGACCCTTCAACCCATCAAGATCATGCCAACCATTCACACTAGTTCTAAACTTATGCCAGTTTCACACCTGCTCCCTACACTTTAAGGACGTTTTTAAGCACAAGCCAAATAACCAACAAATTTACACATCTTTGAGATGTGGGAGGAAATCAGAGCACCCAGAAGAAACCCACAGTTGCAGGAAGAATGTGCAAACTCCACACAGGCAGCACCCACGGTCAAGATTGAACCCGGGACTCTGGCACTGCGAGGCAGAGTCCAGAATGTGATGCAGTTGATATCCTTACCTCTGACAGGAAAGAGCATCTGAAATCATGTCTGCAACTTCAGAAACAGTCGTCTGGTCAGGATAAAATACTGATCAGAGAGTAAGATGCCCTGAGGATCCTCCTGAACTACTTTCCTGCCCTTAAAAAATATTTCTTTGGCTGTCACATATTCCCTGTTGGCCTGAACTCAAGTTGCAGGGTAAACATCTCCTGCATTTGCCATTCATGAAACACTCATGTTCATGGATCACCATCACTCCCGCTCCTTGCCACCCAACGTCCCTTTCGTCATTAACCAACCTTTCAGTCATCTGCACCAACATAGGTCTATAATGCTTCATTGTGTATTAGGAGATTTGTGATGCATTACAGGACCGTCAAATAATACCTCAACATAATTTACATTTGCAAACTGACTTCACTTTTACTAGGTCTCCTTGATGTACAATCACTCCATTGCTTCCTAATATCAAGGGCAATCATCCTCTCCTCATCTCTGGAATTCTGTTGGACCAAGGCTGTGATGAGGAAAGAAGGTTGTAGCTCATCGGGTAAATGACAAAGAATATTTTTCTATTATCAATGAAACTGCAATATGATTCATTTATCGGAAACTCAAGTATAACAACTTTGGGATTAGAGAGGTACATGGATAGGACCGGTTTGGAGGGATATGGGCCAAACTCGGGCAGGCGGGACATGTTGGCTGGTGTGGGTAAGTTGGGCCGAAGGGCCTGTTTCCACACTGTATCACTCTATGAGTATGAGAAACTGCGACCAACGGTAATATGCCCACTGTAGAATTGAATAAAAAGGTAAATGGGCTGCTGTGAGCCAGGCAGTGGTGCACTGAGGAATCAATCCTTCAAAAGAGAAGAAATTATAAGGAGCCAAACACTAAGTGAATACTGGAGTTGGAGAAAGTATGAAAACAAAATAAAATGACTGCATTTCCTAGAAAAGTAAAATAATCCATCTTCCCACAGCAAATATAAACATAGCACAAAAAGTAAGGAAATTTGTGTTTGGTAGATTATTTCTTTGTTGTAACAATGCTTCTTGGCAATAAATCTTATACCGTTGGAAAGCCTGTTTATTTCCCTTTTAAATGGTGCCACATTTGTAAGGAACATGCATTTGTGGGATGAGCAGCAGAGCTGAGTATATGGGTTGCGCCCATGAAAAATTTGCCAAATCTTCTCTGCCAATGCCAAACAACTTATTCTGCTGTTGCTATTGACTCTTGTTTTGAGCTTCTGGTACCCCCAGGTGCTGACAATCAGGTGCCTGATTGGCACCTGACTGGCAGCATCGGTGAGCATGGGCCCTGCTACAGTGGTCAGTAGGTGTCTGCTCCAAGAATCGGCATGCCACGTTTGACTGATCTGGATAGGGCCCGTGCGATAGGGCAACTTCAAGCTGGTGTTCCGCAAAACCAAGTTGCGGCATTATTTGGAGTGAGCCCTAGTACCATCTCCAAAGTGAAGGCCAAGTTCCATATAACGGGGGATGTCAGGGACAGGCCGCGAAGTGGGCGTCCCAAGAAGACGACACCCGAAGAAGACCGTTTCCTCATCCTGTCAGCACTTAGGAACCGTAGGCTGTCTTCTACAGATTTGCAGTCAAGGTTTGCAGGACGATATGGCCGACGGCTCTCTGCCCAGACAATTCGGAACAGACTGCACGCAGCCGATCTCCGGTCTCATAGGGCTGCCAGGAGGCCTGCCATGACTGCTCTTCACCGTCAGGCCCGTTTGCGCTGGTGTCGGCAACACGTGCACTGGAACCTGAACACGTGGAGGAACGTTATGTTCAGCGATGAGTCCAGATTCTGCCTACGGCAGTTGGATCATAGGGTCAAAGTGTGGAGAAGACGCGGAGAACGCTATGCTGATTGCTGCACCGATAGAGTAACATCTTTTGGTGGAGGCAGTGTGATGGTGTGGGGCGGCATCTCCCTCACTGGAAAAATGAGGCTTGTCACCATTGGAGGCAATCTCAATGCAGAGATATCGAGATGAGATTCTGCAACCAGTGGCAATCCCATATCTCCACAGTCTGGGACCGAACTCTATCCTCCAAGATGACAATGCTCGCCCCCACAGAGCAGGGTTTCTCAGAGACTACCTCCAGAATTTGGGAGTGGAGAGGATGGAATGGCCTGCCAGCAGTCCTGACCTCAACCCCATTGAACACTTGTGGGATCAGCTTGGGCGTGCTGTTCGTGCCAGAGTGACCAACACAACCACGTTGGCTGACTTGTGACAAATGCTGGTTGAAGAATGGGATGCCATCCCACAACAGTGTGTGACCAGGCTGGTGACCAGCATGAGGAGGAGGTGCCAGGCTGTTGTGGCTGTGTATGGTTCTTCCACACGCTACTGAGGCTCCTGTTTATTAAATGAATAAATTGTTAAATTGCCAATATGTCTTGTTTCTTCAGACTTCAATCATCCAATCCACCAAACAACACCGAACAAGAGTCAATGGCAGAATAAGCTGTTTGGCATTGGCAGAGAAGATTTGGCAGATTTTTCATGGGCGCAACCCACATATTCATCTCTGCTGCTCATCCCACAAATGCATGTTCCTTACAAATGTGGCACCATTTAAAAGGGAAATAAACAAGCTTTCCAACGGTATAAGATTTATTGCCAAGAAGCATTGTTACAACAAAGAAATAATCTACCAAACACAAATTTCCTTACTTTTTGTGCTATGTTTATAACCAATTATCTTTACTGCACGCATGGTCATTTATCTTTGTTTTTTAAAGATATTCTCTCTTCAAAAACAATGAAAGCTTTCAATGCATTTTCTAAGGATTAATTATACACCAATTTAGCAAAATGAAATAAGTAAAAGCTTAAATTTAAAATTATTTTTCATGCCAAATTCTATACGATTAAAATATCATCTTTTAAAACAAAGTCAGAGGGATGTAGAAATTCAATTTCCATGATTTACTCACTGCACCAGCTTTCCGAGCAACGGCAACTGCTACTTCCATACACTCTCGCCATGGATCGGAGGCCCCACGGATATTTTCCATCTTCCTTCTGAAAATCCCCATGTCAAAAAGACATGGCAATATTAAAGAATTGTTTTGCTTTTTCCATATATATAACTCTAGCATCAAAGATTCATGCTAAATGATGTATGGTATTGAAACAGAAGCATATCTGGCCTAGAACATTGAAGCTTAGCCCAAACGTTGCAAAATGTGACTGGTAAATGTTAAGTGGTTCAGCAAAAACTATGCTCAATAACGCAAAAATCATCACCTAATACGAATACATTATTTACACAGTGTTACTGGTTGCCTCACGGCCTGGTACATCAACCCGAAAGCCTAGAAACGAAGGATATTATGCAAAGTGGTGGACACCACATGGTCCATCATGGGTACCGACCTCCCCACCGTTGAAGGGATCTACAGGGGACATTGCTTTGTAAATACAGACAGCATCATCAAAGTCTCGCACTACACTGGCCATGTTCGTATTTCAATCCTACCATGGGGAGAAGGTGGAGGAGTCTGAAAACAGTGGCCAACAGGTTCAAGAATAGCTTCTTCCCAACAACAACCATGTTCCTGAGCACTACATGACACTAACCGCAACTATGAACTGTTTTTTGGTTGCATAAGGATTTACTTTACTTTTTCATAAGTATTGGGGTTAATAATATATAATTTTTAAAAAATCAATAAATCATCTTTGTGTACAGGCCTGTTCATGCTGCAAGTAAGAATTTCATTGTTGCGTTGTTAGTACATGACAATTAAACTCTTGTTTCTATTTCTCAATACTGACTCTTTTCACAGATTTTGAGCAGAGTAAGCCATTTTCACCAGTTCTCTGATTGAACAGAGTAACAAAGCTACAGGACAAAATATACTGGCTACAGTGCCCTCCATAATGTTTGGGACAAAGACCCATCATTTATTTATTTGTCTCTGTACTCCACAATTTGAGATATGTAACAGAAAAAAAATCACATGTGGTTAAAGTGCACATTGTCAGATTTTATTAAAGGGTATTTTTATACATTTTGGTTTCACCAAGTAGAAATTACAGCTGTGTTTATACATAGTCCCCCATTTCAGGGCACCATAATGTTTGGGACACAAGGCTTCACAAGTGTTTGTAATTGCTCAGGTGTGTTTGTGCCTCCTTCAAGCAGGTATAAGAGAGCTCTCAGCACCTAATCTTTCCTCCAGTCTTTCCATCACCTTTGGAAACTTTTATTGCTGTTTATCATGAGGACCAAAGTTGTGCCAATCAAAGTCAAAGAAGCCATTATGACACTGAGAAACAAGAATAAAACTGTTAGAGACTTCAGCCAAACCTCAGGCTTACCAAAATCAACTGTTTGGAACATCATTAAGAAGAAAGAGAGCACTGGTGACCTTACTAATCGCAAAGGGACTGGCTGGCCAAGGAAGACCTCCACAGCTGATGACAGAAGAATTCTCTCTAATAAAGAAAAATCCCCAAACACCTGTCCGACAGATCAGAAACACTCTTCAGGAGTCAGGTGTGGATTTGTCAATGACCACAGTCCACAGATGAAACACGGTGGTGGGGGTGTTATGGCCTGGGCATGTATGGCTGCTGAAGGTACTGGCTCACTTATCTTCATTGATAATGCAACTGCTGATGGTAGTAGCATAATGAATTCTGAAGTGTATAGACACATCCTATCTGCTCAAGTTCAAACAAATGCCTCAAAAATTGGCTGGCAGTTCATTCTACAGCAAGACAATGATCCCAAACATACTGCTAAAGCAACAAGAGTTTTTCAAAGCTAAAAAATGGTAAATTCTTGAGTAGCCAAGTCAATTACCCAATCTGAAGCTAATTGAGCATTCCTTTTATATGCCGAAGAGAAAACTGAGGGGGACTAGCCCCCAAAACAAGCATAAGCTAAAGATGCCTGCAATACAGGCCTGGCAGAGGCATCACCAGAGAAGACACCCAGCAACTGGTGATGTCCATGAATCGCAGACTTCAAACAGTCATTGCATGCAAAGGATATGCAACAAAATACTAAACATGACTACTTTCATTTACTTGACATTGCTGTGTCCCAAACATTATGGTGCCCTGAAATGGGGGGACTATGTATAAACACTGCTGTAATTTCTACATGGTGAAACCAAAATGTAAAAAAAAGGCCTTAATTAAAATCTGACAATGTGCACTATAACCACATGTGATTTTTTTCTATTACAAATCTCAAATTGTAGCGTACAGAGGCAAATAAATAAATGATGGGTCTTTGACCCTAACATTATGGAGGGCATTGTAGATCCTATGACTTTTAGCTCGTATAGGCTTAAAAGGCCAAGTTCCCTGCCATGAGGAAAATTTCTAATTTGAGAATTCTCTTGATATCATATCATTTCTCAAGCATTATCAACACAGAAACATGACCTGGAGGCCTGCGACTAATGGTGTGCCTCAGGGTTCAGTGCTGGGCCCATTGCTATTTGTCATGTATATAAATGCTCCTGGGACACAAAGATGGGGGCAAGGAGAGGGACGATAGTTTGTTGGAACTGGTCCAGTACATTGAGAGTGCAGGCTGACAGGATTTTGGACTTTGAATAATAGTGCCAAAAATGGCGGCACCCACATGCGTAATATATACAAAATGAATTTCACTGTACAGTTGCATATGTGACAAATACAGCACTGTCGAATTATATTGAAATGATGTGGATGAGAATGTATAAGGCAAGATTAGTAAATTTGCAGATGACACTAAATTGGGTGGTATTATAGAGAGCGAAGATGGTTATCAAAAATTGCAGAGGATCTTGATCGGTTGGGCAGGTACTTGAGGAAATGGCTAATGGAGTTTAATACAGAGAAGTGCGAGCTGTTTCATTATGGGAAACCAAACCAGGGCAGGATCTACACAGTGAATGGCAGGGCTCTGCGGAGTATTGTAGTGACGAAGATTTCGGAGTGCAGGTATACACTTCCTTGAAGCGTTACAAGTAGATAGCGTGGTGAACAAGGCTTTCGGCACATTGGCCTTCATTGGAGTATTGAGTATAGAAGTTGGGACGTCATGTTACACTTGTACAAGACATTGGTGAGGCCACATTTATAGGTGTTCAGTTTTGGTCACCCTGTTTTCGGAAAGATGTTGTTAAGCTGGATAAGGTTCAGAAAAGATTTACGAAGATGTTCCCAGGACTCGAGGGAACTGAGCTACAGGGCTAGGACTTTATTTCTTGGAGAGCAGGAGGATGAGGGTAGAGGTGTATACAATCATGAGAATGAATAGATAGGGTAAATGGACAGATTGATTTACCCAGAGTAGGGGAATCAAGAACCAGTCATAAGTTTAAGGTGAGGGGGGCAAGATTTAATTGGGACCTAAGGGACAATGTTTTGACGCAGTTACACAATGGGTGGTAGATGTATGGAATGGGCATCCGTAGGAGGTAGTTGAGGCAAGTACTATTACCACATTTAAGAAACATTTGGACAGATACGTGGATAGGATAAGTATAGAGGGATATAAATAAGCCAAACGCAGGCAGGTGGGACTCGTGTAGATGGGGAATGTTGGTTAGGATGGGCAAGTTGGGCCAAAGGGCAAGTTGGGCCAAAGGGCCTGTTTCCGCGCTGTATGACTCTAACTTATTTTCAAAAGCATGCCATCGGCAGAAACAAGCTATGTTGGAATACTCCTGCATTAGAACAGTGATTAAACTTCATTGACAGTAAGGTGTGTTTACGAGACATTCTCGTCTTGTCTAAACTTATCTGGTTAATTATATCAAATGTACTAACTGGCTGCTGTGTTTTTCTGCATTCTCGTAACTGTGAAAAACATGCAAACAATTTAGATCGTTTCACTCAAGATTCGAGTATCTGCAGTCCCTTGTGTCTGCTTTCTTTCAACGCAAATTTATCACGTCGAAAATTGGCCAACAAGCCTCAAGGTCGGTGAGATGGACAAGGTCAGCTGCCTCTCCGAGATGATCCGCACCAGAGGGCGGGCAAGGGGGGGTGAGGGGCAGGGGTGATCTCTGTCCTTCCCCCTTGACCTGTTCACCCACAACCCAAGTCCCCTTCCCCAACCGCCTCGTCCCCCTCTCCTGTCACCCCGCCCGCCCACATCCCCTCTGCTCACCAGTCCCCCGCTCCACTCTCCTGTCACCCTACGCAAGGTCCCCTCTCTGAACCCCCCTTCCCTTCCTGACCCCACCCCCCTTCCCTTCCTGACCCCACCCCCATCCCCCCCCTGACCCTACACAACCTAGTCCCCTCCCCGACCCACCTATCTCCTCCTTGACCCACCATCCCATCCCCTCCTCTCCCTTACCCCCCCTCCCCTTCCCCTCCATTCTCCCCTCCCCCTCTCTAATCTTCTCTCCCTGCACCCTCCCTGTCCCCTCCCCCTCCTCTCCCTGACCCCCCATTCTCCCCCTCCTCCCTAATCTCTCCCTCACCCCCTCTCCTTCCTGGTCCCCGACCCTCCTTCCCCTCCCTGACCCCCCCCATTCTCCCCTCCCTTCTCCCTCCTCCTTAATCTCTCCCTGACCCCCTCCCCTTTCCCTCCCTGACCCCCCCCATAATCTTCTCTCCCTGCCCCCCCCCCCTTTCCCTGACCCGCCATTCTCCCCCCTCTAATCTTCTCTCCCTGCCCCCTCCCCCTTCCTGACCCCCCTCCCCGACCCCTCCATTCTCCTGTCCCTCCTCCTCCCTAATCTCCACTCCCTGCCACCCCCCTTTTCCCTACCCATCTACTCTCTCCCTCTCTCTCCCCCCACCCCACCCCACCCGCAACCGCAACCCAACCACCAGACACCCGCAGGGCCGCAGGGCCGCAGACCCCAGCAACGTCAGACAGTGCCGCTGCCCGCTCGCGGCTGCAGCCTGGGCCCGGGGTCGGAACGCGCGAGGCTGGGACTCACCTGCACCGCCCGACCAACCGCCTCTCCTCTCCTCTCCTCTCTCTCCTCCCTCCCGGCGCCGCCCACTGCCCATGCGCGCACACCCGGGGACCGTCTCCAAACGGGCAGGAAGCGCAGAACGGGGGGGGGGGGGGGGGGGGGACCGTCTCCAAATGGGCCGCGAACGCGAAGCGAAGAACCCGGGGACTGTCTCCAAATGGGCCGTGAGCGCCAAACGCAGAGCGGAGGGACCGTCTCTACATGGGCAGGGAACCCATTTGATCAGTACGGATGTCAAGGGTTATGGGGAGAAAGGGATTGAGACGGACAGATAGATCAGCCATGATCTGAAGAAGAGTCTCGACGCGAAACGTCACCCATTCCTTCCCACCAGAGATGCTGCCTGTCCCGTTGAGATACTCCAGCATTTTATGTATATCTTCGGTTTCAACCAGCATCTGCAGTTCCGTCCTCCACAGCCATGATTGAATGGTGGAGTAGACTTGATGGGCCGAATGGCCTCATTCTGCACCTATCACTAATGAACATGAGCACTATGCGGTAAAGAGGGCAGCCTGCACACACACAGGTCACTTACACTGTGCTTCAGCCGGTACCCCCCATCACCAATCCCAGGCTTTGTCATCTTAGACCACATTGAACACAAAAGGTGGTGAACACTGCCTAGTCCATCATGGATTCTGCATCAAAAAAATTTACAGGCGTTCCTGCCTCAAAAAGCCAACCAGCATCATCAGTGACCCACACCACCCTGGCTCTGCTCTCATTTCTCAACTACCGTCGGGAAGAAGATATGGGAGCCTGAAAATTGCAAAGTCCAGGTTCGGGAACAGCTTCTTCCCTACAGCCATCTGGCTATTAAACACTAAAACCTCCAAATAAGTTCTGAACTACATAGACTTAGGGGCATAGGTTTTGTCTTTTTGTGCGTGCGCGTGTGTGAATTTCATTGTTCTATCTGGGCCATGTGACAATAAAACCCTTGAGTCTTGTCTTAATGTGCAACTCTCAGCTCTGAAGGAAGTGCAGAACCCTGCAACCCTCCCCTTCCGTCTAGCATTCATCTTTGCAAGGTAGAAAGTTTGATCCTGTGTTCCATGCTAACTTCAAGGAGAGCAATTCCATTAGTCCACCCGCCTTGTAGAACATCTGTAATTTCTTACATGTCCATCAACGTCCTTTAAAAAAAATAGATACAAGGTGCTGGAGTAACTCAGCAGATCAGGTAGCACATCTGTATCATTTCTTTCCCCACAAACTTTCATTGAGGGTTATTTATTAAGGCCAGTTACCCTTCCAGCCTGACATTGAGATGGGAGGGAGTGAAATGGAGAGTAAAGTGGAACACTCAACAGAAACTCTTGCAATCACAAGGAGAGCAAATAAATTCCATGAGATAGCGCCCCAAAAAAGGTCAAATCTGGGTTTCTGGAGCTCTGAAGTAGCAGCACTAAGGGTATTGTCAACAATGCCCAGAACAGAATGGCCAAGCAGTAGTGATGGTGGCATAGTGGTACAACAGTTACTGCTACTACTTCAGAGCACCAGAAACCTGGATTTGACCTTGAAGTTGGGTGCTATCTCTAGGGAAAAGACTGATCTGGTAGCAACATTGTAAGACACATTGGGATAATGAGCAGTATAATCACTCTGCGTCACTGTTCAGGAAGGATTGAGCCTGGAACGCACTAAAATGGAACGAACAATCATGGCATGTTCTGAGACGGTGGTTCATCAGGATTTTCCACTGTTGGTACGGAACGATAATCATCAGTTTATAATATCCTGTAACAGGTGCCAAATTAAAGATTTGAAAAAGTGCACTAAAACTTGCAACAGAAATAAGCGCGTTCATTTTTGGTTCCAAATAATAGTTTAATTTAACTTGCAGTTGCCCATAACAAAGTTAACAATGGATTAAAGGCTTTTTTTAATTAAAAGGCACTAACCTGGTCATACAATGACATATTATTTACACCTTCTTTTTGACAAAGTTATAATACATTAAATATATAAATCAGTTACACAAATTTTCTTGAGGACTTCCCTATTACAATATGTTTTGTTCATTGTTGTGATTATCATTCCATGTACGAGCTGGTGGTTCCCAATGTTAAACAATCATTGTCTAAATACTCCAGGATAACTGTTGTACCGTTTTTCAGTAGGCAGTCAGTCCTTGTAATACACCATTCCAAAGTATTCTCCATGGGTAATACAGCTCCAGATTCGCTATGACACAGTCTCAGTTTCTGAGGAATTATAAAGATCAATAAGATGGGGATAGAAAAAGAAATCATTCATCTCTCTAAAACTGGTTCCCGTCGCATAATGTGCCACAAAATGGCAGTCATTAGAAAGTCTATACATATTTTCAACTTTATCACTTTGATGATTCCAAAGCACATATAGAAAGTTAAAAAGGGTTTTACTTGATAACTTTTAATTTTCCTTTTTAATAATTTCTTTCATTCAACTGCAATCTCTTTGAAGCAATCAATTTACCCTGTATACATTAAGATTTTATACATGTTATAATGCCTCAATCAACCTCTTTCTAAATTACAGCACTTCAGTTTCATTAATATTTCCATTTAACTTAATGCCTCTGCTCTTTGATGATGATGCATCCCTTTTTTTGGCAATTTTTTTTTGCTTAACTTGTGCTACTGGCTGAACGGAGAATCGTGCCTCTATTGCATTTTCAAGGTCTCTTTAGCTCATCATTTAATAATTTAACCCACCTCATTGTTTATACAATTTCCCGCCCCAACTAATCAACTTATAATATTTCAAATGAATCAAAGTCTATTTGCAATTATACTTTACCTGCTCAATTTCATAACAGAATGAAATATTTTTGGACTTTCTTCAATGATCATTTGTTTTTATCTTTAAAGCAATCAGCAGTAGCAGCAGTAGCAAGCAGCACCTAGCTGTGTTGCTTGGGAAGTAGTGTGTGGGGATTGTGTGGGGATTGTGTGGGGATAGTAAGGAGTAAGACCTGTGTGATCTCCCGGACTAGTTTCGATCGCCTAGCTTGGGGTCGGAGAGGAATTTCCCGGATTTTTTCCCAAATTGGCCTGGGTTTTTTATCCGGTTTTTCGCCTCTCCCAGGAGATCACTCAGTTCTTTTGGGTGGGCGGTTGGAGCGGTTGGAGTAGCGGCCGGGCGGTAGGTTTAGTAACCGAGCGCGGGGCTTTGTTTGGAGAGTATGACTGCCAGGGCAGTTTTTTGTTCTGGGTGTCAGATGTGGGGAATCTGGGAGTCTGATAGTCTTCCAGACATCCACATCTGCGCCAGGTGTGACGAGATGGGGCTCCTAAGGGACCGTATTAGGAACCTGGAGCGGCAGATTGATGACCTCCGTCTGATCAGGGAGAGTGAGGAGGTTATAGATAGGAGTTACAGGGAGGTGGTCACTCCTAGACCACGGGAGGTAGACAAGTGGGTCACTGTTAGGGGGGGGCAAGGAACAGAGGCAGGGACTAGGGAGTACCCCGGTGGCTGTACCCCTTGGAAATAAGTACTCCTGTTTAAGTACTGTTGGGGGGGACAGCCTACCTGGGGGCAACGACGGTGCCCGGGCCTCTGGCAAGGAGTCCGGCCCTGTTGCTCAGAAGGGTAGGGAAAGGAAGAGGAGAGCAGTAGTAATAGGGGACTCTATAGTGAGGGGGTCAGATAGGCGTTTCTGTGGACGCAGTCGGGAGACCCGGATGGTGGTTTGCCTCCCTGGTGCCGGTGTCCGGGATGTGTCTGAGCGTGTCCGGGATATCCTGAAAGGGGAGGGAGAGGAGCCAGAGGTCGTGGTACATATAGGTACCAACAATATAGGTAGGATAAGGGAAGAGGTCCTGAAAGGAGAATTCAGGGGGCTAGGAAGAGAGTTAAAAAAAAGGACTTCCAAAGTAATAATCTCAGGCTTACTGCCTGTGCCACGCGATAGTGAGAATAGGAATGGAGTGAGGTGGAGGATAAATACGTGGCTGAGGAACTGGTGCAGGGAGCAGGGTTTCAAGTTTCTGGATCATTGGGACCTCTTCTGGGGGAAGTATGACCTGTACAAAAAGGACGGGTTGCATCTGAACCCGAGGGGAACCAATATCCTGGCGGGGAGATTTGCTAAAATAACTGCGGAGACTTTAAACTAGTACGGTTGGGGGGAGGGACTCAAACACAGATAGCTAATAGGCAGTGTGTGAGGCAGGAGGCAGAAAAGGGAAACACTCAGACCCAATATGTAGGAGAGAAAGAAGGGAAAAGAAATAAACTGAGAATAAGAAATGATGGGTCCCTTAAATGTGTATATTTTAATGCTAGGAGCATTGTAAGAAAGGTGGATGAGCTTAGAGCCTGGATTGACATCTGGAAGTATGATGTTGTGGCGATCAGTGAAACATGGTTGCAGGAGGGTTGCGATTGGCAATTAAATATTCCAGGATTTCATTGTTTCAGATGTGATAGAATCGGAGGGGCAAGAGGTGGGGGTGTTGCATTGCTTGTCAGGGAGGATATCACAGCAGTGCTTTGGCAGGACAGACTAGAAGGCTCGATTAAGGAGGCTGTTTGGGTGGAACTCAGAAATGAGAAAGGTTTAGCAACACTTATAGGGGTGTATTATAGACCGCCAAATAGGGAACGAGAATTGGAAGAGCAAATATGTAAGGAGATAGCAGATATTAGTAGTAAGCACAGAGTGGTGATTGTGGGTGATTTCAATTTTCCGTATATAGACTGGGAATCACATTCTGTTAAAGGGCTGGATGGTTTGGAGTTTGTAAAATGTGTGCAGGATAGTTTTTTGCAGCAATACGTAGAGGTGCCTACCAGAGAAGGGGCAGTGTTGGACCTCCTGTTAGGAAATGAGATGGGTCAGGTGACGGAGTTATGTGTTGAGGAGCACTTTGGGTCTAGTGATCATAATGCCATTAGTTTCAATATCATTATGGAGAAGGTCAAATCTGGACCAAGGGTTGAGATTTTGGATTGGAGAAAGGCTAATTTTGAGGAGATGAGAAAGGATTTAAAAGGAGTGAAATGGAAATTGTTGTTTTATGAAAAGGATATAATAGAGAAATGGAGGATATTTAAAGGTGAAATTTTGAGAGTACAGAGTCTTTATGTCCCTGTTCGGTGGAAAGGAAAGAATAATAATTTGAAAGAGCCATGGTTTTCCAGGGAAATTGGACACTTGGTTCGGAAAAAGAGGGAGATATACAATAAATATAAGCGGCAGGGAGTAAATGAGGTTCTTGAGGAATATAAAGAATGTAAAAGGAATCTTAAAAAGGAAATTAGAAAAGCGAAAAAAAGATATGAGGCTGCTTTGGCAAGTAATGTAAAAGTAAACCCCAAGGGGTTCTACAGATATGTCAATAGCAAAAGGATAGTGAGGGATAAAATTGGTCCATTAGAGAGTCAGAGTGGACAGCTATGTGCTGAGCCGGAAGAAATGGGGGAGATATTAAACAATTTCTTTTCTTCGGTATTTACCGAGGAGAAGGATATTGAATTATGTGAGGTAAGCGAAACAAGTAGAGTAGTGATGGAAATTAGGAGGATTAAAGAAGAGGAGGTACGGACACTTTTGAAGAATATAAAAGTGGATAAGTCTCCAGGTCCTGATAGGATATTCCCTAGGACATTGAGGGAAGTTAGTGCAGAAATAGCAGGGGCTATGACGGAAATATTTCAAACGTCATTAGAAACAGGGATGGTGCCGGAAGATTGGCGCATTGCGCATGTTGTGCCTTTGTTTAAAAAAGGTTCTAAAAATAAACCTAGCAATTATAGACCTATTAGTTTGACGTCTGTGGTGGGAAAATTAATGGAAAAGATACTTAGGGACAATATATATAATTATTTGGATAATCAAGGCCTGATTAGAAACAGTCAACATGGATTTGTGCCTGGAAGGTCATGTTTGACTAATCTTCTTGAATTTTTTGAAGAGGTTACCAGGGAAATTGATGAGGGCAAGGCTGTGGATGTTGTCTATATGGACTTCAGTAAGGCATTTGACAAGGTTCCACATGGAAGGTTGATTAAGAAGGTTAAATCGTTGGGTATTAATAGTGAGGTTGCAAGATGGATTCAACAATGGCTGAATGGGAGATACCAGAGGGTAACGGTTGACAATTGTATGTCAGGTTGGAGGCCAGTGTCTAGTGGAGTGCCCCAAGGATCTGTGTTGGGTCCACTGTTGTTTGTCATTTACATTAATGATCTGGATGATGGTGTGGCAAATTGGATTAGTAAATATGCAGATGATACTAAGATAGGTGGAGTAGTTGATAGTGAGGTAGATTTTCAAAGTCTACAGAGAGACTTGGGCCTTTTGGAAGGGTGGGCTGAAAGATGGCAGATGGAGTTTAATGCTGATAAGTGTGAGGTGCTGCATTTTGGTAGGACAAATCAAAATAGGACGTACAGGGTAAATGGTAGGGAATTGAGGAATGCAGTGGAACAGAGGGATCTGGGAATAACTGTGCATTGTTCCCTGAAGGTGGAATCTCATGTGGATAGGGTGGTGAAGAAGGCGTTTGGTATGCTTGCCTTTATAAATCAGAGCATCGAGTATAGAAGTTGGGATGTAATGTTGAAATTGTACAGGGCATTGGTGAGGCCAAATCTGGAGTATGGTGTGCAGTTCTGGTCGCCAAATTATAGGAAGGATGTCGACAAAATGGAGAGGGTACAGAGGAGATTTACTAGAATGTTGCCTGGGTTTCAGCACTTAGGCTACAGAGAGAGGTTGAACAGGTTGGGTCTTTATTCTTTGGAGCGTAGAAGGTTGAGGGGGGACTTGATAGAGGTTTTTAAAATTTTGAGAGGGACGGACAGAGTTGACGTGGGTAGGCTTTTCCCTTTGAGAGTGGGGAAGATTCCAACAAGGGGACATAGCTTCAGAATTGAGGGACAAAGGTTTAGGGGTAACATGAGGGGGAACTTCTTTACTCAGAGGGTTGTGGCTGTATGGAATGGGCTTCCGGTGGAAGTGGTGGAGGCTGGCTCGATTTTATTATTTAAGAGTAAATTGGATAGGTATATGGATAGGAGGGGATTGGAGGGTTATGGTCTGAGTGCAGGTAGATGAGACTAGGTCAGGGAGAATGGTCGGCGTGGACTGGTAGGGCCGGACAGGCCTGTTTCCATGCTGTAGTTGTTATATGTTATGTTATATGTTATATTATTGCATGGAAAAATAATATCAAGTTCAAGTTTAGAAAGTCAGTGCAAGGTAAGTTAAGTCCAGTAGGAAGAGTGAGCAGAGAGAGGAAAGGGAGAACGAAAGGGACAGTGGCCTTAACTGCATTTACTTTAATGCAAAGAACCCCATAGGCAAGACAGATGAGCTATGAACATGGATCACCACAGAGGATTATGAAGAAACAAAGAACTGCAAATTCTGCTTAATACAAAAACACCACACAAAGTGCTGAAGTAACTCAACGGGGTCAGGTAGCATCTCTGGAGAACATAGATAGGAGACGTTTCAGGTCGAGGCCTTTCTTCAGACTGATTGTAGGAGAGGAGAGAAGAAAGCTAGAAGAGGGGGCAGGCAGGACAAAATGTAGCGGTAATAGGTGGACACAGGCGAGGGGGTGAGACAGGATTGTAGAGTTGGAAGTGTTGTGACTTGTGAAGCCCAAGGGAGGAAAGTAATATGTGTGTGTGTGGGGGGTTAATAGGTAGGAGTCCAGGATACATAGTTTAGGGAATAGCAAATAGCAGGAATGGCAACTCGACATTTATAGGTGTCACAGTTTCAGAAGTGACAGAGAAGGGCTGATTAGGGAAAACGTTTCGACAGGACTGAAGAACATCCTTGAGCGATTGGTCAATGAGGCTACAAGGGTAGAATTTAGCAATAAGAGGGGGATGGATCACTTTGATGGGGTTTATACTGTAGGCCCCCCAGTAGTTAGCGGAAATTAGAACAGATGTGTCGGCAGGTTGCAGAAGGGCGTACAAGCAATAGGATTGTATTAGTGGGAGATTTTAACTTTCACAATTTTGATTGGGGTTGCCCGAGTTCAAAGGGGTTAGATGAATGAATGCTTTATTGTCATATGTGACAAGTCTCGGTGAAATTATTTGCTTGCATACCCAAGGTAGTGTAATAAAGGGCGCTTACAAAGTTACAAAGTACCCCCACGCCAGATCTCCCTTTGTTCTCCCCCTTCATAATTTGTAAAATATACTGAAGAGGACTTTCTGAGCAGTACGGAGGGAGTCCTATTTGGAAGGGACCTGCACATCGGATTGAGGAAAATCCTAAAACCTTTTATTAGTATATTAGAAAATATAGGGTAGCAAAGGAAGGAATAGATCTCATCAGTGACAAGAGGGATTATCTATTTGTGGAACAAGGGAATCTTCAATGAATATCTCATCAATATTCACCAGGGCACTCTATATTACTGCACCACTTTGTTAGGTTTCTGTTTTTCTATCTGAGACTAGATAACCTAAGTTTACTAAAACATGAAGCAAAACAGTGTAATGTGTTAGCTAAATAATGAACATTAACAATAAATGTAAAATTGGTTCAATATAAATAAGGTAATGTACAACTTTTATATGTTAAACCAGGTATTACCTTGCATGCCAAAATATTATTGTTGTTCCTCAGGTTCAACATTGAGGCTGCTTTGTCCACCATTTTCCCAATACTCCATTTGGAACAGAAGAACATTGGTCTGCTTTTCTCTTTATTTCCTTGCGGCAAAAAAACTTGAAAATAGACACGTTGATTCTGCAAAAAACAGTACCAGTTCAATAATGATTTATGGTGCACAAAAGGACACAAAGGGGAGGGGGGGGAGGGGAGAGAGAAAGTGGAGTTGTGGGGGGGAAAGGAGGAGTGGGGAAGTTAGAGGTTACCTAAAATTAAAGAGTTCACTGTTCATACCATTGGGAAGTAAGCTACCCTAAGCAAAATATGAGGTGCTGTTCCTTCAGTTTCTGTGTGGCCTCACTCCGGCAATGGAGGAGGCCCAGGCCCAAAAGGTCAGTATGGGAATGGGAAGGGGAGTTAAAATGGTTAGCAAACAGAAGATCCATTTGATTTGTGGCCATTGGCACATTCACAGTTTAAATTTATGTTTGGCTTTTTAATGTTTTTTTAACTAAGATGGCACAGCTATCACAAAACATACATACCAAGAAAGTTTCCTTACTTCGTATAGTTTAACTTAACTTAAAGATGCAGATTGTCTTAACAAACTCTCATAAATAAAATTATATTTACCTACTTCACACACACAATATTAACACAAGATTCTGATACTATTTCAATCATAGATATATGGTTTAGGGAATAGCATGTCTGGCAACTCAACTTTTATAGGTGTCGCAGTTTTAGGAGTGACAGAGAAGGATGCATGGAAGGGGACTTGGAAGAAGAAGGTGTGATGGCTAAGTTTCCTTAGCTCATGTAGTTTAACTTAAAGATGCAGATTGTCTCATAAATAAAATTTTATTTACCGGCTTCACACATACAAGATAAAAAGCCTTTTGCCAAACCCATTTGATAATTGAGCTCCGCATGTTTGCATTCTAGCTTACTGATGGAATTGACCTTTTGCTACTTTGCTCAATGCTAAATCACTTTCAATTATGTAAATATACAATTATCACAAAGAAAATTTGCACAGTGGCGCAGCGGTAGAGTCAAGTCAAGTCAAGTTTATTTGTCACATACACATACAAGATGTGCAGTGAAATGAAAGGTCACACACAGTCCAGCAATAGAGCAATAAAAATAAACAATTTCACATACAATCACAACCAACACAAAAAAAAAAAAAGAAACATCCATCACAGTGAGCCCCTCCAGTCACCTCCTCACTGTGATGGGAGGCCAGAATGTCTTTTCTCTTCCCCTGCCGTCTTCTCTCGCGGTCAGGCTGTTGAAGTTGCCACGTTCCAGGCCGCGCCGGACGGTGAAAGGTCCGCAGCGAGCCGACCCAAGCCCCGCGATCCAAGCCCCGCGATCCGGGGCGGGCAAAGATGCTGCCGCTGCACGTCGGGGCTCCCGACATTGAAGCCCCCGCCGGGCGGAGAAAATCCCGCAGCCTATTTCAGGCCACTGCCTTACAGTGAATGAAGCGCCGGAGTCCCGGGTTCGATCCCAACTACGGGTGCTGTCTATGCGGAGTTTGTGCGTTCTCCCCGTGACTTGCATGGGTTTTGCAAGTACAGGTATGTAGGTTAATTGGCTTGGTAAATGTAAAAAATGTCCCAAATGGGTATAGGATAGTGTTAATATGCGGGGATCGCTGGTCGGTGCAGACCCGGTGGGCCGAAAGGGCCCGTTTCCGCGCTGTATCTCTAAACTAAAAGTGATTTAAAGAATAACTTGTTCAGCAACTTCTTACCAACTCAATTCTCTCCAAAGTTAAGATGTTTAAAGAAGCAGGTGATGTTTATTACACTAAACAGTTAATAGAGGTAAATTCCACAAATAGCAAAGTAAATTTCCACCCTTGTGTTGCAATTCCTTAAACTCTGCTTGAACTCCACTTTCTCAACTCAAAATTTGTACCATCTACTGTGACTTGAAATATGAAGTTTGATTAAGCCTGTGTCCCTCAGTTTATTGTGAAAATGATGGGTCACTATATTTGGTACACAGCACTTAAATCTTCTTATTTTACTTGTATGAATGATAGATTGGCTAATGTCATCATTGTACCCAAGGTAGGGAAGAATCCTTAAATCCAACAATTCTGACGTGCAGTGACCTCGACAGCAAACAGGGTGTATTGTCTCTAATATGTAGCCATTTTGCAGTCTGCTATATCACCATTACTCTCTTCTTGATGAAATACTGCCTTCACGTGCATTGCAGGTGCCTGTTATGTTGTGGAAACTGCAGAGTCAGCAACATCTGTTCTCCTGCACAGTGCCGGTTCATCCAACTAGCTAACATTGTGCTTCTGAAGGTCAGCAAAGCTAAAGCTCCCAGTGTCTCTGAATTCCCATCTCGGCCGTTCTGGATATGTCATCTGCCTATCCAATTCCAGGTTCCCCTGTTCCTTAAGTAAACTTTTGAAAATCATTGCAATTTAGTATTATTTTTCTGTAATCTTGCTGCCTTGTCCATAGCTCAGCCTCAAATGTTATGAAGTGTATCCCCCAAATCACATCAGCCAGGTGATTTTGCCTATGATGCATTGTGTTCTTTTTCAATCGATGCCTTCTTACACCAAAAGGTAGTAATACCCAAAATGTCAGTTATCCAACAACCCAAGAATTTTAAATAATAACCAAATACATTTCTAAAAGCTGCATTTGCACACAGCATGGAGAGACCATTTATTTTGAAAAAAATGATAATAACTTCACACCACATTTCAAGAGGGGAAAATTGTTAGCTTATCTTTTGTAAACATATATGTCTTTTGTCTATATATATGTCTTGTTTGATTTAAATCAAAAGCCAAAGCCAGACACAAAAAGCTGGAGTAACTCAGCCAGTCAGGCAGCATCTCCAGAGAAAAGGAATTGGTAATGTTGTGTGTCTCAACATTAAAGAAGGGTCTCGACCCAAACTGACACCTATTTCGTTTCTCCAGAGATGCTGCCTGACTCGCTGAGTTACTCCAGCTTTTTGTGTGTGTTTGGTTGAAAAACCAGCATCTGCAGTTCCTCCTTACACTAAATCAAACGCCAAACATGGTTACATGAATTCACACTTATACAGTTGTTTTCTTCAGTAGGTGGTCTCAGGAAGAACAAGCTTAACAATGTTAACAACGAAGTAATTTCAAATTGATACTTCTCTGTTCATTTAAATGTTATGAAACTCTCACCATTTGAGGCAGGAAATCCTGCTGCCTACCCAATGCACGTAAAAAAAGAAAGTAGCACAAAATGGCCAGCGGCCAAATGACACAGCTGATTTTTACACTACATCTGCCTGTTTCAAGAAAATAATAAACTTTAAAAAGAATCAGGTATTACCTCAAAAGAAAGTAACTGCGCCATTGGCATTATCTCCATTGAGCCAACGTCATTGAAAATTTCACTTCAAATAGATTGACTCACATACCTGTGGAATAGACTTGTCACCAACAGCATGTAGCTTCAGTTTCATCAGGGCCACTTTTGCAGCTGTTGCGTCATTCTTTGCTCCACTTCTTCCTTTCTTCACCGGGACTGTTTTCTTGGCTTTTGATTTAAAAGAAAATCAAGCAAGACATATAAATGACCCTGGGATAAGCTAATTGTCCTCTCCTTTTAAAATCACTAAAATTATTAGTTTAGTTTAGTTTAGAGATACAACGCGAAAACAGGCCCTTCGGCCCATCAAGTCCACACCGACCAGCGATCCCTGCACATTAACACTATCCTACACACACTGGGGACAATTTACATTTATACCAAGCCACTTAACCTACAAACATGTACGTCTTTGGAGTGTGGGAGGAAACTGATCTTGGGGAAAAAAAACACGCGGTCACAGGGAGGACGTACAAACTCCATACAGACATCACCAATAGTTGGGATCGAACCGGGACTCTGGTGCTGTAAGGCAGTAACTCCATATTCTTGTACAAATATATTCTATTTCCACCCATCCCGATAAACTCCCTAACCGTGCTCGTATTGTGCATGTTAATAGTGGGAGAGATCGTGCACAACTCAATCTTTTTGCGCCAACCTTTTACAGTCACATGGCTCCCAACATCTTGGAAGTACCACACGGTTGCAGCCATTCTACAAGATGGACTAGTCCACAAGTGGGATTGAGACCTGCACACATGGACTGTCATGATAACATTCTGAAAGCTTAATGTTAATTAACTTACACAAGTAATTTAAATCAAATATTATTTATTAAAATATTATCTAATAACTTTGATTATTTAAATGCATTTCAAATATATCTAAGTATTGCTGATGGTTGGAGGTATTTTGAGATGGTGGCAATGGTATTTAGTTCATATTACTTGTTAACTATTATTATTAATTTTAGGATTTAATGAAACCTCTTACCTTCCTATTTTTAATATGAGCCCATTGAAACTAAATGGGGGCCATGCTCAATTGCTGAGGGGCTAGATACGAAGTGCATCTAGACCTTCGGCTAGATATGTAATGAAACTGCCGTGGTAGGTCAGGTGAACTGCCTGTAACATCCAGTGCACAATTTGGCCACAGAGTAATTAGAGTATAGGAAGCGTAGTTAGGGGGCTGAGAATGCTTCCTTGTAAGGCATCAGTGTTGAGCATTCTAATGGGGGATTTTTTGTCACCTATTCTTACTAATTCTCCCAGGGAGAATGCTCGTGGGGATTCTCCCGGGGAGCCGCGCGGGCACGGTCCACCCGCCAAACAACCGCGGTGCCCCGGTAGGCCCGGCTCGCCCCACAGGCCTCCCAGGGGACTGCGGAGAAGCCGGGCGGAAAGGACTGCCTGGGTCGAAGGAGTATCAGCGGCGGCAGCGGGAGACTCGGCGGCAGCTTGAGCCTCGGTGGTGATGGGGCCTCAGCGGCAACGGGAGCCTCGTTAGCAGCGGGAACCTCGGCGGCAGCGGGATCCTTGGTGGCGGTGGAACGTGAGGGGGCGGCGAATTACAATGGAGGACCCGGTGTGGGGGGACTGGATTGAAGAACAATGGAGGGCCCGGCGTGGGGGGACTGGCGCAAAGAACAATGGAGGGCCCGGCATGGGGGGGGACTGGATTGAAGAACAATGGAGGGCCCGGCGTGGGGGGACCGCCGTGAAGAACAATGGAGGGCCTGGCGTGGGGGGGACCGCCGTGAAGAACAATGGAGGGCCTGGCGTGGGGGGACCGCCGTGAAGAACAATGGAGGGCCCGGCGTGGGGGGACAGTTGGAGAACAAAGGGCGACCCGGTGTGGGGGAGGGGGTCACTTTAGTTTTAGAATCCTCTGCTCAGGGGATAAACCTGCTTTCGTTTGTTTGTTTGTTTGTTTGTTGTTCGTTTCGGTTCGTTCCAGTTTAGACGCTGTGCACACGGCAGCCAGCCGTCAGTCGCTTGTCCTTTTCTTTTTTTTTGCACTTTTAATTTCAAGTGCAACACACCTTCTTGTGACTATTGACAGACCAATTTCCCTCCGAAGATGAATAAAATGTTATCGTATCGTAATTGCAGTCAATGGGCTACCGAGTCCTAGGTCCGGGATGAGAGAGAAGACTCTGCTGTAGATAGCAGACGATTTTCCAAGGTGCTTGAAAAATCAGAGATATCCAGCCCATTATCAATAAAACAATAATTAAAGAGATTATGTAAGTATTGTTCCTGTCATGACACATATGGGATTGAATTGGATCTCAGCCAGACAAAAGCAGAGTAGTTCTAAAAAATGTTAGGAAATGGTTAATCTGTAGATGCCATAAATCTACCAGCAGTTCGCCTGTATTTAGTTCAAAAACAAAATACCTCATCCGAAAGGGAGTGTCTGGCCTCACCTTTTGATCACTGATCAGCACGCAAGACATTCCCAACCAGAAAATTGCGGTAACTTCCTGCTTAACCACAACATGGAATTTATAATTATTATTTTAGTTTAAACTACAATGCCATTTACGTATAGAATGACAAATACTTGCCAGCACCCTCTTTTATTGATTGCTGAATTGCAACCGAACGGGATTTAGACACCTCTTGATTTTCACAGTCATGGTCTGATTGGTGCCGATGCCTATGTAAAGAAAAGGTCAACACATTGAAGTGTAAATCATACCAATGTCTGCATCAAAATTTAGCTTCTGCAAATACCCACCTCAGACAAAAATGCTTATTACAATCCGCGCAAATGATTGGCACAAGTTCAATTGCCTTACAGCTTTGGTGACTGCAACTGTAGGATGAGGTCCCTTCTGACTGAACTGGTTCTTTTCTTAAAAGCACCTGAAATTTGAAATACAGATCTTAAGTATATAACTCCCTTATTTATAGTACTGTATTTAGTTTTAAGTTTTTGAGATACAGGTCATTTGGCCCACCGAGTCCGCGCCAACGAACGATCTCCGCACACTAAAGCTGTCCTACACATACAAGGAACAATTTACAATTATACCAAGTCAATTAACCTACAAACCTGTATGTCTTTGGAGTGTGACAGGAAACCAGAGATCCCGGAGAAAAGCCACGCAGGTCACAGGGAGAACAGGGTCACGGACAAGCACCCGTAATCAGGATTGAACCCAGGTCTCTGATGCTGTAAAGCAGCAACTCTACTCCTGCGCCCCTGCGTTATGGTGTTAAAATAAACTAGCTCAACTTAGAATGAATGACTCGTTGTAATTAGGCACATTGATAAGAGAATAATATGGCTCGATCATGCTCGATTCAATCCATGCCAGCACATCCCCCACTACTACTGCCCTTAACTGCAGTGGACTGTGTGACAAGACCAAGCCAAATGCGTCCATTCTGAAGCCCTGTTGGCAACTTGCCTCAAGAATTCCAGGCTTTGTCCCCAGCAAAACCTTAAGTCTTTGACAACTCACTGTTGTCAAAGGTATATTTCACTGTTAAAAGTCTCTGAAATTAGGAGACAATTAAAACCAGTCCAAATTGATAATAAAAGCTTTTTCAAAAGGCAATTAAAATAGTGAAAAGCATATTAACTTTAATTAAAAATCTAAAGAAAAAGCGAACTAAAGAAAGGTAGACTAAAATAATGTGTAAAAAAGAACTGCAGATGCTGGTTTATGCCAGAGATAGACACAAAGTGCTGGAGTAACTCAGCAGTCAGGCAGTTTCTCTGGAGAAAAAGGATGGGTGACGTTTTGGGTCGAAACCCTTCTTCAGACTGAAAGTAGAGGGAGGGAACTAGTGGTAGGAAAAGGCCAGAACAAATCAAAGTTCTGTTGCCGCCCCCGAATAGTTCTGGGCTTTTCCTACCTCCAATTCCCTCCCCTCTACTTTTAGTCTGAAGAAGGGTTCCCACCCAAATTATCACCCATCCTTTATCTTCAGAGAGGCTGCCTGACTCGCTGAGTTACTCCAGCACTTTTTGTCTATCTTAGACTAAAATCATCTCAGCTAAACTGACCTTTTCAATTAAAGTCAGCAACTCCAGGGGTTGCCACTTTCATGCTAATTTGTGGTGTTCTTAAAGCTGGGAGCACTGTGTGAAAAGTGCTGACTTATTCACTTTGAAATGTCTGACTACTTCATTATATACTTCCAAACTGCTGTATGCAGATGTGAAAATCAAGGACGCATTGAAAAGCAACGAGTAAGTGGGCAAGTATGATCTGGGCAAGTATGATCTAGCCAATTATGACTACCGATAATAAAAATCAAACTTTTATTAAATGAGATTCAATATTATTTCCAGTGCTAAAGCAATTCCATTCAATAATTTTATCAATTTCTCTGTGAAAATCATAAATATTTGGTCTTTAGCTTCTATCTCTTCAAACTGAAATATCAGAGCAAGCTTGAGCTAGATATCTTTAACAATACTAGTGGGAAGAACTTTCAGTTGGATCAGTCTTTGGCCTATCTAGTCTCTTCAATTGAATCAGCAAATAGAATCTTTTATAAATTCTCTTAACTGGAAAGGTCAGTTTTATTGTACGTCCTAGTTTTGAGAGGGTGATGGTAATGAATACTTCCCTTAAGTCTTGATGTTCCTTGTGCACCAAGCCAATTAAATGGTCCAGAGGTTTGATATAATTGGGTATAAAGTTATGAAGCTCGGTTGCATTACAGTGGGATACATGTGGATTCTGCAACATGATATGAACATCTTTGGCCTTGGAAGACCGTGGATTAAAGATTTTTTGAGAAAATGGGGTAGAATACAAGATTCATGCAGTGCATCCTGTAAATGGCCATGCACAATTTAAAAAAAAATGTATACTTTAGTTTCCCAATTCAAATTTACATTAAATTTTTACGAGGTCAGTCAGTATACCATTGCATAGTATTCATTTTCGCTGCTTATTTTTACGATCACAATTTAAAAAAATGTTCTTGTTATAAAAAAGTCCACTTAATGTTTTTTACAGCCTGCGTTATTTGTCAGTGAGTGTGAGATAATGACTTTTCATCTTCCTGCTAAATATTTCCTGTTTCCCTTCAGCAGATTTTGAAATGAAACAAGAAAACTTTCCTATTAAATTTAGATTGTGGGGGCATCTTCTCATCTTCATTCATTTATCATATAGATACGTAGTTTATTTTGAAAGAGAGGATTTTATAAGAAAAGGTAATGTTACTAATAAAGTGTTACATTTCATTTCCCAGGAAAAAAAATTTGGTTTAGTTTCGTTTCGTTTTTAGTTTAGATATTCTGGAGTAACTCAGCGGGTCAGACAGCACCTCTGGAGAAAAGGAATAGGTGATGTTTCGCGTCGAGACCCTTCATCAGTCTCTGCGATGTCTGAAGAAGTGTATTGACCCGAAACGTCGCCTATTCCTTTTCTCCCGAGATGTTGCCTGACCCGCTGAGTTATTCCAGCATTTCGTGTCTATCTTAACATGCATGCTTATTGGTTTAGTCCATAACTCACCCCAGAACAACCATGAGCATCTTTATTTCTATGTTCAAGGCTAAAGAAAGAGGAAAGTTATAGTAGTTTGCATGTATGAAAGCGGAGATTGCAACAATTTGGAATATGTAGTAAAAATTAGTATACTGTACCAATAGGTTCCTGAACAGGCATCACACACAAATGGTAGAAAATCTGAAAGATGGTAAAGAATAAAGTTAGTTGAGCAAAACTCAGTTATTTTATTCACACATATATAATAGTGAATAAAGCATCAAAGATATATCCATACACTAAACCTCTTGTTTGTTTGTTTGTTCCTGAACTACAACTAAAACAGTACATGATAGCGCGACAATTTTAGGCCCATCTTACTCACCGTCGTCCCTTTGGTGCTAATGGAAGGTTTCATTGAAATCGGTGTTATATTTTAAAAGTTATTCACATTTTAAAGTTTAAATCTATCTCCGAGGGAGGGAGGGGGGGGATGGAGCAAGGGGGGAGAGAAGGGGAGTGGGGGTGAGTGGGGGGGGGGGAGGGGAGGGGAGGGGAGGGAAGGGGAGGGTGGAGTGGGGGAGAGAGGGGTGCTGCACCAATGCAGGAGAGGTTTGGGGCCAACTTGGTCTAGTTGACACTTAAAATTACTTCAGCATTTACCTAGAATGTTTGGTCAATGTATTTTCCAAAGGCAAAGATACAACTTGATCACAACTTCATTTGAAGGTGTGATAGAAAAAAACATTTTTCATGAAATCTGGACCGCAGGTAAAAGGCCAGGCATAATTTTGATGAATGGCAGAGTAGGTTCACAAAGAAACAAGTAACCTCAATTCATATGGTTTCATTTTGTTATGTTACCAGAATCCGTATGGTAAATTGGGCTTTAAGAGTCAGCCAGGGTATAGATATTACTTAAAGGATGTGTGTTCATAGTTGACACCATTTACTCAGAGATTTTAACATGATATTCTCGGCTATACGTCCTTCGGGCATATAATGTTCAACCACTACAGATGCCATCATTTACAAGGCATCACACTGAGACTGGGAGATTGCTGCAAACATAGAAACATAGAAAATAGGTGCAGGAGTAGGCCATTCGGCCCTTCGAGCCTGCACCGCCATTCAATATGATCATGGCTGATCATCCAACTCAGTATCCCGTACCTGCCTTCTCTCCATACCCCCTGATCCCTTTAGCCACAAGGGCCACATCTAACTCCCTCTTAAATATAGCCAATGAACTGGCCTCTTCTGTGGCAGAGAATTCCACAGATTCACCACTCTCTGTGTGAAAAAATAAAAGTTCTCATCTCGGTCCTAAAAGACTTCCCCCTTATCCTTAAACTGTGACCCCTTGTTCTGGACTTCCCCAACATCGGGAACAATCTTCCTGCATCTAGCCTGTCCAATCCCTTAAGAATTTTTGTAAGTTTCTATAAGATCCCCCCTCAATCTTCTAAATTCCAGCGAGTACAAGCCGAGTCTATCCTGTCTTTCTTCATATGAAAGTCCTGCCATCCCAGGAATCAATCTGGTGAACCTTCTCTGTACTCCCTCTATGGCAAGAATGTCTTTCCTTAGATTAGGAGACCAAAACTGTACGCAATACTCCAGGTGTGGTCTCACCAATGCCCTGTACAACTGCAGCAGAACCTCCCTGCTCCTATACTCAAATCCCCTCGCAATGAATGCCAACATACCATTCGCTTTCTTCACTGCCTGCTGCATCTGCATGCCTACTTTCAATGACTGGTGCACCACAACACCTAGGTCTCGTTGCATCTCCCCTTCTCCTAATCGGACACCATTCAGATAATAATCTGCCTTCCTGTACTTGCCACCAAAGTGGATAACCTCACATTTATCCACATTATACTGCATCTGCCCACTCACCTCACCTATCCAAGTCACCCCGCAGCCTCATAGCATCTTCCTCGCACCTCACATTACCACCCAGCTTTGTGTCTTCTGCAAAATTGGACATGTCACATTTAATTCCCTCGTCTAAATCGTAATATATATTGTAAATAACTGAGGTCCCAGCACCGAGCCCAAGTCACTGCCTGCCATTCTGAAAAGGACCCGTTAATTCCCACTCTTTGCTTCCTGTCTGCCAACCAGTTCTCTATCCATGTCAAAACCCTACCGTCAATACCATGTGTTCTATGTTTGCACACTAATCTCTTGTGTGGGACCTTCTCAAAGGCTTTTTGAAAGTCCAGATACACCACATCCACTGGCTCTCCCTTATCCATTCAACTTGTTACATCCTCAAAAAATTCTAGAAGATTAGTCAAACATGAATTCCCCTTCATAAATCCATGCTAACTTTGACCAATCCTGTCACTGCTTTCCAAATGTGCTGCTATAATATCTTTAACAATCGACTCAAGCATCTTCCCCACTACTGATGGCAGGCTAACTGGTCTATAATTCCCCGTTTTCTCTCTCCCTCCTTTCTTAAAAGGTGGGATTACATTGGCTACCCTCTAGTCCACAGGAACTGATCCAGAGTCTATAGAACATTGAAAAATGATCACCAATGCATCCACAATTTCTAAGGCCACCTTCCTTGAGTACTCTGGGATGCAGACCAACAAGCCCTGGGGATTTATCTGCCTTCAGTCCCAACAGTTTACCTAATACCATTTCCTGACTAATGTGGATTCCCTTCAGTTCCTCCTTCCCACTATCCTCGGTCCCCTTGTATTTCTGGGAGATTGGTTCTGTCTTCACAAAGGAAGACACAAATAACTCGTTTGACTGTTCTGCCGTATCCTTGTTTCCCATTATAAAATTACGTCTCTGATTGCAAGGGACCTACATTTGTCTTCACAAATCTTTTCCTTTTTACATATCTAAAGAAGCTTTTAGTCCGTTTTTATATTCCCCGTAAGCTTTCTTTCATGCCCTTTCCCCCCCTCTTAATTAAACCCTTTCATCCTCCTCTGTTGAGTTCTAAATTTCTCCCAATCCTCCGGTTTTCTGTTTCCTCTGGTCAATTTATGATTTTTCCTTGGATTTAACACTATCCTTGATTTCCCTTGTTCGCCACAGTTGAGCCGCCTTCCCCGTTTGATTTTTTCGCCTGATGAACAATTTTTGGAGTTCATCCATGCGGTTTTAAATTTTTTGCCATTTCATCTCCACCGTCAACCCATTAAGTATAATTTGCCAGTCCATCCTAGCTAATTCCCGTCTCATACCTACAAAGTCTCCTTTCTTTAAGTTCAGGACCCTAGTCTCTGAATTAACTGTCACTTTCCATCCTAATGCAGAATTCCACCATATTATGGTCACTGTTGCCCAAGGGGCTTTGCATGAGAACGCTGACTAATCCTTCCTCATTACACAATACCCAGTCTAGGATGGCCTGCCCTCTAGTCGGTTCTTCAACATATTGGTTTAAAAAACCATCCCGTCTATAATCCAGGAAATCCTCCTCCTCAGCGCTGCTCCCAACTTGCTTGGCCCAATCTATATGTAGATTAAAGTCACACGTGATAATTGCTGTACCTTTGCTACACGCATCCCTAGTTTCCTGCTTGATGCTATCCCCAACCTACTGCTGCTTGGGGGGTCTGTATACAACTTCAACAAGCTTTTTCTGCCCTTGGCTATTTTGCCGTTCTACAGCATCCAAGATAACGTCTCTCCTTGCTATTGCATTAATCTCTTTAACCAGCAATGCCACCCCAACTCCTCTTCCTTTCTGTCTATCCTTCCTGAATATCGAATACTCCTGCACTTTTAGCTCCCAGCCTTGGTCAGTCTGGAGCCATGGCTCTGTAATTCCAACTATATCATATTCCTTAACTACTAACTGCACATTCAATAGTGCGGGCCTCAGCGTCGACACAGTGTGGGAGTAACTCAGCGGGACAGGCAGCATCTCGGGAAAGAAGGAATGGATGACATTTCAGGTTGAGACCTATCTTCAGACTGTGTCAGAGGAGAGGGGAGTTTAGAGAGATGGAAGTGTAAGGCGTGAAAACAATAGATCAAAGCGGACAATGCTAAGGAAACGCAGGTTGGTTCATTGTTAGCTGAGAAGGGAAGGTGACAACCAGGCATACAAACATTAAAATTAATCAGGAATACAGTGAAACTAGTCGGAGAACTGGGGTGGGGGAGTGACGGAGAGGGAAAGCAAGGGTTACTTGAAGTTAGAGAAATCAATATTGTAAGGAGTTAGTGGTGGACTTTAGGAGGAGAGGTACACCCCTGTCTCCATCAATGGGGTGGATGTGCAGTTTACCAGGGAGTACAAGTAGGTTGGAATGTACCTGGACAGTAAACTGGACTGGTCCAGGAATGCTGAAGCCCTGTACAAGAAGAGACAGAGCCGGTTGCACTTTTTGAGAAGGCTCCGCTCCTTCAACATCTGCAGCACGATCAACAAACTCATCAGGAAGGCTGGCTCGGTCCTGGGAGCAGAGTTGGATTCATGGGAGGTGGTCTTGGAGAGGATGATGCTCTTCAAACTGCGGAGCATCCTGGACAATACAGCTCACACCCTCCATGACAAACTGGTCAACCTGAGGAGTACCTTCAGCAACAGACTGGTTCCACCAAGATGCAGCACAGAACGCCAAAGGAGATCCTTCTTCTCTGTAGCTATCAAACTGTACAACTTCTCCCCATTCTGTTGTAGGGTAGACTGAGACTGACTGACATAATCAGTCAGCACCTATGTCAGTAGCTCCCCTCCCCAAATTTGCACATCCCCAATCCTTTCCACTCGTCACTTTAATTTCATGTTTCATGTATTTTGTGTTTTTATGACTGAGCAGATCAATTTCCCTCCTGGGATAAATAAAGTTCTATCATATAATATAAGGCTGGGTTGTAAGCTGCCCGTGAAATATAAGGTGCTGTTCTTTCAATCCGCATGTGGCCTCCCTCAGACAATGGAGGAATCCCAGGACAGAAAGGTCAGATAGAGCTCTTGTTAGATAGAGCTCTGGGGGCTAGTGTAATCAAGGGATATGGGGAGAAGTTGGGCACAGGTTACAGATTGTGGATGATCAGCCATGATCACAATGAATGGCGGTGCTGGCTCGAAGGGCCAAATGGCCTCCTCCTGCACCTATTTTCTATGTCAGTGTGGAAATGGGAGGGGAGTTAAAGTGTTTAGCAACCAGGAGATCAGGTAGGTTTAGGCAGACTGAGCAGAGGTGATCAGCAAAACGATCGCCGTTATATAGGAGACACCACCTGTAACAGCAGATGAGGTGCATGAACCTCTGACTCACCAGCGATAAGGTGAGGGTGGAAAGATTTAATAAGAATCTGAGGGGTACCTTTTTCATGTTAAAGGCTGGTGGGTGTACGGAACAAGCTGCCAGAGGAGATAGTTGAGGCAGGGACTATCACAACGTTTAAAAAACATTTAGGCAGGTACATGGATAGGACAGGTTTAGAGGGATATGGGCACAATGTCGGCAGGTGGGACTCGTGTAGATGGGACATATGGGTCGGTATGGGCAAGTTGGACCGAAGGGCCCGTTTCCACGCTGTAAGACTCTGAGCTGAAAGGACTGTCGGGGTCCCTGGACAGAATTGAGGAGGTATAGGGGCAAAACAATAGGTATAGGGACAGGTGTTGTATCTCCTTTGGTTGCAGGGGAAGGTACCTGGGGAGGGTATTTATTCACAAAATACTGGAGTAACTCAGCAGGTCAGGCAGCATCTCAGGAGAGAAGGAATGGGTGACGTTTCGGGTCGAGACCCTTCTCCTGACCTGCTGAGTTACTCCAGCATTTTGTGAATAAATAACTTCGATTTGTACCAGCATCTGTAGTTATTTTCGTACAGTACCTGGGGAGGATATACTGCTGTGTATTGATTCAACAGCTGATACAGGGACAGTGGACTCCTGTATCCTTCCACATATTTCACAGTAGCAATCATCTTCCTCACATTGTCAATGAACACGACGATGAAGCCCTATCCCCGGGTCCATACCTAGCTGCCGGCAATGTTGTTCATCGCACCGCGCACCCAACTCCAGCTCCGCCATTTTGTTTCCGCCCCGTCCCCATCTTTCGTCCCCCCCCCCCCCCCCCCCCGTGGTCCTCCAGCCCCGCCCCCTGCTGTGTGACGGGTGGTCCTCCAGACCCGCCCCCAGGTGTGTGACGGACAGCTCTCCAGTCCCCGCCCCCCCCAACCCTGGTGAATAACAGGTGGTCCTCCAGATCCCGCCCCCTCGTTCAGTAACGGGTGGTCCTCCAGGCCCGCCCCTTGTTGAATGACAGACAGACAGACAGACAGGCGGCCGTGAACCGCGAGCAGCTCGCGCTCGCGCTCGGTCGTTATGAGTAAATTTTCAAACTGGTTCGGGGGCGGCTCGACCTCGGTCTCCGGTCCGGGTCGGGGTCCTGGCTCGTCCTCGTCCCCCTCCCGGTCCCGCTCCAAGAAGCCGGGCCCGGGTCCGGGTCTGCAGGAGGCCCTGCAGCGTCTCCGCGACACCGAGCAGATGCTGAGCAAGAAGCAGGAGTACCTGGAGACCAGGATCGGCAAAGAGCTGGAGATCGTCCGCAAAAACGGCACCAGGAACAAGCGAGGTAGGACACGGGGACTTGGGGGGCACTGGCACACTGGCACTGCCACTGGCACACTGGCACTGGCACACTGGCACACTGGCACACTGGCACTGCCACTGGGACGGTTGCTGCAACATGTCACTCTGTCTGTGCCAGGTAGTAGTACCCGCAGTCAGATGCGGGTTTAAACCGAAGACGGACACAAAATGCTGGAGTAACTCAGCGGGACAGACGAGCATCTCTGGAGAGAAGGAATGGGTGACGTTTCGGGTGGAGACTTTTCTTCAGACTACAGCACTGTTTCTGCCAGCAACAACAACAACGCTGCTGGACGCCGCACCTCCCCTGATGCGGGGTATCGACCCGAAACACCGACCACTCCTTCCCATCCACAGGTGCTGCTCGACTTGCTAAGTTCCCCCAGCAGGTTGTTTTGATGCTCCAGGTTCGAGCACTTGCAGTCTCTTATCTCTGCGTTGATCTAGGGACAGGGTCATTCATTGCACTGAACTTGGGGCAGGGTCGCTATTAGGTGTTACACTGTGCATTGTATTAGGGGCAGGGATATTACACTTACACTACCAGGGGCAGGGACATTGCACTGTTACACTGTACTAGCGGCACTGTACCAGAGGCAGCAAAATTGTACTGAACTAGGGGCAGGAATGTTGCACTGTACACTGTGTTAGGGGCAGGGATGTTACACTTGCACTACAGGGGCTCTTCCACATCCCGCGGCTCCGCTCTTGCTCCCCCTCCTCCCACTCGTAACAAGGACAGAATCCCCCTCGTTCTCACCTTCCACCCCACCAGCCAGCGGATCCAACAAATCATTCGCCAACATTTCCGTCACCTACAACGGGACCCCACCACTGGCCATATCTTCCCATCCCCTCCCCTTTCTGCGTAACTCCCTGGCCCACTCGTCCCTTCCTACCCAAACCACCCCATCCCCAGTCACTTTCCCCTGCAACCGCACAAGATGCAACACCCCCCCCCCCCCCTTTACTTCCCCCTTCAACTCCATCCAAGGACCCAAACAGTCGTTCCAGGTGAGACAGAGGTTCACCTGCACTTCCTCCAACCTCATCTATTGCATCCGCTGCTCCAGATGTCAACTTATTTACATCGGCGAAACCAAACGCAGGCTCGGCGATCGCTTTGCTCAACACCTGCACTCAGTCCGCATTAACCAATCTGATCTCCCGGTGGCTGAGCACTTCAACTCCCCCTCCCATTCCCAGTCTGACCTTTCTGTCATGGGCATCCTCCAGTGCCACAGTGAGTCCCACCGGAAATTGGAGGAACAGCACCTCATATTTTGCCTGGGCAGCTTGCAGCCCAGTGGTATGAACATTGACTTCTCCAACTTTAGATAGTTCCTCTGTCCCTCTCTTCCCCTCCCCCTTCCCAGATCTCCCACTGTCTTCCTGTCTCCACCTATATCCTTCCTTTGTCCCGCCCCCCTGACATCAGTCTGAAGAAGGGTCTCGACCTGAAACGTCGCCCATTCCTTCTCTCCTGAGATGCTGCCTGACCTGCTGAGTTACTCCAGCATTTTGTGAATAAATACCTTCGATTTGTACCAGCATTTGCAGTTATTTTCTTACTGTATAGGGGCAGGGTCACTGTTACACTACGTGGGTAGGGACATTGCACTGTAACCCTGTACCAGGGGTAGGGATGTTGCATTATTACACTGTACTAGGGGCAGGGATATTGGACTGTTACACCGTACTCGGGCATAGAAACATGGAAGGTGCAGGAGTAGGCCATTCAATATGATCATGGCTGATCATCCAGAATCAGTATCCCGTTCCTGCTTTCTCCCCATATCTATTGATTCTGTTAGCCGTAAGAGCTATATCCAACTCTCTCTTGAATACATCCAGTGATTTGGCCCCTACTGCCTTCTGTGGCAGGGAATTCCTCAAATTCACAACTCTTTGGGTGAAAAAGTTTTTCCTCATTTCAATCCTAAATGACTTATCCCTTATTCTAAAACTGAGACCCCTAGTTCTGGACTTCCCTAACATCAGGAACATCATTACACTGTAGGCAGGATCATTGCACTACCAGAGGCAGCAAAAAATTGCACTGTGGTAGGGGCAGGGTCAATGCACTGTTGTAGGGACGGGAATATTGCACTGTACACTTTATTAGGGGCATACACTTGCACTGTACAGGGGCAGGGACATTGCACTGTTATACTACCAGGGTAGGGACATTGCACTACACTGCACAGGGGCAGGGCACTGTTATCCTGTACTAGGGGCAGAGACATTGCACTGTTACCCTGTACTGGGGTAGGGATGTTACACTGTACATTGCACTAAGGTAGAGGCATTGCATTGTTACATTGTACTAGGCAGGCATATTACATTGTACACTGTATCATAGGCTGGGACATTTTGCTACACATAAATTTAGTTTAGAGATACTCTTTGGCCCACAAAGTCCATGCTGACCATCGATCATCCATTCCCACTATATTATCCCACTTTCTCACCCACTTGCTACACACTAGGGGCACTTTACAGAGGCCAATTAACCTCCAAACCCACTGTGAAAGGAAACCAGAGCACTCTGAGGATTTTATTATCTGCTTGTGTTGCATTTACGGTCAGCTGTTCAGCTGCTTCAAGAAAGACTTTCATTGTTCCGATGCCGGTACATGTAACACACTCTCTTGACTGTACTGGGATAGGAACATTGCACTCTCCATGACCCAGGAACATTGCATTTTTTTAAAGTTCCATCTTTGTTACATCAATTTTCAGTCTCTGTTATTCAAAGCAACCATTGTTAAAGAGTGAGTCAATTCACACAATTTCTTGTAGTTACTTTCAATTACCATGTGTAAATAATTTATCAATAACATTATATTACTATTAAAACACAACGTACGTGCTATAACACCAAGCTAAGCGCTCAACTGAGGAAACCAAGCCCAATATCTGAACTGCTGAAACACACTTATGCAATAGAACTCACTCCATATTCAGTAATAAGCTACCTTCATGTTAACAAACACACTAGCTAAATGTTTAAACAAGAAACCCAATTCCAATGCTACATGAGATTCTAAGATGCTTTTTCAACTGTGGGACAGGAAGAAATTTGTGCTAAACTAGAATAAACCTAAAAAATAATAATATTTCAATCAAACCATGCTGTCTGCGACAACATAATGTATGGATTATTAAGAGTCTGCTACTTCTATCTCCTATCACCAAGCCAATATTGTATCCAGTTAGCCAGCTCATCTTGGATCCCATGTGCCGTAACCTTCTGGACCAACCACCATACAAGACCTTGTCTTATTAAACTCTTTTAATAATCAGAAATATTTGACCAGTGGCCCACACTGGATCAGTGCTGAGACTCTTGTTGTTTGTGATTTATATTTAAGGACTTGGGTGTGAATAAAGGAGGTATGATTAGAGAGTTTACAGATGAAACAGAAGTTGATGGTGTTATGAACAGTGAGAAAGTTGCCTACGGTTTCAGCAAGAAATAGATCAGATGGAAAGTTGGGTGGAAATTTGGCAGGTGGAATTTAATCCCATCAAGGTTAAGGAGACTTATTTTTGGAAAATGAATAGGGATAGGACTTGTATAGTAACTGATAGATCGATAAGAAATGCTGACGAACAAAGTGACCTTGGGGTTTAAGACATTTATTCACAAAATGCTGGAGTAACTCAGCAGGTCAGGCAGCATCTCAGGAGAGAAGGAATGGGTGACGTTTCGGGTCGAGACCCTTCTTCAGTCTGAAGAAGGGTCTCGACCCGAGACGTCACCCATTCCTTTTTCTTCTCTCCTGAGATGCTGCCTGACCAGCTGAGTTATTCCAGCATTTTGTGAAATAAATACCTTCGATTTGTACCAGCATCTGCAGTTATTTTCTTACATTACATCAGGCCATCATCATAATACAATAGTGCCATCTTTATCTACAATACACTCGATTCCCCCCCCACCCCCACCCCCCATGGCGACCAAAGTTCATGGAAGGCTTCTAGAGTCCCTGTGGACACTGTGTTCCCTCTCGAGGGACTCGCGAGCATGGACGTAGGCCCAGAAGAGGGACAGGCTCTGGTGTGACCAACTACCCGCTGCCTGGGCTCGTGAATGGCCATCTTGGCCAGGCCCAGGAGCAAACCGACAGGGAGATCCAACCCTCCCGATTGACCTTTCTCACTCCCTGCCTTGTGCCCAAATACCAAAATAGTGGGACAAAAATGCAACCAGAACTTGAGGAACAGCCCCTTCAAATGTTCGTACAGGGGCTGCAATCTTGCACACTCCAAATACACGTGAAACACTGTCTCTTCCTTGCCGCAGAAGTTACAGGTGGCTGGCGAGTCTGTGAACCGACTCAAGATATTCATTACACACCACAGCTCTGTGCAACACTTTCCACCCCAGGTCCCTGATGTAAAGGGGGAGGACTCCCTTATAGAGAGACCTCCACTGGGGATCTGTCCTGCTGTCGGTGGTAACGCAGATCGCCAGGGCGTGTCTGGATGGAAGACGAGGGCGAGGAAGTGTAGAGTGTGCAGGAGCAACCTGTACAGTAAACGTCTCTCTGCGTCAAGGAACGACATGGAGTATTGTGTGTAGTTCTGGTCTCCACTCAATGGGAGGGAGGCGGCTGTGTTGGAGAGAGTGCAGAGGAGATAACGCCTGGATCATACCTGGATTGGCAGCTGAGTTATGGGAAGAGATTGAGTAAGCTGGGCTTGTTGGGATGTACTGCGGATGGGGCCAGGTGGTGAGGGAAGGGTGGAGTTGGGAGACAGGCATGTGGGTGATATGTGGAAAAAGTGAAGGGGAAAAAAGGGCAAATGGAACATGATGGGGGAAGGGGGGGCAGTTGCTGGACGGGTTAAACAGACACAAAGGCTACCAGTGCTGGAATCTGATAAGCAAATAAGGTAATAATGGGAACAGTTAAGAAAGTGATGGTGAACAGGTGGAATCATATGGGGGAGAGAACTGGTCCAGGTAAAATGTGTGACTGGCAGGTGAATGAAACTAGGAGAACATGTGTGATGGAAGCTGGAAGAGGATGGGAATGGGGTAGGGAACAAAAATGGAAGCAGTGGTGGATTGGAAGGAAAGGTGTGGGGAGGTAAGGGTTACCTGAAATTTCATCCTGCCTCTGTCTCCCAACCCCTCCCCCCTCCCATTATCTCATCTGCCCATTAACCACCTCTGGCCCTTGTCCCACCCTTCTCCCTCGTCTCTTCATGCTGGCGATCTTTCCACCACTCTCACTCTTGATGCTGGGTCTCGACCCAAAATGTCGGCAGTTCCTCCCCCTCCCCCACAGTTGCTGCTCAACCTGCTGTGTTCCTCCAGCAGTTTTTTTTCCTGCTCCAGGTTCTAGTGTCTATGCTCTCTTATGTCAGTCATTTTGGTAGCACAGAAGAATGGTCCCAACACACATTACAGGCAAATATTATGCCAACATTGTGACCAATATGTTCCACTTTCCAATGGTCCCTTGCAGAAAGAAAGAGTGGTCCTCAGGAATAGTTTGTAACGGGGAACAAAAACTCTAGTCTTGGTTTTCCCAGTCTGGAGGAAAACTTCTGCTGATGCAATGGTGTATGTTGGAAAATATAACTGACAGCTGAGAGATGATGGAAGATTTTGTGAAATTCTACTGTAATTTGGATGCTGCAGTGCAGCAATTTGTGGATGAAAAAAATAGATGGAGACCAAGGCTAAATTCTAAGAAGACACCAGGCAAAACGATAAGAAAAGCCTCCGCAGTTGATTCTCTGGCTAGGAATGAATAAATAAGAATAGACTCGTGTTTGCGTGTTCCCATCTAGCTGGGCAATGGTGGAGATGACAGGTGTAGAAGGCCAAGTGAGATTACACGTTAAAACGGATGGTGATGAGTATGAGAGTATGAATGAGTGTGATGGCAATGGCCTAATTCTGCTCCTATCACTTATGAACTTATGAGAGGGCAATCTAGTTGGTGAAAAAGATTAAGACGATAGAAGGCCAGTCCCCAAACATAGTTTAGTTTAATTTCATTTAGAGATACAGGGCCTTCGGCCCACTGATTCCACGCTGACCAGCGATTACCCTGATTACTAGCACTATTCTACACTAGCGACAATTTACAATTTTTACCAAAGCCAATTAACCTACAGACCTGTACGTCTTTGGAGTGTGGGAGGAAACTGGAGCACCCAGAGAAAACCCACGCGGTCAAGGGGGAAACGTACAAACTCCGTAGAGACAGCACCTATTGTCAGGATCGAACCTAGGTCTCGGGTGCTGTAAGGCAGCAACTCTGCCGCTGCGCAGTGGTGCAATATGTCTGCATGATCAGTTGAAATCATTAAGGATGAAAAGTTAAAGAAAAGAGATTGAAGGAAAAAGGAGTGAATGTACCTAGGAGGGAAAATAATGTACTTTGCTGAAAGGGAATGGGTGTTTTGTATGAGAGGTAAAAATGATAGAAAAAAGATAAATTGTTCAGATTCAGTTATGAAGTAGTCTACTTTTTGTGCCCCACTGACTCCCTTGTCAAACATTGTCAGTGAAAATAATGTCCTTTATTTTACTTCATTCAACAATCTTGCTGCAGATTAAATTCCTCAACTGTTTCCTAGTTCCTGTCCCTTAACCTTTTTGATGTTACTACATCAACATTGCTGTTAGTTTGTTTATGTTGCATTTTCGTAATTGTTTTGTGTAGTTTTAAATTCTTTAATTTCCTATTTGTTTCAGTAAGCTGTGGCACTCATTTGCCAAATGTATAATCCTTCAAATATTGATTAACATTTTAGAGCATAACTTCCTTTGATCAACAAGATATTTTCCTATTTGCACTATTAAGCATCCATTTACTTTCTTGATAAAGGACAAGTTTGGTATGGGAAGTGCTTCAAAGATTTTGTGGCCAGGGTGAGAGGGGTCAGAGATGATCTTGCCCGCTCGCTTCCTGGCCCTTGCAGTGTACAGTTCGTCAATGGGGGGATGGTTGCAGCCAACAACCTTCTCAGCTGATCGAACGATCTGTTGCAGCCTCCGGATGGCGTGCTTGGTGGCTGAGCCAAACCAGACCATGATGGAGAAGGTGAGGACGGACTCAATGATAGCAGTGTAGAATTGGACCATCATTGTCTGTGGCAGATTGTGTTTCCTCAGTTGCCGCAGGAAGTACATCCTCTTGGACCTTTTTGACTGTGGAGTCAATGGTGGCCCCCCATTTAAGGTCCCTGGAGATGATGGTTCCAAGGAACTTAATTGACTCCACAGATGTGACTGCGGTGTAATTGATACTGAGCGAGGGGAGGGGGAGCTCTTTGAAAGTCTACAGTTAGTTCTTCTGTCTTAAGAGCATTGAGCTCCAGGTTGTTGCGATGGCACCAGGATGCCAGTTGTGTCACTTCCCATCTGTAGGCAGATTCCTCCCCATCGTGGATCAGTCCAATCAGGGTTGTGTCGTCCGCAAACTTGGGGAGCTTGACAGAGGAGTCTGTGGAGGTGCAGTCGTTGGTGTAGAGAGAGTAAAGGAGAGGGGAGAGTACGCAGCCTTGCGGTGCTCCTATGCTGAGGGTCTGCGGGTCCGAGATGTGCTTTCCCAGCCTCACACGCTGCTTCCTGTCTGTCAGGAAGTTGATGATCCACTGACAGAGGGGTCCAGGCACAGTCAACTGGGAGAGTTTGTTGTGTAGTAGCTGTGGCACAATGATGTTAAATGCAGAGCTAAAGTCCACAAACAGAATCCTGGCATAGGTCCCCTTGCGGTCTAGGTGCTGGAGGATGAAGTGCAGGTTTTGTATCTCTGTCCACAATATTACACATATAGAGTCATACAGAAATGAGCCCTTTGCCCCAACTCGTCCATGCTGATCAAAATGTTCCATTTGCTCTCATTTGGTCTATATCTCCCTAAACCTTTCCTATCCATGTGTCTTTTAAATGTTATTTTTGTACCTGTCTCAACTACGTCCTCTAGCAGCTCATACCATTGACATTTGCAAATATATTAGGATTGTATGCTACTTGCATCAACTACTTATTGACCCTGTCATGAGTTGCTTATGTAATTTGCAATCTATTTCTATTGTATTTTTAAGGAAATAGAATTTGCAACTATGATTTTTTAAGTTTTTGAGAACCATCAAAATACCTAACAGTCCATATAGGGCACTTGACATTTGTTATACATTTATAAGGTGGAAAGCTTGAAAGTCAATTTGCATTCAACAAAGCTTTGCAAACAGTGGTCATAAATAGAAACATAGAAACAGAAAATAGGTGCAGGAGTAGGCCATTCGGCCTTTCGAGCCTGCACCGCCATTCAATATGATCATGGCTGATCATCCAGCTCAGTAACCTGTACCTGCCTTCTCTCCATACCCCCTGATCCTTTTAGCCACAAGGGCCACATCTAACTCCCTCTTAGAAATAGCCAATGAACTGGCCTCAACTACCTTCTGTGGCAGAGAATTCCACAGACTCACCACTCTCTGTGTGAAGAAATGTTTTCTCATCTCGGTCCTAAAAGACTTCCCCCTTATCCTTAAGCTGTGACCCCTGGTTCTGGACTTCCCCAACATCGGGAACAATCTTCCCGCATCTAGCCTCTCCAACCCATTAAGAATTTTATATGTTTCTATAAGATCCCCCGCATGGGCCGCATGGTGGCATAGCAGTAGAGTTGCTCCCTTACAGTGCCAGGGACCTGGGTTCAATCCTGACTACAGATGCTGTCTGTATAGAGTCTGTACTTGACTAAAGGTAGACACAAAATGCTGGAGTAATTCAGCAGGATAGGCAGCATCTCTGGAGAGAGAGAATGGGTGACATTTTGGGTCGAGACCCATCAGATTTACTCTAGCCCTTGACTGAGTTGTTCAAGCCTTTAGTGAAGTAATGGAGACTATTGATGTTATGCTGTTTGAGGACTTCAAAAAAAGCGTTTGATAAAGTAAAGCTTAAATAGGCACATTATCAAAATTATTTCCCATGGGATTAAAGGGACACCGACACCATGGATACAGTTTCAGCCAGGAACATAAAAGAATCATGAAGTATTGTTTTTCACAGGAAATATGTCTCCCGGTGGACAGTATTTAGAACCACTCCTCATTATTATAAATTGGTGACCTGAGTTTGGATATGTAGGCCACAATTTGAAAGTTTGCAGAGGATGTGAGATTTGTAAACTTAGTGAACAATGAGGTGTATAGAAGAAGTCATAAGGAAGGCGTAGGTAAATTGTCAAAATGGGTAGGTACAGATGAGCTTTAATGCAAAAAAAGTGCAAAGTACATTTTGATAAGAAGAATGAGCAGAGACAATATAAACTAAATGGCATACTTATAAAAAGGTGCAAGGGCAGAGCACTGAATATGTTTTGGACAGATACAGCATGGAAACAGGCCCTTCGGCCCACTGAGTTCATGCTGACCATGGATAACCCATCCTACCCAGCTACGCCACTGTGAATGTAGTAAATCTTTGAAGATGGTAAAAAACAAATTGAAATTGGTGAATTCCCCACAGATTTGCACTTTATTAATCCCAATTTCTCAGACATTCATCCCATCATAGGGTTAAAGTCATACAGCATGAAAACAGGCCCTTCGGCCCAACTTGCCCACACCGGCAAACATGTCCAAGCTACACTAGTCTCACCTGCCTGCATTTGGCCCATATCCCTCCAAATCTGTCCTACCCTGTCATCAGCTTTGTGTTCGTGAATCAAATTATTTCACAAACTCTCAGAACCCTTAACTTTATTAGATAATCATGTGATCTGCATTGGATGACAATGTTAAATAATTTTGTCGACCTCTCAACACCAGGTATTGCCTGTCACACAACAACTAGATACTGTATTTCATAATGTAATACGAAGGAACTGTACTTGCTGGTTTACACTATAGGTGGATGCAAAGTAACTCAGCAGGTCAGGCAGCATCCCTGGAGAAAATAGATAGGTGACATTTTGGGTCTGGACCAGTTGTTAGAAAAGGTTGCAACCCGAAACGTCATCTATCTATTTTCTCCAGTGATGCAGCCTGACCTGCCGAGTTACCCCAGCACTTTGAGTCCAACGAGCTATTTCTTCTGGCTTGTTAAAGTCATGTGCTATAACTTTGTGTTAATCGTCAACTACTTTAAAATTTCTTAAATTCTTCAACCTTTATTGTTTTTCTTTCCCTTCTCTTTATCCCCCCATTGTTCACTTTTCTTTCTAATCTGGAATCCCAATCACTTCTCTGGTGGTAATATTTCCCTGACACATAAAAGCAAGAGAAGTTTGTAAATACAGTGAATAATTTAGCAATAGGTGGAGTGATGAAATAACAGGGATTGCAAAAGTTGTGAAAGATATAATATGCTATAAATGACTCTTAAGACTTGTTTGGCTGTAAGTGGATAGTTTCTTGGGACCTTTTTGGCAGGCTTTGTAAAGATCCCTCCCAGTTAGAAGGGAGTAATGATGTTTGGCTGGGCTTCCGAGACTGTGCGTCTCCTAATTTTGTGCCTTTAATTATATGGATGAGTCCATGTAAACCAAATCTAATAACCATAAGATTATTTCAATTTATATGTCTGGAAAATGCCTCAAATGCAAATAATAAAGTAAATATATTTGGTTAGTTGTGGCACAATTAGTTGTGCCTCATCCTAAAATAATTATTCAGCATGTTATTTTCAGCATGAAATTACTAATCTAGTAATGGTTTTAACATAGAGCACTACAGCACAGGAACAGGCCTTTCAGCCCACAATGTCTGTGCTGAACATGATGTCAAGATAAACTAATCTTATCTGCCCACACATGATCCATATCCTTCCATTCCCTGCATATCCAAATCTAAAAGCCGCTTAAATGTTACTTTCCTAAAAGCCGCTTAAATGTTACTGTCCGAGCAGTAACAACATTTTACATAGAACAGTACAGCACAGGAACGAACCCTTCGGCCCACAATGTTTGGCTCGAAGATGATACCTGGATGAATGGAAGGATCTCGTCTTCCTGCAAGTGTTCCATATTCTATTCTCCGCAAATCCATGTTCCTATCTAAAAGCTTCTTAAACACCACTATTGTATCTGCCTCCACCACCATCCCTGGAATAGATTCATTCCCTAATTACTTCACTTTAGTTCAGTCGGAACACTCCAGAAAAGGCGTGATCATTGGGCGTATGCCAACTAATTTACTGAAGGTGGAAAGGTAGTCTTTAGTTGTCTGCATTTATTGAAGAATGTAAGATTGGGTAACAGCAACATTTTAGAGTGTACTTCACCCAGAATCAACCACATTTGGAATTGTACTAAAGACTCCATAAACGTGCAATAGCGCCTATTAAAACAAAAAGCATTTATTAATTTTATTTTAAAAGCTGTTTTATAAATCAAATACATATCTTGATGTATTGCCGCTATTAGAGATTACATCTGTTAACTGCAGATGCTGGAAATCTGAAACAAAAACAGGAAACAGTCAGCATTAGTGGAAAAATAAACAGCGTTAATGTGTCAGCTCAAAGACTATTCACCGGACGGAGTACGTAGTTTAAAGTTAACTGGCTGGATAGAGCTGGAAGAGCTGTTGCCCCGCAACTCCAGAAACCCGGGTTCAATCCAGATCTCTGAGCTCTCTGTGTAGATTCTCCATGACTGCATAGCTTTTCTCCCACGATCCATTACCTCCGCATTCTAAAGACATGTGGGTTAGCGGGTTATTTGCGCAATTTACATTGCCCCTAGATTAAAAATGAGTGGTAGATTCTGGGAACATGGGGAGAATGAAATGGGATTTACGTAGCATTTGTGTGAATGGGAGCATGATAGTCAGTGAGGATTTAGTGGGCTGAAGAAGGGCTTGTTTCCTTATTGTATGATCTGAAAAAAATCTAATGTTTTATCACTACCATATCTAAAAAAGAAAAATCAGACGATGAAATACCAAGCAACTGAGTTAATTTAATTATAATTGAACAGTAATGCTTTGTTTAGTCTTTACAGAGTGCTTTTCCATCACTTTTGGAAGATGTGACACGTGCAAAAAACAGTCCAGTTGGGAAATGTACCATGCGATACTGAATATTAAATAGAAATTAATATTCTATTTAAAGAAAATGTTTCTTTATTTAAGTTAATGACTATATAATTCCCAACTCCAATTTTATAACTACATCTTGTTTCCAAATATATGGGAGAAAATAAAGGGTGCCTGCTGAATTTTTAATTATGCTTGGTTACCTTCTGATTTGATTTTGCTGGTTTTAATTTGATTCTTACTTTTATCTTGACAGATCATTTCAAGTTTATTCACTTTCTTCATACTTGCAAAAAGAACATCTCCAAACTTTTTCCGTTTCTCTGGCCTGATCTGTGATACATGCTACGTAAACCTGTAATCCTTCTTTCTGTCAGATCATCTTGCAACTTGTAAGTCTCATTTGGTGAATGGTTTGAACTCTGGGTCTATTTTTCTCTTTTCTAGAAACTTTTCATTTTCATTTTTTTAAACATAATGTACATTGAAATAATAACGCATAATTCCTCAAGTTTTTGATCTGATTTCCAATATTTTTCGTTGTTTTACTGTTTACGGAGAACTGCTCAATGGCTGCAGATCTCGTCCATGCAGTTCCAATGCATACATTTACATCATCCCACCGAGTTGTACTTTTTTTCTTAATCTCTACTTATCTGGTAATTTGGATATTATTCCTTTCGTACTTTACTCCGATCATCATCTGGTGGGTGTTCAGAAATGTTGATTCTCAAATTGTAATCAATTGAGCTAATTCATTTCATTGTATAAGAAGGAACTGCAGGTGCTGGTTGAAACATTTCATTATTTACTCTTGTTAGTTGCTCTACAAGCACTGAAGCGGAAGAAGAGGTTGGAAAAGCAGTTGGCACAGATCGATGGAACTCTCTCTACGATTGAATTCCAACGAGAAGCATTAGAAAATGCAAATACAAATACCGAAGTATTAAAATCTATGGGCTATGCTGCAAAGGCTATGAAAACAGCTCATGAGCACATGTAAGTGATTCATTGTTGTCATGTACTTGTGAGTATATTCCCTAAAGAGTAATCATTGGACCATAATGTTATTAAAAATAAATTAGTCTGTATAATATGCCCCAGCAATGATGCATTAACAGTTGGAAAAGTAGGAAGAAAAAGATTTAGTTTGAACTGTGATTCACCACACTATTGGAAAACATCATCTATTTACCTTTCCCATTATTTTCATTAGCTTATCACTTCCTGCAACCTTTTAGATAAAGGTTTTAAAGCATTAAAATATACAATGTCTAAATGTCACCTTGTTGCAGAAGATGCAACCCATTATTATTACTGACTTTATGTCCTTATTGTTTCTATTTTTTAATTGTGAACTGTTGTTTCTGGAGATATAACAGAATCATGCAGTGCAATTAGAATTAGATGAGGTATATCAATTTTACTGTAATTCCTTGGATCTGAAGCTCAATCCTTCCGTTCTGTCCGAAAATGATAGAAGCACAATATGTGTGGTAATGTGGTAGATGTGAATTAAACAGTCTTCAAGTTGGTTAAGGCCAGCAGATGTCCACTATGTATTGAACTTTGGATCACCTCATTTAAGTAAAATTGATTTACAGTGGATGCCTGCTAAGCATCCCTGGGGAGCACACTTGTGATGAGCCTTTGCATGTTAGGATGTGATGTTGCCTTCAAGCAAGGATTGAGCATAAACTGGAAGCAGTTCAGTTGGGCATCTTGGTGTCTTTTTGTTGCTCATGATTCTAATATAGAATATGCTCTTCCCAGCTTCAAATTCAGCCTGCAGTCATTGCTTTAATATATGCCCCAGTCAAGTCTTCCATAGATGTGCCACCTGCATTCATCATAATTCAACTTTAGCACTGGAAAATGTATTTGCTTACATAAAGGACGTAACAATTTTGGGGTATGAGCTCTGCAAGATTTATTTCTCTTATTCCAATACCAGAGTTCTCCCTGTGACCACGTGGTTTTTTTTCTCCAGATTCTCCATTTTCTTCCCACATTCCAAAGACGTGCAGGTTAATTGTCTTCTATAAATTGTCACTAGTGGTACGATAGTACTAGTGTACGGGTGATCATGGTCGGCAGAGACTCGGTGGTACAAAGGGCATGGTTCCATGCTGTACATCTAAACTAAAGGAGGTTTATTTCCAGCAAATTCCTCCCAGCCATTTTGGAATAAAGACACAAAGTGCTGGAGTAACTCAACGGGTCAGGCAGCATCTCTGGAGAACGTGGGCAAGTGACATTTTGGGTTGTGACCCTTCCTCAGATTGAATTTGTTCAGAATTGAATCTGAAGAAAGGCCCTGACCAGAAACATCAACTATTCTTGTTCTGCAGAGATGCTGCCTGATTTGTTTAATTACTCCAGCTCTTCATGTCTTTTTTAAACCAGCATCCACAATTCCTTGTTCCTACCATTTTGGAATATTGGGAACATTGAAAAAATCTGCATTTTAGCAAATGGATTATGACTTCCTTATATTAATTTTATTTTATACTTTATTTACAGAAAACCTCTGGTATTATGGGTTTATTGTAGTTCTAATTGTGTTCTAAAACACAAATCAAATTAAGTATGACATTTTAAAAATCTGTAGGAAGGACATGAAGCCTAAAACAGTCATGAACTTGCTATATTTCATAAAGAAAAAAAACTGCATTAAAATTGTTCCCTTGGTAAGTATGCCATTTGAATAAAATGTGAGCCCACAAAAGTTAAAATCAGAAATGGCTTAAAGGAAAAAAATTGTTTGTAAATTATTGGCAGTATTATTATTTTTTTCTTCAGGGATTTGGATAAAATTGATGAAATGATGCAAAATATCTCGGAACAGCAGGAAATAGCACAAGAAATATCTGATGCAATATCCCGACCAGAGGCTTTTGGTTCAGAATTTGATGAGGTACATAACAAAATATTCAATTATTTATATAACAAAGTTGGAATTCATTTGCGAAGGGGAGAAGATATACACTGAAAGAAACTTTAAAAATCTACTAGACGACCCGTGGACCCGTTGGGTTCCCGTTGTTACCAAAGGTTCTTTAGTAACTTGTCAGTTTCTTTGTTGAACTAAATTATGGTGCATGTTGCAATCAAAAGCGTGAACAATTGGTTGGGCAGAAAGCAGCCAAAACGGTACATGATAGCGCAACAATTTGAACGAAACACGACCCGTTGGGTTCATGTTTTGACAGCGGGTCCCACTCCAAAATCCCAGGGTATATCCGAGGCTGTGGTGGCCAGGGAGTCTCCCCCGGGGATGGGCGGGGGGGAGAGGGCGGCCATCGCGGCGGTCAGCAGCAGGAGAGTGGCTGCAAGGCGCTGCCCCATGTTCGTCCTGCCGGTGGCCATCTTCTTTGACTTTCTCTCTGCCGCCGCACTGCACCACAGGAGGAAGGTCAGGCGTGAGGCACGCCGGGACGGGCGCCGGTTCCCCCGGTGCTGCTGCGAAGGGCCCGCCGCCGCCGGGCCCGGCAACCCTCCCTCAACTACGCACGCGCAGGTACTGGGCCCAGCAACCCTCCCGAAACTGCGCAGGCGCGGCTGCTGCGCCCGGCAAGTGGGAAAGCATTGTGCAGGCGCGACTGCCACGTTGAAACTTGGCCCATTCACAGTAAAAAGTTTATTAACGTTTATAAAGTGAATTACTTTTAAAATATAACGAAACTTAATTCTGCACACCGCAGGTGAATGGTGAGTAAGGTGCCCCTATAATTGTTGTGCTATTGTGTACCGTTTTGGCTGTGTGTGTGTGTATATATATATATATATAATTCATTTGCATTTTATATTAATAGCTCTTTTAGTTGTCGAGCTAAAATGTTCTATTATTGATGCATGTTGGCTACCTCTGTTTATTTTTAATCATCGGCTCTATGTTTTACGGTGATAATGACGTGGGTAAAATATAATCTATAAAATGTTTTTTTATTTTTGGGTTACCTAGAAACATAGAAAATAGCTGTAGGAGGAGGCCATTCGGCCCTTCATGCCAGCACCGCCATTCAATATGATCATGGCTGATCATCCAAAATCAGTACCCCAGTCCTGCTTTCTCCCCATATCCCTTGATTCCGTTAGCCCTAAGAGCTAAATCTAACTCTCTCTTGTATATGTTGTCCATAAGATGAATACAGAACAGCAGGTAGCAAGCAGTGTATTTCTCTCGAGTTGTTATTGGCAGGGAAATTGAATGGTATTAATGCAAGGAAGGATATGAATTATTTCATGCAAGTTGTTCCTTGTATATACCTGAATTGATCTGAGATTCATTTTCTTAATCAAAATAGATGATGTTATGATGCTTCAAATTATTACTTCAAATGCTTATTTCAAAGTTAGACACAAAATGCTGGAGAAACTCAGCGGGACAGGCAGCATCTCTGGAGAGAAGGAAGGGGTGACGTTTCGGGTCGAGGCGCTTCTTCAGACTGAGAGTCAGGGGAGAGGGAAAAGAGTAATATGGAAGGGTAAGGTGTGAAAACGAGAGATCAAAGGGGACGAAGTTCAAAGAAAATGTAGAATAGATCATTGTCACCAGCATCTGTCGTTCCTTCCTCCTTATTTCAAAGTATTGTCCTTCTGCCCTGTTATCACATTTTGTAAGCTGTGGGTAAATCTGAACAGTTTCTGCGTGCCATCAAGAATTTATTCACATATGTTGTTTCCAGGATGAATTGCTGGCAGAATTAGAAGAGCTGGAACAAGAAGAATTAAATAAGAAAATGACCAAAGGACTGCCAAAAGTTCCAACCACCAATCTCCCAACCACCAACCTCCCATCCAGACAAGGTGAGCTAATGAGAGCTGGGTTGAGGTTAATAAAACAGAAAAGATGAGTGAAAATCCATTTGGAAAATGCGTTTTGTAAATTTTCAAATTGCTTGGATGTCGCCCAGTTCTGGATGAGCAGAAACTTCTTGCAACTAAATGTCAGTTAGAACTGTTACTTCACTTGACATCAAGATCAACATTGGACCACATATCCGCACCATTAGTGCGATCTCTTATTTCTGATTCCGTAATACTGTTTGTCTCTGTCCCAGCTTCGTCTTATCTATAGCTACATCCCTTACAGACATCTTTATTAGATTAGAGTGCATTAGAGTAGCATAATCCAAAGGCAGTGAAGATGTATAAAAGGAATTTAACAAAAAATATGTTGAGGCTGGGATAGAGGGAGAGCGACAGTTGTCTAGTCTCTCATCTTTTAACATATAACGGCATGGTGGCACAGCGGTAGAGTTGCTGCCTTATAGTAAATGCAGCCCCAGTGACCCAGGGTCGATCCTGACTACGGGTGCTGTCTGTATGGAGTTTGTACATTCTCTCCGTGACCTGCGTGACCTCCCACACTCCAAAGACGTACAGGTATGAAGGTTAATTGGCTTGGTAAATGTAAAAATTGTCCCTTGTGTGTGTAGGATAGCATTAATGTGTGCGGGGATCGCTGGTTGTCGCGGACCCGGTGGGCCGAGGCAGATCATCCATAACTGCTATCCATGCCCTATCTTGTACCATCCCATTCATTCACCGTCCCCTTGCTGCTGATGTACATTAGCTCCCAGATAAGTTTTGTTTCAGATCATGTATTTTCCTATTTTTATGATCACCCCCCGATGAGATATCTCTCTTCCTTCTCATTCACTCCAAAAGTTTTATTTCAGCACAAATTTCCCTGATTTGCAATCTAATGTAAGCGTGCAATGTAAGTTTCACACCAAGATATCTAATTTTGGCATTTTAAAATACTGTATTTTACTTGTATTTGTTTATTTTTTAAATAACATATTCTGCCTGTAGAGAAGCCATTTTCAAAAACAAAGCAGACTAATGCCTGCACATATTTCCCATGTCCCTCAGACCATGTATGTTCTAACAAGGCCCTGGCTCTCCCGAGCACAACTTTCTCCTGCCCTCCCAATCTCAAACGCCGTTTGCCCTCTGGCTCGGTTGAAGCCACAATGAAAGTCAGTCAAAGATAAACGTGAAATGCTGGAGTCGGCAACTGCAGATGCTAGTTTACACCAAAGATAGACAAAATGCTGGAGTAACTCAGCAGGGCAGGCAACATCTCTGGAGAGAAGGAATGGGTGACGTTTCAGGTTGAGACCCTTCTTCAGTCTTGTCCCGAAACGTAACCCATTCCTTCTCCCAGAGATGCTGCCTGCCCTGCTGAGTTACTTCAGCATTTTGTCGATCTTTGGTGTAAACCAGCATCTACAGTTCTTTCCTACACATTAAAGTCAGCCACTCGCAGTTGGAGCAGGTTTGTTATGGAAGAGCTATTTTTACCATTTGGGCAATGGGGTTGGAGAGAATGGAGGTAAAAAATATATAGACTCGCCAGACTAAAATAACTTTAACTTTCTTCTTTCCAGCTAAAACTAAAAAGAAGACGCGTGATGAAGATGCAAGTAGAAAGCATTTGACTGCCTGGCTGTGATGATAAATAGTATTGCAACATATTATGTATAGGTCTGAGGCATCTGAAGTATGGTAGGCTATCAATATTCACATAGAATTCTAATCAGAGATTTGATCTTTGTGTATTACACTACATTTAACTTAAACTACATAGTGATTAGGTTTGGAAAATAAAATTTCTATTCCAGTCATATCTTATTCTGTATTTTGCCTGATAGAATATTTTGAGCAAAGAACTGATGACTGTCTTAAATTTAAAAAAGGCCTCGCCATTTAGTGCAAGAACCTTTGTAAAAACTAAGTAACAAAAAAGTTGGCAGTTAATTTGAAAGGAATCAGGCTGTCATTCCAATATTCCTTGGATTATACTCGTACAGCTTGGAAACAGGTCCTTCGGCCCATACTAACCAACCTGTCCCATCTACACTAGTCCCACCTGCCTGCGTTTTGTCTTTTTCCCTCCAAACCTGCCCTATCCATGTACCTGTCTAAATGTTTCTTAAACGTTGCGATAGTACCTGCCTCAACTCTCTCCTCCAGCAGCTCGTTCTATATATCCACCATCCTTTGTGCAAAATTTACCCCTCTGGTTCCTGTTGAACCATCCCCTCCCCCCTTAAACCCATGTCCTCTGGTTTTCAATTCCCCTATTCGGGGGAAGAGACTCAGTGCATTTACCTGATCCATTCCCCTCCCGATTTTGTACACATTTATATTTGGTCCTGAAACTTACAAGACTACAAGGTTGGCTGTTTCTCACAAGATGTTATTGTAACAAAGCAGATTGATTAATACAGTATGGAAATCAACCCTTTGGCTACTGAGTCTATGCTGACCAGCAATCACCCGTTTACACTAGTTCTATGTTATCCCAGTTTCACCTTGACTCACTGCACAGTTTACAGGCAAATTACAGAGGGCCAATTAACCTACAAATCTAGGATGGACACAAAATGCTGGAGTAACTCAGCGGGATAGGAACATAGAAAATAGGTGCAGGACGAGACCCTTCGAGCCAGCATCGCCATTCAATATGTTCATGACTGATCATCTAAAATCAGTACCCCATATCCCTTTAGCCCCAAGAGCTATATCTAACTGTCTTGAAAACATCTCTGGAGAGAAGGAATGGGTGACTCTGGGTCGAGAACCATTCGTACACATTTAACCCTCAAATCTGTAGGTCTTTGGGATGTGAGAGAGTCAGTGAGAACGTGCAAACTCCACACCAACAGCACCTGACGAACCCATGTCTCTGGTCCGACGAGGCAACAGCTCTATCAGCTGTGCCACTGCACCCACTGTTTTATAATTAGAATGGCTCTAACCCTCCATTTACTGTCATTTTTTTTAAAGCACAATATGTAAAGTTTCAGTTATTGTTCCACAATTCCTTCAACTGGAAAAAAAAGTCAATGTAACAGAGGCCATTTTGGGAACATCAGGTGCAGTAGGTGAGGTGCTTGTGAAATATCAAGTTGCAGCTTTGAGTTCATTGTATTCTTCAAGATGAACTGGCTCACTTATTGTTCCACAGTAAACTAGCCGGCATCCAGATCTTCACCATGTAAAGGTGGATGAAAATTAGTACTTATATTTCACATTAGAAGCAGAATAGCCTGTGGAGAAAATATATATCACTGCACTTTACATCACTGACCAAAATATTACTGACAAGAGCTTACCAAGAACATTTACACCAAACTTTATTCTATTGTCTTTTGTATCAGGAATTTGAATTTATTTAATACGCGAGAAGATTGAATACATGATTTACTCTGAGTAGATAGTTCTTGTTAAACCACTTGATTTTGTTTTTGTCAAATTAAACTATAATTTAAAACCAGGGAAAATCAAGCTTGTAAAGGTCTGATGAATTGCTTTTGTTTCTGTAATGATGCATTTAAACAATTAAATCTACTGTTCAAAAACAGTTTTAATTTACTTGATTATGCCCGAGTACTTTAAGCAGAGCTTCCAGTCTTTAAATAGAATCATTGTACATATTGATTTGGTTGTGTAGCTGATTACTGAAGATAAATGCCTGTATTTGGGGAATACAGAAATGCATTTTGTAAATAAAAGCATTTATTCAAGTCTGTGTCAAATATTACATTGTGTAAATTAAAGCAAAATGTTGAATAATGTAACAGGTGGATTTTTGGAAGACGAGCTATTTTGCTGATTAAAGTGGAATAGCACTAATCAAGGGTATTTCAGTTGCGTCTGATCAGATCATACACACATACATGGCAGCCTGAAAAATAATGATGCTCTGAAATTCTGGATTGTTTTCCATTTCCTGAAGCAGCACATGCAAGATTGCCAACATATTTCATACAAGGTGGAGATCGTAACTTGAATTTCCGTTGTTGGTATAGTTTCTCGAACAACGGTACAGGAAAAGGCCATTTTGGCATGCCTTGTGGTTCCTGCCCATGATAGACTTTAGAGATACAGCATGGAAAGCCCACTGAGTACATGCAGACCGGCGATCACCCCTGTATACTAGCACTATCCTACTACACACCAGTGTCAATTAACCTACAAACCTGTGTAGGAAAGAACTGTAGATGTTGGTTTCAATCAAAGGTAGACACAAAATGCTGGAATAACAGGGCAGGCAGCATCTGTGTCTTCTCTCCAGAGATGCAGTCTGGCCCGCTGAGTTACTCCAGCATTTTGTGTCTACCTTTGGTTTAAACCAGCATCTGCAGTTCTTTCCTACACAAGATATTGCTGACTACAGCTTACCAAGAAAATTTACACCAAACTTTATTGTCTTTTGTATCAGAGGAATTGGAATTTATTTAATACGCGAGATTGAATACAAATCAAATTAAACTATAATTTAAAACCAGGGAGTGTGGGAGGCAACTGGAGAAACCCCACATGGTCACAGGGAGAACAGACAGCACCCATAGTCAGGATCGAAACTGGGTCTCTGACGCTGTAAGGCAGCAACTCTACCGCTGCGCCACTGTGCTGCCCATGTAATGGAACACTTATAGGTTTAGAGGTGCAGTGAAAAGCTTTTGTGTGCTAACCAGTCAGCACACACGAGTGTCAGAATCTCTTTATCTGACACTCATGTGTGTGCAGTTCTGGTGTAACTTCCATTAAAGCCAATAAGTAGAACTGCTGCTATTTACTCCTATGCTTTAGGCTTTTAGATAGATCCAAGTGAACAACTTTGTTGAAACACCAGGTTTCAGATGTGCATTCTCAAAAGCAACCACCAGGGTTCAAGTTTACTTGATGACTGACCATAGAAATGAATTAACGCTCATTGTTCTGTCTGCAGACATAGCCGAAGCCTTGTATTTATTACAAATTGTGGTGTCAAATCATGCACCTCACAGCCAGCAGTTGCCATATTAAAAAATGGCAGGGTTGGTCCCTTCATCCACAATGGATTACTGACTGCTGCTTTGAATTCCTCACCACCCACCTTTGTAATTTTAATTTAAGTTATTAGAACAGTTAATTACAATGAAAGATAAAGTGCCCGAGTAACTCAGCAGGCCAGGCAGCATCCCTAGGTGATGTTTTGGGTTGTGGCCCTTCAGATGTTTTTAGATGGAAGCAGGCAGTGAGCAATACGACTGTTAGCTAACCAATTTCCCACCTGGGCTAAATAAAGTGGAGGGCAGATCTCCAGAGGTAATGAGACCCGCAGCAGTTCAGGAGGTGACGTTAGAGTTGCAGGCTGGGGAACGATAAGTTTGGAAACTGCAGGGCATTTATTTTACATAGAAGCAGGTAGTGCAGGGCTGGGGAACTAAGGTAATTATAATGATCAATGGTCCAGTGATCATCTTTCACTAGTCTAAGCCCCATTGTTTGCCTATGCCTTGCAGAAAGGGAAGTTGCAATTAGTTTTAAGAAAATGGCATTTTAAATAAACAAAAGCAAGGATCACTGAACATCAAATGAAAAAAATCTTTATTTTAAAATAAACCATCCTTCAATTGAAATACACATTTCAAAAAGCTATTTGTTTCCACACAAATGATCTTCACGTGGTGACAAGACATATAGTTGCCTGTAATTTAAGTCATGCAGTAAAATCTTCACAAATTTGGCACACAATGTAAATTAAAACATGACCCAAGACTTCCAGTGGAAGATTACAACCCCTCTCCAGTTAAAGGTCCATCTTTAGGGGCTTTGCAACTCAGTCTAAACTACTAGCATAAATTAAAAGAAATTCCTTTTTTTTTAAAAACAGGCAGTTCTGGTACTCTAAATATCCTATATCCTGGCTTTGTAATTAGCCAATAATAAATTCTCAGCAACAAATATTAATTGAAGCAGAACGAATGAAATAAGAGCAATTGACAAATGTGGTTACAGCTCCTGCAAATCCAGTAAAACAAGGCACTTAGCATAACCAAGACATGCAACCTTAATGAACCAACATTAATGAAGCAAAACTAGTTACTCTGATTGTAACAACAGTTAAAAGGCACCATATATCTAAAGTGTCTTCTACCAACAATACTTGATAGAACATTCAAACACAAAGTGCACTACAAGACCTGGTTCCTTTCCTTGTCAGAACAACCTACTGCCACATATATTGGGATTGTCGATTCTAACATCTTTTGACATTAACCTAGCTAGTTTGGGAAATGTGACAAATTTCACAACATTTGCTTACTACACAAATTCTGCAAGGTTCAGAGGAACAAAACTAAAACAAAACCACCTGCTGCACTTATTCCCGTTATCTGAAGCAACCCAATTGCTTAGATGACGTTCAAACATTCAACTTCAATGCAGGTCATACTGAGGCCCATTGAAATCCGGCACTTTGGCTTGGATGAAATCCCAATATCATTGGAAGTATACCGAACATTCAAACTCTTCCACTAACATTTTCCTGGCAAATAAAAACAACTTTGCTTTTGTAATATTCTGCAATGCAAATTAACATACTTATTTCTGCACATATTTCCAGATGCACACTGAAATGTACCTTACTGAAAACTGAAATGTTATAAAACAGAATGCATTCACGGTAGAACCAACAGCCCAATTAGTGAATAAGTGATTGAGCTATTCTTAATTGCACAAGGTAGCCTAGCAGAGCAGATCGATAAAACCTGTTGCATTAAGCAAACGTACTGAGATATCTAATTATGGAAGAATGGCATATCCTAAAGACATACACAAATAAAACCCAGAGACAAAGCCTTTATGCTGTATTCCAGCTACAGCTATTGTTATAACGTATTGCCAGCAAAGTTAACCATCAGCATCAACGTTTGCATGCCGTTCTATGTCTTCTTCAGCAGCTTAGGCTTCTTCTACGGACGAAGTTTCAGTTACAGAGCTGTTGTGGCAGGCTGCAGATTGCTCTTTATCAGACTCCATTCCCAAACTGAAATACAGGCAGTAATAAATGACAAATTAAGAACAGCAACGCAAGTCTCTTTTTGTTCAAAAAAAGGTTAAAATGAATCGAGCCAAAATTCACAAATGTTCCATTCTCCACTTACACTGACTGTTCTCTCTTACGTGTGTAAGGACATGTTCCATCTATCCGCTTCAAGCGGCATTTTATAAACGTATTTCCAATCACTAGGGCAGCACAGTGGCGTGGCAGCAGAGTTGCTGCCTTACAGCACCAGATTTCCGGGTTCAACCCCGACTATGGGTATTGTCTGTATGGAGCTTGTACGTTCTCCCCGTGACCGCGTGGGTTTCCCCCGGGAGTTCAGGCTTCCTCCCAAACTGCTAAGACGTACAGGTTCGTAGGTTAATTGGCTTGGTAAAATTGTAAATTGTCCCTAGAGTGTGTAGGATAGTGTTCTTGTGTGGGGATTGCCGGTCAGCGATCTTACATCAATTTTGAGAGCAAACTAATCTGCATCGCAAATTCATGGGTAGTGATGTGAATTCTGTCGGCAAATTTCCAAAATACAAAAGGCGACAACCAGGGGTTGCACATGGTTTACATACACTGTCCAAGATAATCACCAATGCCTTACAGCGCCAGAGACCCAGGTTCAATCCTGTCTGCTTGGAGTTTGTATGTTCCCCCCGTGACCACGTGGGATTCCCCCGGGTGCTCCGGTTTCATCCCACATTCCAAAGATGTGCAAGTTTGTAGGGTAATTCGACAGGTAAAAAATTTAAATTGTCCTTAGTGTGTAGGCTAGCGCACAGGGATCGCTGGTCGGTTCGGACTCTGGGCCGAAGGGCTCGTTTCCATGCTGTATCTCTTAAATTTGTAGTCAAATCTGTGGGCCGAAGAGCCCGTTTCCGCGCTGTATCTCTAAACTAAACAAAGTATGTCCAGCAGGAAGATATACAATCACCCACGTGTAGGTTGGGGACCTGGGAAAGGCTTGGGTGTGATCCCAATGTTCAGTCAGCTTGGACCCGTTGGCTTTTAACAGGATATTATTGCATGTTCTCCAAATATTATGTTTTGGGGTAGGAATCCCAAAGGAAGTTCCTTGACCAACATAAATACAGATAATTTCCCAAGAATACAAACGGGAGTGACCAATTTTGCTCATCAGCTTTCATATTTAAAAATCCAGACATCTTCAACTTTCCTACACAATTCCTATCCCAAAACACTCAATATTTGTGCCCAAAACCTCAGCCAAGAATTAACTGAATACCTGAACATCTACAGGTGTCACTTTGGAGAGAATGGCAAAGATTCATAAACCTAAAAAACCTAAGTGAAGAAAAAAGGCGCCACAGTGGAGTCGCTGCCTCCCCGTGACCTGTGTGGGTTTGCACTGGGTGCTTTGGTTTCCTCCCACACTCCAAAGACATACGGGTTTGTAGGCTAATTGGCTTCGGTAAAATTGTTAATTGCCTCAGTGTGTAGGATAGTGTCAGTGTGTGAGATCACTGGTCGGCACGGATTTTATGGGCCGAAGGGCCTGTTTCTGCACTGTATCTATCTAAACCTTTCATCTTATTCCTAAATGGACAACCTGTACCTGAAGAATTCAAATTATTAGAACAGTTAATTACAATGCAAGATAAAGTACTGGAGTAACTCAGCAGGTCAGGCAGCATCCCCAGGACAAGATGAATAGGTGATGTTTTGGTTGGGGGCCCTTCTTCATATTTTTTTAAAGATAGAAGCAGGCAGTGAACAATATTCATCTCCTTGCTCTAACCAGCAGGTAACACTATAATCAGCAGATCACCCTCTCCGAGCATCAATTCTATCAAACCTACAAGGACTTTTTTTTTTTAAAAAGGCTTGTATCAGAGATAACCTCTCAACTCGAGAATAGGCTCAGTTTGCATGCTGATTGGTTAGATTGCTCGCTCTTCATCCTCACAACTAAGCCTATGAATCACTGCTGTGAGTCCTTTCAAATATTCATTTTTGAGGAAAGTGGGTGTGGGCAGCATGGCACGGTGGCGCAGCGGTAGACCTGCTGCCTTACAGCGCCAGAGGCCCGGGTTCCATCCTGGCCACGGGTGCTTGTCTGTAGTTTGGGAGTTTGTACATTCTCCCAATGACCTGCGTGGGTTTCCTCCCACACTCCAAAAACGTACAGGTTTGTAGGTTAATTGCCTTGGTACAATTGTAAATTGTCCCTAGTGTGTGTAGGATAATGTGCGGGGAATCGCTGGTCGGCGCAAACTCGATGGGCCGAAGGTCCCGTTTCTAAATCTCTTAACTAAAACGCAAGTGGAAAGATCTGGGGCAATGGCTACCTGTCATCCTCTATGACAGCTTGGTCAGCTTCTACTGCAGAAGACTCAACTTCTCCACTATATTCACTCTCCTGGCCTGAAGGTCGCCGGGTATTTTCTTGTTCCAAGGCCAATTCCCTATAAAAAGACACAAAACGCATTTCAATACACTAATTAAGGCAATTTGCCGGTTCTTACTGCACACGTTGTATTTTTCCAATGAAGCAAAAAAAAAAAATACAAAAAGATGTAGCAAACTAACCAGAACAACTGAGAATTATCAAGGATAGACATAAAGTACTGGAATAACTCAGCAGTTAGGCAGCATCTATGGAGAAACTGGATGGTTGATGTTTCGGGGCAGGACCCTCTTCAAACTGAAAGTAATTGGTAGGGAGCCGAGGGTAAGAAGAGGCCAGAACAAGCAGGACCAGCCGAATTATCAAGGGATGGTTTTTCAATGAACTTGACTCATGGAATAAGGTGACACTAGTGGCAAGATGGTTAAGAGCAAATCAACTAGATTCCAAAATGGACATTACATGTAATTCTCTGTGGTTATTTTGAGAATTATTTTGAATTTGAAAGATTTTCTGTAATTATGTAGTCACGAGAAAGGGTAAAATGTGGTGACGCGGCCAGACTTCCTTTAAAACAGCGACTGGAAGTTATTAGCAGCCAAAAAAGGAGCAATATTTCCTCAGAGTTGACCTTGAAATTGCTGGACATAGCTCAAACTGATGAGAGCAAGTGTCAAACAGTCCCGGTATCCCAAACGTAAGAAGCCGACTATGTAAATTAACCACTTACAGATAAAAAATGGATAACCAAGTTGTTTAAACAGACATTAAAATCACCATCTGTGACATTTATAAAACTTTAAAAAAATCACAAGACTGAACAAGTGCCTTAATATGAAGGTAGACACAAAATGCTGGAGTAACTCAGCGGGACAGGCAGCATCTCTAGAGAGAAGGAATGGGCGACGTTTCGGGTCAAGACTCTTCTTCAGACTGATGTCAGGGGAGAGGGCGATACAGAGATAAAATGTAGTCGGAGACAGTAACACTGGAGAACGGGGAAGGCAGAGGGGATGGAGAAAGAAGGAAAGCAAGGTCTATCGGAAGTTAGAGGTCAATGTTCATACCGCTGGGTTGTGTAAGCTACTCAAGCGAAATACGAGGTGCTGTTCCTCCAATTTGCATTGGGCCTCACTCTGACAATGGAGGCGGCCCAGGACAGAAAGGTCAGATTGGGAATGGGAGGGGGAGTTAAAGTGCTGAGCAACCGGGAGATCAGATAGGTTTAGGCGGACTGAGCGGAAGTGTTCAGCGATACGATTGCCGAACCTGTGCTTGGTCTCGCCGATATACAGGAGTCCACACCTGGAACAGCGGATACAGTAGATGAGGTTGGAGGGTGCCTTAATACCTTATTCTACTTTCTAAAAATTCTATATGAAGATGTTTTTCATCCAGTAATTTCTTCAAAGCCTCTACTTCCTTCTGTTTATCAGCAAGTTCCTTCAGCAGTCTGTAGTTAGTTTCTTCCAAAGTTTCACAGAATGCCTATGGAAGACAACCAGAGATTTAAAACTCAACATTTTTCATCAAACACTGCTTCAATTGGTCATAATTGCAGAGTATTATTCCAAGATATGTCAAACAGAAAACAATTAGCATCTGGAGAACTGAAACTGAAATTAAACAATGGTATAATTCCAGTGTTTAGGATGTTTTAACTTTACTGTAGTTAACTTTCCTATATTGAAACCATCAATTACACAGTCTCAATCTGCAACCATATGACTGTTAACAAATTGTGAGAATAATTCTGAGTCCGGTTGCATGTTACATTTGTTACACCCACGAGAAGCCCTTAATTATAACCAGAGTTTTGAAGTGAGGTTATAATTCAATAAAAGCATGAAGCAGCAACCACCAAACACTGAAAACAGTTTGCGTAGTAGTATGTAGAAACGAGGAACTGCAGATGCCACCTTACAAAAAAATTACTGGAGTGCTGGAGTAATTCAACGGGTCAGGCAGCATCTTTGAAGAAGGGTCTTGACACGAAACGTCACCTACCCATGTTCCCCAGAGATGCTGTGTGACCCACTTAGTTACTCCAGCGCTTGGCTTCTTTGGGTAAACTAGTATCATCTGCCAGTTTCCACCCTTCATGATCAATACCTGCATTCCTTGTACACCAAACAAAATTAGGTTTGCTACACTTACAAAATGCCTGAACAGTGAATATTTTCTATAATGTCAGGTTTTCATCGATGCATAAAACTCTGAAAGATCATGTCTGTGCATACAATGGAACACTGACACAATGCAAACAAAATTCTTAATGAAATGTTGATTATTACTGGAACTTGGTTTCGAATTTTAAAGAGTACTTTTTGAAATCATAAATATGGCTTCTTAAGTGAAAGGACTCTTCTTTAGACTGCCACTGTGCTCATAGCTCCTGAAAACAGTAATAAGTACACGGCCACCACAGATTTTCTTGCAACTGACCTCCTTTAATCCAGACAAAATTATGAGCGCGCACTTGAAATTCCGACCGCAAGTCCCTCGGAAAATGTGGTGCCTAGGCCGGGTGAGGCAGCCGATTCCCACCTCACTGGGACTTCCGCGGCAGGTCAAATTTGCCGCCTGCGGCCAGGGCTCTAGAACTCAGCACCGGTTGGGGCTGGCGGATCAGTCCTCATAGGAAACTTCCGTGGCACAGATCTCGGCCTCCGCAGACCGTTCCACTCCTCCCGGAGACCGTGACCTCTGTTGGTCCGGCAAAACAGATCATCCAGAACGATTCTGGAACCAAGGGCGTCAGAAAATCAGTGGCGGTCCTGGAAACAAGGAACCGCAGTTGCTGGTTTCCAAAAAAAAGACACCAAGTGCCGGAGTAATTCAGCAGGTCAGGCTGCATTCCTGGAGAACATGGATGGATGACGTTTCAGGTTGGGACCCTTATTCAGACTCTAATCAGTTGACTAGAGACCTGATCAGTTTCTGTTGATGCTGATTAAGGAATAAACATTGGCCAGAACATGGGGGAAAATAACTGTATCATGTCATGGGATCTTTCACCGCCACTCAAGAGTACAAGCAGGACCTTTGTTTAATGTTTCATTGGAAAGACCAGCCCAGACAGTACACCCACTTCCGCAGAGCTGGACTGGAATGTCAGCGTGGATTTGTGTAACAGAAATGCTTTGAAGATTTTATGTGCACTCTATACTGCAAAGCAAGGAGCAGAGGATTAGTGCCAACATTACCACATGGTCGAAGGAGCACAGATTTCTTTCATATGTTTGGCTGGAGAACAGTGCATACACTTTAATGGACGAGGGAATTAAAGGGAATGCTTTTGGAAATAGAGAATTGTTACAAATCAGATAGGACTCGGGGTCTCTCAAATTCAACGTAATCAGATTATGTACACTCTCTCAGAGCACAGGTACATTGTAATTTCCAGTCTGGACATTGGTGCTGCGATAGGAAGTGCCAAATTATAAATCATTTTGAAGTCGTTCTTCAACCCCTCGAGTTTAGTTTGGGCTAGTTTAGAGATAGTGGGGACACAGGGCCTTGGCCCACCAAGTCCACACTAACACCACCCTACACACATTTACACCAAGCCAATTAACCTACAAACCAGTAGGTCTTTGGAGTATGGGAGGAAACCGAAGATCTCGCAGAAAACCCACCCAGGTCACAGGGAGACCGTACAAACTCCATACAGACAGCACCCGTAGTCAGGATCGAACCGGGTCTCTGGCGCTGTAAGGCAGTAGCTTTACCGCCACGCCACTGTGCCGTCCTGATAATTGGTTTTAACTTCCCTCTTTCCCATATACGGAAAGGAAACCAGATAGCCACACAAGTACAAAATTGAATTGTAAACAAAAAGCGATCAATACCAGTTGGACCAAAGGGCCTGTTTCCATGCTCCATGACACCACTGCTGCATTCTTCTGACCGGACACCCCCCACCCCAACAGTATCCAAAGAGGCATACCTTTTGTCAAGGGGAATGGCCACAGGGGGCTCCCAATACTATGTGACTACTGCTCCTCCTGGTGGTCACCCATCCATTTTCTGCCCCTACCCCAGGAACGACTATCTCACAGTAACTCTTTATCTATGACCTCCTCAGCCTCCCAGATGATCCAGAGGGCATCCAGCTGCTGCTCCAGCTCCATGATGCAGACTCTCTGGAGCCGCACGTGGACACGCCTCACACGGGTGTAGGCCTTGGGGACACGTGGTCACCCCGACTCACCCTATCCTGCAGCAGGAGCAGACCACTGCCCTAACCGCCTCCTTTACTGTGCCAAGGAAAGTTTACGAAGAAAGATCACCCCTTATCCCACCGGCACCCTCTACGCCGAAGCCTCTCAAGCCAAAGTCTCACACGTACTCTCCACACCGCACTTACCTCCTCCCGGCCGTTCCGCTTGCATCTACCTTCCTTTTATACACCCGCTAAGGAACTGTCACCCAAGGTTGTTTACAGTTTTACAGCCTTCAGACTGTCCACCAGGGCGGCGCAGTGGTAGAGTGGCTGCCTTAGTGCCAGGGACCCGGGTTCGATCCTGACTACGGGCGCTGTCTGTACAGAGTTTGCACGTTCTCCCCGTGACCTGCGTGGGTTTTCTCCGGGCGCTCCGATTTCCTCCCACACTCTACAAAGATTTGTAGGATAATTAGCTTTGGTAAAATAATAAATTATCCTTAGTATGTGTAGGATAGTGCTCGTGTGCGGGGATCGCTGGTCGGCGCGGACTTGGTGGGCCAAGCCATATCCCCAAAAACTAAATTAAAAAAACACGTCAGCCGGTAAACTGTGGGGCTTCATAAACAGGCTGGCCTCTATTAAAAGTCCCGCCCTGCTGCAACTGTTTTTAGTTTTGATTTTAGCTTGTCTGACTAAAACTCACCTTAGCTCGTTTAACTGTGAGTGGGTACCGAGATGGAGTGACAATACAAGCTCGAGTTAACATTCACAGTAACATTTCAGCCTTTTGCTTCCCTACAAAAACCTGGCAACGCCTATGACTCATGTAGCCCTGTGCATGGTTAAATTAGAACCCATTGTTATCAACCCCACCCACGCCTACATTCCTCAACGTGTAGAAGAATAAGGCCACTGCTGCAGGAAAACCACGCACACACACCCAGATAATTAAAACACAACTCACCCTGCTCTCTTCTAGACTGTCAAAGGGACCCGGCGGCTCATCCAGACATAAAAACTGTCTCACCGAAGTGCTGAAAAGACAAACAAATAATCAAAAATGTGAATTTTATTGCAGAAATGTACAGGATGCAGGTTCCATAGTAATTGACGCTAATTCTTTGAAAGCACCTCAAGCCTGGCAGGTCAAATATTCCAAGCGGAGGGCAGGATACGGCTACAAGTCACCCCCCAAGTCAGAAATATACATCGTGCTGGAATAACTCAGCAGATCGGGCAGCATCTCTGGAGAAAAAGAACAGGCAACGTTTCGGGTCGCGACCCTTCCTCAGTCCCGAAACGTCACCCATTCCTCTTCTCCAGAGATGCTGCCTGACCCGCTGAATTACTCCAGCCTTTTGTGTCTATCTTCGGTGTATGGCAGCATCTGCAGTTCCTTCCTACACAAAAATACACAAGTATACTGCTCCACTGATAAAGGGGCAAAATCCTCGAGCTTACAATCCGAGAGTTGTGTGCAACCCAAACTTCAGTGTAACGTTTCTTGTGCGTGGATTTCCTTTAACATAGAAAGTCTATTGTACACCAGCAGTTCACAAGAACATTGTCAGTGCAAAGGCTTGGCCAAGTACCAAATGGGTCTATCAAAGCCAATTAACCTACAAACCCACGTGTCTTTGGAATGTGGGAGGAAACCCACGCGGTCACAGGGAGAACGTACAAACTCCATACAGACAACACCCATAGTCAGGATCAAACCTGGGTCTCTGGCACTGTAAGGCAGCAACTCTACTGCTACGCCACTGTGCCACCACTCAATAGACAATAGGTGCAGGAGTAGGCCATTCGAGCCAGCACCGCCATTCACTGTGATCATGGCTGATCATTCTCAATCAGTACCCCGTTCCTGCCTTCTCCTCATACCCCCTGCCCTTCTTTACTGGTTGATCCACATAACCCGAGGGGTGGGGATTGTCAAGAGATGTTATAGTTGTCAGAAGAGAGCAGTGATCAGGCACTACACTGATCAACATTTTCTAATCATAAGGTCATAAATGATCGGAGCAGAATTAGGCCATTCGGCCCATCAAGCCATTCACTCATGGTTGATCTATCTCCCTCCTAATCCCATTCTCCTGCCTTATCCCCATAACCCGACACGTACTAATCAAGAATCTATCTATCTCTGCCTTAAAAATATCCATTGAGTTGGCCTCCACAGCCTTCTGTGGCAATGAATCCCAGATTCACCACCCTCTGACTAAAGAAATTCCTCCTCACCTCATGCCTAAAGGAACGTCCTTTTATTCAGAGGCTGTGACCTCTGGTCCTAGACTCTCCCACTAGTGGAAACATCCTCTCCATATTCACTCTATCCAGGCCAAGTAACCAGCAGCTTGGAAAACTCGTCCCAAGTTATTCCCAACTCGTCCCAGCTTGAAAGTTATTTTTAAAAATTCAGCACGTGCCATAACCAAGCAACAGCGTGTGTTTTTCATGCTTTTTATTTGTCGGTTGTAGGTGAACAAATTTAGTTATCCTGGCCCAGCTGATCATTCTCTACTTGTTTATTTCACAAAATGCTGGAGTAAACTCAGCAGGTCAGTCAGCATCTCAGGAGAGAAGGAATGGGTGACTGAAGTCTGAAGAAGGGTCTCGACCCGAAACGTCACCCATTCCTTCTCTCCTGAGATGCTGCCTGACCTGCTGAGTTACTCCAGCATTATGTGAAATAAACACCTTCGATTTGTACCAGCATCTGCAGTTATTTTCTTACATTCTCTACTTGTTTATCATTTACATGTTTCCATCTCTAATTTGCTCTGGACACACATTGAAATGCAGCAGTGCAAACTTTATGGAATTACCTGTCGAACATGGTTTCAGATTTCACATGCAATTCATGATGATTCTTTGAATCAATTAACAATGCAAATGAAAAACGGAACAGATTAAAAATGTTAAGCATGGGTAAAACTGAGGCACTCTGGAGTTGAATTATGCACAAAGGGGAACAGGGTTTGTGCCACTAATGTCTCAGTTAAATCAAAACGGCAGAGACCCGGGTTCGATCCCGACCACGGGTGCTGTCTGTACGGCGGTTATACCTGCACCACAAGTATACTTGCACAAAAGGTTTTCACATACCTGTTAGCGATATCTTTGTGAGCTACAAGATTTTGCAGAAATGCCTGGAGTCCGAGCTGACGTTCCTCCAGAAAGTTGGGGTCGTAATTATCCTTGAACCAACGTTTGGGAGGGAGCGCGAGGCGGAAACCAGGAAACATCTCCTTCAACTGGAAGAAATTAGAGGGATCATTTTATTTCCCAAAATTGCTCTCCAAAGCCCAACTCAATGATCAAAATTTTGGCCATCCACTCTGTTTTTCTTGAGCACCTCTCGCAAATTGTTTGTCAATGAAGATCTTTGTATATTTCACCAAACAGACTGTACACTTAAGAGATATCAATGTCAGCTAGTGAGATTTTTAAAAAAACCTTTAAGCTAAGATTTCATTTTAAATTGTGGGAACTGGCGGGGACAGTTCCTTCCCAGCTGTTATCAAGCAACTGAATCGCCCAAACACAACTAGAGAGCAGTGCTGAACTACTATCTATCTCATTTGTGACCCTCGTACCATCTTTGATCAGACGTTCCTGGCTTTACCTTGCACTAAACCTTGTTCCCTTATCACGTATCTGTACGCTGCCAATAGCTCGATTGTAATCATGTATTGTCTTTCTGCCAACTGTATAGCATGCAACAAAAGATTTTTGACTGTACTTCGGTACACGTGACAATAAACTAAACTGAGGATCTCTCATTGACAGGCTTGCCAGAGATCATGCCATCAATTCAGTTGGCAAGGAACATGGATAGGACAGGTTTAGAGGGATATGGGTCAAACATGGGCAGATGGGACCGGTGTAGCTGGGACATATTGGCCGGTGTGGGCAAGTTGGGCCGAAGGGCCTGTTTCCACACTGTATCACTCTATGACGATGAGGGGGAAAAATTGTATAGAAGTGTATATTTGGGAGATAGGGTACTTGCACCTACTCAGCAGTATTGTTTCTGATAAAATTAAATATGAACTAACAATATCTCTGTACTTTTTGCAAGCAAATAGAAAACAATTGTAAAAATGTGTTACCTACCTTATCATTTAGTCGTGAAAAATCTGTGTATCTCCTGAAAACCACCCAGTTTTCTTCCAGATGATTTTTCACAAGTATCTTGTAAACCTATGGCAAGACGACACAAACGTGATAAAATTGTAAACTCCCGTGCAGCATTTACAAACATAGATCAAGCACTAACGGCACTGCGGTGCAGAGGTAGAACTACTGCCTCACAGCCCCAGAGACCAGGGTTCGATCCTGACTATGGAGTTTGCACGTTCTCCCTGTGACTGCGTGGGGTTTCTCCAAAATCTTTGGTTTCCTCACACTCTCCAAAGACATACAGGTTCGTCGTTTAATTAACTTGTAAATGTAAAACATTGTCCCTAGATTGCGTAGGGTAGTTTTAATGCACGGGGATCGTTGGTCTGTGCGGACTCGGTGGGCCGAAGGGCCCGTTTCTGTGCTGTATCTAAACTAAGTCATGTCCAAATGATTGTTACGGAAAAATATTGAAGCCAAGATTTCTCTCTTGAATTAAACTAAGTAAAGCAGTTAAATAACCAGGCACCCTCCTCTGCAAATTCCACAAATTCGCCACCCAAGATGGCGTCGCAGCTGTTCCTGACTGTGCAGTTGTGAGTAAAGAGAGTAGAACAGGGGATAGGCACAAGATACTGGAGTAACTCAGCGGGACTGGCAGCATCTCTGGTGAGAAGGATTGGGGGACTGAGTATACAGCCTTAAGGTGCCCTGTATTGATGGTCAATGAGGTTTTCTTTTGCCAATTTGTACCGGTTGGAAAAAATGCAGCCACTGTATTGCACCATTGCAACACTATTAGATCAGGAACAATTTTTTTGGTTTGTACATTCCACTGCAGCCTTACAGTGGAACGGGATGCTATTGTAAAAGTAGTTTCCAATCATCTCTTGCATGCTTTTTCTGACAAAGCAAACTTCTTGCCAGGCAGTGAAGAAAGCTAATGGAATGTTGGCCTTCATAACAAGAGGATTTCAGTATAGGAGTAAAGAGGTTCTTCTGCAGTTGTATCGGGCCCTGGTAAGACCACATCTGGAGTATTGTGTACAGTTTTGGTCTCCTAATTTGAGGAAGGACATCCTTGTAATTGAGGCAGTGCAGCTTAGGTTCACGAGATTGATCCCTGGGATGGCGGGACTATCATACGAGAAAAGAATGAAAAGACTAGGCTTGTATTCACTGGAGTTTGGAAGGATGAGAGGGGATCTTATAGAAACAAATAAAATTATAAAAGGACTGGACAAGCTAGATGCAGAAAAAATAAGAGAGAGTTAGATAGAGCTCTGGGGGCCAGTGGAATCAAGGGATATGGGGAGAAGGCAGGCACGGGTTATTGATTGGGGACAATCAGCCATGATCATAATGAATGGCGGTGCTGGCTCAAAGGGCCGAATGGCCTCCTCCTGCATCTATTTTCTATGTTGCCAGAAGTCATCTGGGAACATCCAAGTGATTATTCCAAAAGTGAACCCAAGACATCTAATCAAGTCATAGAGAGTGAAAACAGGCCCTTTGGCCCAACTTGCCCAAGTCGACCAATCTACACTAGTCTGAAGAAGGGTCTCGACCCGAAACGTCACCAATTCCTTCTCTCCTGAGATGCTGCCTGACCCGCTGAGTTACTCCAGCATTTTGTGAATAAATCTACACTAGTCCCACCTTCCTGTATTTGGCCCACATCCCTCTAAAGAGGGAGAGATAGATCAGCCATGATTGAATGGCTGAGTAGACTTGATGGGCTATATGGCCTAATTCTGCTCCTATCACCTGGAGCTGTCTAAATGTTTCTTAAACGCTGCAATAGTAATCCAAGAACAAAAGCAATCACAAACGTGAAAGACATCTCCAGCTGAAATTTCTTCAACCAGTAGAAACCCCGGGGAACTTGTCATTTACAATGGAAGCTGTGATTGCAAAAATCAAATCTAGTCAACATTGATTTTTATTTTCAAGTCAATAATTGTACAATTAGATATTGAAACCAATTTGCAAGCATAATCCAGTTCGCTGTAAACCCCAAATGCTTGCAGTTCACGACTAAGAAAAGCACAGAATATCAACTTGTAAACACACCACTAGACAATTTCTCATAAGTTTCTGTAGGATAGCATTCCAACATTAAATTGCAGCTCATCACACATTACAGAAGGAAATCGGATGAAGCGCCACATGACCAGGACAGTTAGATCCCTGTGTAGGAAGGAACTGCAGATGCTGGTTTACACCAAAGATAGACACAAAATGCTGGAGTAATTCAGCAGAACAGGCAGCAGCTCTGGAGAGACGGAATGGGTGATGTTTCGTGTCGAGACCCTTCTTCGGACTGAGAGTGAGACTGAGATCCCTGCTTGATCAATGTAAAATAATGCGCACACAGGTTTTGGAGCATTGCACGCACACACAACTGCAGTGGACTGACACAGAAAGGATTAATTATTTAGCCTGAAAACATGTACCAAATACAGAATTATATCAGAGATAGACACAAAGTGCTGGAATAACTCGGCGGGTCAGGCAGTATCTCTGGAGAAAAAGGATGGGTGCTGTTTCAGGTCGGGACCCTTCTTCAGACACGAGTCTATGGTCCCAATCTTTCAAATATTCAGAGTACATTCAAAACATGTTAATTCTTTACAACTAAAAATCTATTTAAGGGATAATGGGGATTTAGGGAAAGTTTCACTGAAGTAAGAACGGCCATGACCTTGTGTAAATTGTAAAGCAGGCACAAGGGGCTAAAAATTCTACCATTTACTTACGTTATTCCATTCTCACATATCCTTGATACCTGGGGACTTCAGTTGACATGACAATGTGAACAGTTGAAAATCAAATCCACAGATCGAGAAAGGAAAATATTTATAAACCAAATGAGTTTTGCTTTTGGAAACAAAACACATTAGATTAGATTAGTTTAAAGTCATATACATGAGAGCAATGAAATGTCATGTTCACCTGAAGTTCATGGGTTAAACAGCATACAATAGTGTAATAAAAATAAATGCAAGTCTAAAAAAGCAGTGGTGAAAGATTGTAGTGGAAGAGAATATTAAAGTGCATTAATGGGAAAACCAAATGAGGTGGAGTTAGGAGTGCATGGCACTCCTTCAGAGATGGTGTTTAGGGGGCAGGCCATCCTAAACTGGGCATTGTGTAATGGGGAAGGGTTAGTTAGCGATCTTGTTGTGCAGACCCACATGGGCAACAGTGACCATAGTATGGTGGAATTCTGCATTAAGATGGAGAGTGACACAGTTAATTCAGAGACAAGGGTCCTGAACTTAAAGAAAGGTGACTTTGATGGTAGGAGACGGGAATTGGCTAGGATAGACTGGCAAATGATACTTCAAGGGTTGACGATGGAGATGCAATGGCAAAGATTTAAAGATCGCATGGATGAATCACAACCATTTTTCATGCCGGTCCGGCGTAAAAATAAAGCGGGGAAGGCGGTTCAACCGTGGCTAACGAGGGAAATTAGGGACAGTGTTAAATCCAAGGAATATAAATTGGCCAGAGTAAGCAGCAAACCGGAGGACTGGGAGAAATTTAGAATTCACCAGAATTCAAGGGGTTAATTAAGAGGGGGAAAATAGAGCATGAAAGAAAGCATGTGGGAATATAAAAACTGACTGTAAAAGTTTCTTTAGATATATGAAGAGGAAAAGATTAATGAAGACAAATGTAGGTCCCTTACGGTCAGAAACAGGTGAATTTATAATGGTGACAGTGACAGTATCGGTCAATCTTTGACAAATCTTCTGGAATTTGAGGATGTAACAAGTAGAATGAATATGGGAGAGCCAGTGGATGTGGTTTATCTGGACTTTCAAAAAGCCTTTGACAAGGTCCCACACAAGAGATTATTAGTGTGCAAAATTAGAGCACATGGTATTGGGATAGGGTATTGACATGGATAGAGAACTGGTTGGCAGACAGGAAGCAAAGATTCAGAATTAACGGGTCCTTTTCAGAATGGCAGGCGGTGACTAGTGAGGTGCCGCAAGGCTCGGTGCTGGGACCCCAGTTATTTACAATATATATTAACGATTTAGATGAAAGAATTAAATGTAACATAGTCAATATTTGCGGAAGACACAAAGCTGGGTGGCAGTGTGAGCTGTGAGGAGGATGCTATGAGGCTCCAGGGTGACTTGGATAGGTTGGGTGAGTGGGCAGATGCAGTATAATGTGGATAAATGTGAGGTTATCCATTTAGGTGGCAAGAACAAGGCGTCAGATTATTATCTGAATGGTGTCAGATTAGGAAAAGGGGAGGTGCAACGAGACCTGGGTGTCCTTGCACATCAGTCACTGAAAGTAAGCATGCAGGTACAGCAGGCAGTGAAGAAAGCAAATGGCCTTCATAGCGAGGGGATTTGAGTAAAGGAGCAAGGAGGTCCTACTGCAGTTGTACAGGGCTGGTGAGACCACACCTGGAGTATTGTATGCAGTTTTGGTCTCCTAATGTGAGGAAGGACATTCTTGCTATTGAGGGAGTGCAGCGTAGGTTCACCAGGTTAATTCCCGGGTTGGTGGGACTGACATACGATGAAAGAATGAATCGACTGGACCTATATTAATTGGAATTTAGAAGGATGAGCTTAGTTTAGAGAAACAGCGCGGAAACAGGCCCTTCGGCCCACCGGGTCCTCGCCGACCAGCGATCCCCGCATATTAACACTATCCTACACACACTATGGACAATTTTTACATTTATACCAAGCCAATTAACCTACAAACCTGTACGTCTTTGGAGTGTGGGAGGAAACCGAAGATCTCGGAGAAAACCCACGCAGGTCACAGGGAGAACGTACAAACTCCGTACAGACAGCACCCATAGTCAGGATTGAACCCGGATCTCCGGCGCTGCAAGTGCTGTAAGGCAGCAACATATAAAATTCTTAAGGGTTTGGACAAGCTAGATGCAGGAAAAATGTTCCCGATGTTGGGGGAGTCCAAAACCAGGGATCACAGTTTAAGGATAAGAGGTATGCCATTTAGGACTGAGATGAAGAACCACATTTTTACCCTGAGAGTTGTGAATCTGTGGAGTTCTCTGCCACAGAAGGCAATGGAGGCCAATTCTCTGGATGTTTTCAAGAGAGTGTTAGATATAGTTCTTTAGACTAACAGAATCGAGGGATATGGGGAGAAAGCAGGACCAGGGTACTGATTCTGGATGATCAGCCATAATCATATTGAATGGTGGTGCTGGCTCAAAGGGCCGAATGGCCTACTCCTGCACCTATTTTCCACATGCCGGACTGCCAGTTGCCAGAAAATCTGTGGTGGACGTGTACTTAATGTTTCCAGGAGCTATGAGCACAGCAAAGAAGAGTTCCCACCCGAAATGTCACCTTTCCATTTTCTCAACCCATTTTCTGTTTCTATAAGATGGACTGGATGGAAAGAGGTGGCGTGCCTGCGATGGACAGGCCTGCGTTCACACTCTGTAGGTTATGGCTGTCAAGGGCAGAGCAGTTGCCATGGCAGGCTGAGATTCATCCTATCATACTATAGCACATCAGCTTAGAGAATCCTTGTGGACATGCTAAACCCTCTGAGGCCCACATAAACACCCTGATACACAACAGATAAACACCGACGTCACCCAAGCGTTTCTCAAGCTGCTTTGAACAGATTTGCGGTCTTGACTTTCATTCTTGGCTCCTTGTAAAGTTAAAGTTTACATACAAAAACTTCAGTCACAACCCAAAAATATGTTCATAACAGGATACATTTGCAACGACACCACTGAGTATTTTAACCATTTAAAATATGTCAATATCTCTTAAAAATTGTGTTCTGAAGGGAGGGGTGGCACGGTGGTAGAGTTGCTGCCTCACAGCGCCAGAGCCCTGGGTTGTACTTTCGTACGGAGTCTGTACGTTCTCCGTGTGACCTGCGTGGGTTTTATCCGAGATCTTCGGTTGCCTCTCACACTCCAAAGACATACAGATCTGTAGGCTAATTGGCATGGTATAATTTTAAATTGTTCCTAGTGTGTAGGATGGTGTTAGTGTGTGGAGATCGCTGGTCAGCACGGACTCGGTGGGCCATAGGGCCTGTTTTCGTGCTGTATCTCTAAATTAAAATCACACCAGAACTAATGCAGAATTATTGAAAATAAACACAGCACCTGGCATGCTCAAGTCTGTGCTGGCTCTCATCCAATTCCATTTTACAGTTCATTCAGTGGAACACTTCCCTTTTCGTGCAAGTATCAATTCCCATTAGTCTTCTTCAATTACTCTTTGCGGCAAATTTTCGTACCCATCTAAAAATATCACAAGCTCTAGGGAAACATAGGACCCTAACTTTTTAAGTCTGAAGAAGGGTCTCGACCCGAAACGTCACCCATTCCTTCTCTCCCGAGATGCTGCCTGACCTGCTGAGTTACTCCAGCAATTTTTGAATAACTTTTTAAACACGTCTCTCTGTTTAACTCTTAATCATTTGCCGACAATTTAATGAGCTTGTACACCACTTTTCATCTCAGACACCAAATGCTGGAGTAACTCAGCAGGACAGGCAGCATCTCTAGAGAGAAGGAATGGGTGACGTTTCGGGTCGAGACCTTTCTTCAGACCAGTTAGGGCGAAGAAGGGACTTGTTCGGAAACATCACCCATTCCTTCTCTCCAGAGATGCTGAGTTACTCCAGCATTTTGTGTCTATCTTCAGTTTAAACCAGCATCTGCAGTTCCTTCCTATACTCTTCATCTTTACCATTGCGCGATTCTCCAAGTATCAAACTGCAACTTGAAGTTTGATTAGAAGAAATCAGAAGAGCTTATTGTTTTTGCATTCAATTTTAGACTAGCAGTGCGGAAACGGGCCCTTCGTCCCAGCGAGTCCGCGCCAACCTGCGATCGCACCGTTCACTGACACTATCCCACGGACTGGAGACAATTTACAATTATACCAAGCCTATTAGCCTAAAAACCTGCACGTCTTTGGAGTGTGGGAGGAAACCGGAGCATCCGAAGAAAACCCAAGCAGGGAGAACTTGCAAACTCCATACAGACAGCACTCATAGCCAGGATGGAACCTGTCTCCACACATAAAGCCCCTTTGCTCTTCTTCACAATTTTTACAAAAGATATTTAACTTTTCTTTAAACTCTATCTCACACATTTCCTCGTGTGTCATTTTCTCTACCTTCCATAGACTGTCCATTTGTACCTGCTAAATTGCTGCTGCAAAAGACAAATTTAAATGTTACTTCCCAGAGCACCCATTAATGGTCAATTCTCAACCATGACTGGCTCGGCTGTAAAGCAGGTTAGGGTGAATATGTGAGGAGAGCACGGATTGCTGCAAGAATAACGTGGCTTCAATGGCAGGCAATTTCAACTTTCCTCAGATTGACCAGCAACACCATATAGCTATGGGTGTGTACGAGGGAGAATGTGTTAAATGCATTCAGATAAAATCTATACACAACTTGCATATAAATCAGGTCATCTCCCTGTTATCAAGAGGGCGGCACGGTGGTGCAGTGGTAGAGTTGCTGCCTTACACTGCGAGAGACCTGGGTTCGATCCTGACCTCGGGTACTGTTTGTACAGAGTTTGCACGTTCTCCCCGTGACTGGGTGAGTTGTTTTCTGGGTGCTCTGGTTTCCTCCCACACTCCATGGCTGTACAGGTTCCTAGGTTAATTGGCTTCAATAAGTTGTGTAAAAAAAATTGGTCCTAATGTATAGGACAGTGTTAGTGGTCGATCGCTGGTCGACGCGGACTCGATGGGCCAAAGGGCCTGTTTCCATGCCTTGTCTCTAAAGTCTAAAGAGTGGTAACTGAAATGTACAATTTGGGAAAGCCTTACAAACAAAATGAAAAATGCATCCATATTAAATAGGTTTTGAGTTTGACATGGAGTTTGTATGTTCTCCAAGACCATGAGGGTTACCTCCCAGTGCTCATGTTTCCTCCCGCATCCCAAAGACAGGCAGGTTTGTAGGCTAATTAGCCCCTAGTGTGTAGGGAACGGATCGGAAAGTGGGATAGCATAGAAGTAGCGTCAACAAATGGTCGGCTTGGACTCGGTGGGCCGAAGGGCCTGTTTGACATTAAAGCAAGATGATATGTATTACTGAAGTTAAAGATCCAATTGTCAAGGGCTGTTTGAATAAGATTTCTTTCTTCACAAATACATGTGTCTATGTTTTTCAGTCAGCATGTCAGATTTTCTCGATGCAATAGTCCTGGCTGAGTGCATGCTTGTATATTTTACTGCTTAAATTGCCAACCATGTTGAGAGAGTAAATGCTTGACACAGTGGATTGAGAGCGCAGCTAATTTACTGTCAGTCATGGTGCAGAGGACTAAAACACACATCTGTATTACCTTAGACACTACTGACATTTTCAAACTTATGGAATCAAATCAAAGCTATGCTTCAGAAATTATTTCAACAACAAACGCACCAGGCAACATACTCTGGTGCTGAAGAACGTCTGTTGTCCGTTCCCTCCACATGTGCTGCCTGACCCACTGAAGCCAGAGGATTGGGACTCTTTTAAACAGCAACAGAAGATAACTAAAAAGGCAATACGGGGAGAAAAGATGAGGTACGAGGGTAAGCTGGCCAATAATATAAAGGAATCCTGCACCAGCACTCCAAAGTCCCTTTGTACCTCTGACTTTTGCTTTCCCTGCTTTCTCTACACTACCTGCCCCTCCACCTATTTTTGTATCATCCACAAACTTTTTTGATTTAGATTTAGAGATACAGCGCGGAAACAGGCCCTTCGGCCCACCGAGTCCGCGCCGCCCAGCGATCCCTGCACATTAACACTATCCTACATACACTAGGGACAATTTTTTAAAAACATTTACCCAGTCAATTAACCTACATACCTGTACGTCGTTGGAGTGTGGGAGGAAACCGAAGATCTCGGAGAAAACCCATGCAGGTCACGGGGAGAACGTACAAACTCCATACTTTGCCACAAAACGTTCAATCCCCTTGTCCAAATCATTAATATACAATTATTATTGTATATACAATTACTATTCTAGAGAGATATAGAACAAATGAATGAAAGAAATGCAAAAAAAGTACTGATAAAGGAAACTGGCCATTGTTGGCTGTGGGCGAGGTGAAAACTCCATCGGTTTACAAATCAAACCATGAGCAAAAATGAAAATGCAAGCTAGCAAGAAAGAAACCACAAGGATTTCTTGAAATACATGTAAACAGAACAATGGTCCAGCAGCTAATGTCAGCTGCATTTCTTTTGTTAATGCTTTCTCGTCACACCTCCGCAGAGGTCAAAAGTGGGTGGGAAGCCTTGGAGGGATGCTGCACATTCTATACCAACCACGAGGAAAGCAGAGCCATGCTTAGAAACGTGAGCCAACCAATGACAAACAAAGCAAGCAGGTTTTGTAAGCAAGAAGTTACAAGAACACACCAAAATATGCACTCCAACCAGGATCTGAAAAAGCTAATTACCCTAACGAGTTGCCAGGATTTGAGGGCCTGAACTATAGAGAGAGGTTGAGTAGGTTGGGACTCTTATTCCCCAGAGTGCAGGAGGATCATATAGAGGTGCATAAAATCATGAGAGGAATAGATCGGGTAGATGCACAGAGTCTCTTGCCCAAAGAACCAGAGGACATAGGTTTAAGGTGAAAGGGGAAAAGATTTAAGAAACTGAGGGGTACCTTTTTCACAGTGGTGGATGGATGGAACGAGCTGCTGGAGGAGGCAGTTGAGGCAAGGACGACCCCAACGTTTAAACAGCAATTAGACAGGTACTTGGACAGGACAGGTCTAGAGGGGTATGGACTGAATGCAGGCAAGTGGGACCAGTGCAGATGGGACATGCTGGTCGGCGTGGGTAGGTTGGGCCGAAGGGCCTGTTTCCACACTGTATGACTAAGTGTAAGGGCTCAAATTCAGCGTAGCCATGTGGGTTTTATTGCAGGGGTGTTAAAAAGGTGTAAAAGCTCCAGCTCGATTATGTTGCCAGGACATCCTGTTTATGGCTAAGGGTATCCTTTGATATGGGCAACTGGCTTTAAGGCTTTGATGGTTAGCCATCCTTTGAAGTGTTAAGAAGAACAACTTGCCATATGGACTGCCCTCTGTTCCCAAGAAAGAAGAGGTCACGATGGACACAACGGACACGGAGGTCCCGAAAGACACAAAGATTTATAGGACATTGTAAAACTTGCCATATAAGGTAGCAACAGGAAATGTACTGACACATGTATTTCGGGTATAAATATGTGTAATTGTTAGCATTCGGGAAGAGAGACTACACTAGCTTCCTAAGCGTTTCTAAACGCTTCGGTTTCTAGACTCTCTCCCACCTGGGTGAGTAGAATAAAGAGGTTAAACGAATTCGGTTGTCTGCCTGTTTTTTCTAATAGGCCACAGACTACAACATAAGTTTGGCATATTTTGCTTGGGCAGTTTACAACCCAACGGTATGAACAGTGATTTATCTAATTTTAAGTAACTCCAGCATTCCCCTCCCTCCCACCCTACTCGTCCTACCAGTTCCATTGTTCACATCCATGTATCTCTTGTTACCACACCGTCCCCAGCCAACAATGGGCCATTATGGGCTCCACCCTTCCCGAGGTCATCTGGTGCCAACCCTGATTTGTTCTGGCCCTTTCTCACCTCCAGTTTATTACAAACTTAGCCCGTCCAATTCTTCCCATAACTAAAGTTCTCAAATCCAGACAACATCTGGTGAACCTCCTCTGCACTCTCTCTAATGCAATCACATTCTTCTGTCCAGATGCTGTTTAATCAATGTTTTACCAAGTTTCCATCTAACAGGGCGGCACGGTGGTGCAGCGGTAGAGTTGCTGCCTTCCAGCGCTAGAGACCCGGGTACCATCCTGACCACCGATGCCACCTGTACAGAGCTTGTACGTTCTCCGAGATCTTCGGTTTCCTCCCACACTCCAAAGACTTGCAGGTTTGTAGGCTAATTGGCTTGGTATAAATGTAAAATTGTCCCCAGTGTGCATGTGGGATAGTGTTAATGTGCGGGGGTCGCTGATCGGTGCAGACTCGGTGAGCCGAAAGGCCTGTTTCCACGCTGTATCGCTAAACTAACCATCCCAACTTTTATATACAATGTCCACACATATTATTTGCCTTCTACACCATCATATCTTCCCGTGTTGCCACTATCATGGTGCAATGAAACCATGTTCTCTCTGTTCATCAACATTCCTTTGTACCGTACATTTTGCAGTATCCCAATATATTTTTCTTGTACTTGTTGGGATTAAATTCCATCTGCCATCACTCCATCCATCAGATTTACAGTTTACAATAGCCTTAGACAACCACATTTCCAATCCACGGCATTATCAATTTTTCATGTCAGCCACAGATTTAATTGTTAAATGAATCTTACTGTGAATTTTGCTCTTTCTTCCATAACTTCATATCCCAACATGGTAGGCGTGGGTGGTCTCTCATCCCAACTTGTTGAGTCAATCTCTTTCTCAGACTCCACAGGTCTGGAGGTGTATTCAATTGTTGGGTTTGTACCATTGAGCTTAGTTCTCAACAAGGGACTGTTGTTATTGAGCAAGTTTGTGGAAGCAAGGTGCTCGGACGTAACAGTCTTTCTAAACGCGCCAGAATGTAAACTGCCCACTTGACCTTTCGACGAGTTTGAACTGGTGGACGCACTGTCCAAAGACTGAAGGGAAGAACTCCTCCGACTTCTGTTTGCAGCTGTCCCAGAGGAGGAAGTCCCCACGGGGATTGGTATAGGAACAAACGAAGTCGTCATCCTTTCACCAGTTTCTCTCTGCTGGGCAAAAGAGAATACAAGTTATAATTAGCTTCTCCTCGCCACAAAATAAAGAATATACAAAAATGTCTACAGATTTACACCACGTTGCCATATTAAAAGATTAACACCGACATAGTTCTCCCTCCATGTATATATATACACACACACACACACACACACACATATATACAGTGCCCTCCATAATGCTTGGGACTAAGACCCATCATTTATTTATTTGCCTCTGTACTCCACAATTTGAGATTTGTAATTGAAAAATAAAATCACATGTGGTTAATGAGCACATTGTCAGATTTTATTAAAGGCCATTTTTATACATTTTGGTTTCACCATGTAGAAATTACAGCTGTGTTTATACATAGTCGTTCCCCCCCATTTCACGATGACCAAAGTTGTGCCAATGAAAGTCAAAGTAGCCATTATGAGACTGAGAAACAAGAATAAAACTGTTAAGAGACATCAGCCAAACATTAAGCTTACCAAAATCAACTGTTTGGAACATCATTAAGAAGAATGGGAGCACTGGTGAGCTTACTATTCGCAAAGGGACTGGCTGGCCAAGGAAGACCTCCACAGCTGATGACAGGAGAATTCTCTCTAAAATAAAGAAAAATCCCCAAACACCTGTCCGACAGATCAGAAACACTCTTCAGGAGTCAGGTGTGGATTTGTCAATGATGACCACCGTCCACAGAAGACTTCATAAACAGAAATACAGAGGCTACACTGCAAGATGCAAACCACTGGTTAGCCGCAAAAATAAATGGCCAGGTTACAGTTTGCCAAGAAGTACTTAAAAGAGCAACTGCAGTTCTGGAAAAAGGTCTTGTGGACAGATGAGACGAAGATTAACTTATATCAGAGTGATAGCAAGAGCAAAGTATGGAGGAGAGAAGGAACTGCCCAAGATCCAAAGCATACCACTCATCTGTGAAACACGGTAGTGGGGGTCTTATGGTCTGGGCATGTATGGCTGTTGAAGGTACTGGCTCACTTATCTTCATTGATGATACAACTGCTGATGGTAGTAGCATAATGAATTCTGAAGTGTATAGACACATCCTATCTGCTCAAGTTCAAACAAATGCCTCAAAGCTCATTGGCCGGTGGTTCATTCTACAGCAAGACAATGATCCCAAACATACTGCTAAAGCAACAAAGGAGTTTTTCAAAGCTTAAAAAAAAGTCAATTCTTCAGTGGCCAAGTCAATCACCTGATCTGAACCCAATTGAGCATGCCTTTTATATGCTGAAGAGAAAACTGAAGGGGATTAGCCCCCAAAACAAGCATAAACTAAAGATGGCTGCAATACAGGCCTGGCAGAGCATCACCAGAGACGACACCCAGCAACTGGTGATGTCCATGAATCGCAGACTTCAAGCAGTCATTGCATGCAAAGGATATGCAACAAAATACTAAACATGAGTACTTTCATTTATAAGACATTGCTGTGTCCCAAACATTGTGGTGCCCTGAAATGGGAGACTATGTATAAACACTGCTGTAATTTCTACATGGTGAAACCAAGATGTATAAAAATGGCCTTTTTTAAAAAGTTAACAATGTGCACATTAACCACATGAATTTTTTTTCTATTACAAATCTCAAATTGTGGAATACAGAGGCAAATAAATAAATGATGGATCTTTGCCCCAAACATTATGGAGGGCACTGTAAACACACACGTGTATATATATATATAAATAAATCCAGCATATATATATCTAAAACCTATATGTACATACATTTGATAAAACCTATATGTACATTATATTACATTAATATAATGTACATATATTTTTACATTATATTATATATGTTACATATATATCATAAAAAACTGATAGAACTATATCAGTGTTGATCTCTTAATGTACGTGTGTACACATGTGTGTACGTGTGTACACATGTGTGTACGTGTGTACACGAGTGTACGCATGTACACATAAAAATTTAGTTTCGTTTATTGTCACTTGTACCGACCGAGGTACAGCGAAGTGCTATTTGCTGCTTGCTAACCAGTCAGCGGAAAGACTGTACATGAAGAGCTGTGCACAGTGTACAGACACATTTAATTTTCAAAATCAATGCAAACCACGGCCCCATAGCAGAAGGGTCACATTGCAGGGCTGGAAACTGGAAATGTCCTGAGCTAATTCTGCTGCCACCATCATCTATTGTACAAGTGTCGGCTCCCACTGGAAGCTTGCGACCTTTTCAGGACGGACGATGACAGTGATGTAACATTTGAAATAGAGAAGATGGACACGAAAGAAGAAGAATGCAAACTATCAAAATACACATTAAATAATGGTTAAATAAATGCTCAGAAATTTGAAGTGTTTTGACATTGTTTGACAAAGAAACAATGGTCCTCCACATCTTGCACTTGACATGGCTGTGGGTTCCTCTGACTAACTGAGAAACACAGGGATGAATGCCCTGGGAGGTTGACGAGTAGAAAAAGTGGTACATCGGAGTAGAGCACTTTGATTCACAGCCAATATTCACATTTACAACTGGTAGATTGGAAAAGAATGAACATTATACAGTCACAGATAAGTATAGCACAGAAACATACCTTCCAGCCCACTGACTCCATGCCGAATGCAACAATTCCCTTGATTCCACCACTCACCTACACGCTTGGGAAAACTTAGTTGCCAATTAACCGACCAACCTACCTTTCTTTTATGTAGAAAGGAACTGCAGATGCTGGTTTAAACCGAAGATAGGCACAAAATGCTGGAGTAACTCAGCGGGACAGGCAGCATCTCTGGAGAGAAGGAATGGGTGACGTTTCGGGTCGAGACCCTTCAGGCCGAAGAAGGGTCTCGACCCGAAACGTCACCCATTCCTTCTCTCCAGAGATGCTGCCTGTCCCGCTGAGTTGCTCCAGCATTTTGTGTCCACCTTTTTTTGTGCAGAGAGGAAACACAGGTATAATTTGCCAACTCCAAGCCGAGTTTTGAGCCCTGGTACTGTGAGGTTGCAGCTCGACTAGGCTGCCCCAATGCACCATCCATGTATACTTCAAATCAAACTTATCAGAGTTGGCAGTTGCAAGATGGCGCTGGAATGTGGCACCCTCTGCGTGCTGTTCCAGATGAGGGTCTATTGTACTCATGCGCCGTATGATTTCATTGCATGCAGAACAAGCTCATCACTGTATCTCCATACACATGACAATAATAAACTCAATTAAACTGATCTTTTATAGAACATTGAGGGGAGGGCAAGCAACTTCCTGCTGACCTATTTAAATTGCAAGGGAGAAATCAAAATAGTGCAAAATGGCCAGTCAAATCAATGTGATCTACATAGCACTTTCATGTAGCAAAGCACTTCACAAAGCACAGAAAGTAATCCAAACTCCACCAATTTTATTTGCTCAAAACTCTTGAACATGTTTTTTTTTTAAGCTTTCAAATGCATTTCCATGTTTCCTACAAAGTGGTAGATGGAAATCTTCAATGCTGCCACCAGAAAAAAAAGAGAATCATGTACCCAACCCTGCCACAGCAGCCCAGCGGAGGATTTCCCACCTTAGTGTCAGAGACTCAAGTTCGATCCTGACTACGGATGCTTTCTGTACGGAGTTTGTAAGTTCTCCCTGTGACCGTGTGGGTTTCCCTCCCGGAGTGCTCCGGTTTCCTGTCCCATTTCAAAGACTTGCAAGTTTGTAGGTTAATTTGGCCTCAGTAAATTTCCCCCAGTTTGTAGGATGCAAAACTGGGATAATATAGAACAAGTTCACAGGTGATCGTTGGTCGGTACAAACTCAGTGGGCCGAAGGGCCTGTTTCCATGGTGTATCTCTAAACTAAAATCAAGGACAGAGATAGATAGATTCTTGATTAGTACAGGTGTCAGAGGTTATGGAGATGAAGCAGGAGAATTCAAGATTCAAGATAGCTTTATTTGTCATCCAATATTGGACGAAATTCAGTCACCCACAGTCCAACAATAAAAGCATTAAATAGGCATTAAAATTACACAACCCCAAAAACACACAAAAAAAGAAACATCCATCAAAGAAACATCCAGTCTCCTCCAGTCCTCTCCTCACTGTGATGGAAGGCCACAATGTCTTTTCCCTTCTCCTGCTGTCTTCTCCCGCAGTCAGGTTGTTGTGGTTGAAGGCCGCGCCGGACGGTCCGCAGCGGGCCGAGCCTAAGGCGAGTCCCAGCCGCTCCCGCAGCCTCCTTAGACGGCCGGCTCCGCTGATGATAAGTCCGATCCGGGGCGGGCGAACACGCTGCTGCTGTTGCTGCACGTCGGGGCGGTCGTGGCTCCCGACATTGAAGCCCCCGCCCAGCAGAGAAATATCCCGCGGCATATCTTAGGCCGCGCCGGACGGTGAAATGTCCGCGACCCAAGCCCCGCGATCTGGGGCGGGCGAACACGCTGCCGCTGCCGGAGCTCCCGATGTCGGCATCCACGCAGCCCGAGCCTAAGGCGAGTCGCAGCCGCTCCCGCAGCCCCCGAGGACGGCCGGCTCCGCTGATGGTAAGTCCGGTCCGCGGGCTCAGCGAACCGGAGCCCTGGAGGCCGCCAGCTCCAGGAGTTGGGCCGATGGTAGGCCGCAGCAGGAACGGAGACAACACCCAGAAAACAAAGGTCGGGTCTCCGTTCGGAAGGGACACATATTTACAATTTTACAGTTCCCCCCCTCCCCCCCACATAGTACACAAACACAAAAACACGACATCACAACTACAATTAAGACAAAAAAACAACAAAAACACTAAGACAAATGGACCGCAGGTAAGCCGCAGCTGCTATGGCAGCGCCGCCATTTTGGAATGGGGTTAGATCAGCCATGATTGAGTGGCCGAATAGACTTGATGGGCCGAATGGCCTAATTCTACTCCTATTCCTTATGACCAAATCAGAATTGATGCTCGGCACCATGAGCAAACTCAGAGACTCGCGCGGCCCATGTTCATCTACACCAGTGGCTCGGGGCAGTGTTCGGAGAAGGATCCCCAGCTCCCCACTATTACTTCAGCTCTTTGCGCAAACCAGCATCTGCAGTTTGTTTCGAAGACACGACACAAAAAACTGGAGTAACTCAGCGGGTCAGGCAGCATCTCTGGAGAAAAGGAATAGATGACGTTTCAGGCCGAGACCCTTCTTCAGACTGAGAATCAGGGAAAAAAGAGATATAGACGATGATGTAGGGAGAAGTAGAAGAAACGAATGAAAGATATGCAAAAAAGTAACAATGGTAAAGGGAACAGGTCATTTTTCACTTTATCATCATTACTTTTTTGCATATCTTTCATTCATTTGTTATATATCTCTCTCTCTATATCACCGTCTATATCCCTCGTTTACCTTTCTGCCACTCTCAGTCTGAAGAAGGGCCTCGACCCAAAACGTCACCTATTCCTTTTCTCCAGAGATGTTGCCTGACCCGCTGAGTTACTCCACCATTTTGTGTCTATCTTCGGTTTAAACTGGCATCTGTAGTTCCTTCCTATACATTTTATCTGCAGTTTGTTTCCTTGTTCCCACCAGATCAGTAATGGACGAGCAAAAATCACCAACTATGGAGCACAATCAAAGCTGACCACAAATTCCTCAAAGCCATTCTTTTCCCTGGCAACCACAAATCTGAACCTAACGATTCCCATCTGTGGTCTCATTACGGCACGTGACAAATCTTCTGACCACACCCATGCCAGATTACCAAACCATCATTTTGGGTCACTCGCTAACAAAATTCTTAACCAAGTCTTGATTCCAAGTTATGCTATTCAAAATAAATACAGTAAACACGAGTATAGGTCTTTCTCCAGTCACTGTATAAAATTCAATACTTTATCTTTTCTCGTTCGATGCAGAACAGCAGTGCAGCAGGTAGACCTGTTGCCTCACAGCGCCAGAGACCCGGGTTCAATCCTGACCTTGGGTGCAGAGTTTGCACATTCTCCCTATGACCGCACAGGCGGCACGGTGGTGCAGCGGTATAGTTGCTGCCTTACAGCGAATGAGACTCAGGTTCGATCCTGACTACGGGTGCCGTCTGTACGGAGTTTGTACGTTCTCCCCGTGACCTGCATGGGTTTTCTCCGAGATCTTCGGTTTCCTCCCACATTCCAAAGACGTACAGGTTTGTAGGTTATTTGACTGGGTGAAATGTAAAAATTGTCCCTAGTGTGTGTAGGATAGTGTTAATGTGCGGGGATCGCTGGGCGGCGCGGACTTGGTGGGCCGAAGGTCCTGTTTCCGCGCTGTATTTCTAAATCTAAAAAAAATCTAAAACCCACATCCCATAGACGTACAGGTTTGTAGTTTAATTGGCTTGGTATAATTGTAAATTGTCTCTAGTGTGTGTGGGATAGTGTTAATGTGCAGGGATTGCTGGTCAGCGTGGACTCGGCGGGGCTGAAGGGCCTGTTTCCGCTTTGTATCTCTTAACTAAACGACTATTGCAGTAAAGCCCTGCCTGATCTTTCACCACCACTCACCACACTATTGAGGTTAGCCAAAATTCTATCACTAACTCTCACTGAATTTGGTTTGCTCATCACTTCTATTCAGTTCAGCAGCTATTTTAAAAGTGCCCTACTTATTTAAAAACAAAGGTTACTTTGAACTGTTACCAGTCTAGTTTAGATACAGCACGGAAACAGGTCCCTTCTGCCCACTGAGTACGTGGTGACCAGCGATTCTCGCACACTTACACTATCCTACACAGACATGGGACAACTTGTGTTTATACCAAGCCAATTAACCTACAAACCTGTATGTCTTTGGAGTGTGGGAGGAAGGTAGTTCCTTTACATTAGCAAGCAGAATTATATGGGACTCAAAATTGTATCAGTGCTATTAAACTTATTTTTTATTATAGTACTGTCAATGTTGCAGTTACCCAAGAACAAACAAAATAATCTATAATCCCAATAAATTTTAATTATTGTCGAGTCTACGAGGGTACCTCAATTCCTGGTTTAGTTTAGAGATACAGCATGAAAACAGGCCCTTAGGCCCACCGAGTCTGCACCGACCAACAATCACCCACACATTAGTTTCTATGTTATCCCACTTTCGCATCCTACACACGAGGCATTTTTTACAGAAGCCAATTAACCTACAAACCTGTACGTCTTTGGAGTGTGCGTGGAAACCAGAGATCCCGGAGAAAACCCACACAAGTCACGGGGAGAACGTACAAACTCCGTACAGACAGCACCCATAGTCAGAATCGAACCAGAGTCTCTGGAGCTGTAAGGCAACAACTCTACCGCTGCGCCACCATCTCTAGTCACTTTTCCTTTAGCCCAAGAAAACCTTCACAAAAACAATTGACAATTGGGGTTTCAACTGCTGAAGTTCTGAACTTTGGAATTAAATACAAACATTGCATGTAGGATACAGCTCAAAACCTCTTGGATCAGGCTTTAAGATATGGATCCTTGAGACAACTTTATTTTTAAACAGAAGGAAACTAACCATATTAATAGTTAGGCACGGTAGCGCAGCGGTAGAGTTGCTGCTTTACAGCGAATGCAGCGCCGGAGACTCAGGTTCGATCCTGACTACGGGTGCTGCACTGTAAGGAGTTTGTACGTTCTCCCCGTGACCTGCGTGGGTTTTCTCCGAGATCTTCGGTTTCCTTCCACACTCCAAAGACGTACAGGGTATGTAGGTTAATTGGCTGGGTAAATGTAAAAAATTGTCCCTAGTGGGTGTAGGATAGTGTTAATGTACGGGGATCGCTGGGCGGCACGGACTTGGAGGGCCGAAAAAGGCCTGTTTCCGGCTGTATATATATGATATGATGATATGATATAATAGCCCCACAAACAATTATACTGTGACAGTAAGCAAGACTTAGAGATAGAATTGCAAATATTAGCAATGAGAAAACAACAAAAAAAGCAGATTCCAGAGATCTTAAACGATAGAAAATGCTAGGAATAGCAAATTCTTTGCTCTGATGAAAGACCCATAATGTTAACTCTCTCCCCACCGCACACAGCTGCTGTCTGGTGAATATTCCAGGCATGTTTTAAATGCAGGACTCGGTAGGCGGAAACAGAGCCATCAACAGCGCAACTATGGGTCAGATGAAAAAGGCCTCAATTGGGAGGACATTGCAGAGATAAAGGGCAAAGTTACTGATTTATTCGGTGAGGGCACTATCTGGGGCTCGGTTTTGATGCCTCAACAGATGGCACCTCCAACAGAACTTCCAGGGTCTTTGCCATCCTTATCTCGACCCGGGTGCAACAGTGAACTACTGAACAATTCTGTAAATAGTCGATGGTGTCATTTGTCACCAAATTCAAAACACCAAGCCACCTGCACTCCGCCCAACTGCAGATATGTAAATACACGCCATCTTTCAAACCTTCGGTTAAGTTCCAGCAGGGAGTAAGTAACTTGTGCAAAACACACACACGTTAAGTGGGTCAAATCTTTCTGTGCCCAATCCAAAAAACCCAAAGATTAAAGAGGTTAACGTGCCAAACAAACACAATCGCCGCGTTAAATGAGTTTGCATTCAGTCATGCAAACAGTTTTGTTACATTCCACAATTGTCATGCAGGGCTTCTCTGTTTAGGAAATCTTGCAACAGTAAGAGTACAAGGAGAGGCATAAAACGCAGACTAGTTATGTAAACATTGAACGAGGTTATTACCCAGAGCAGTTACGTGTGTGTGTGTGTGTATATATATATATATATATATACACATACGTCTTTGGGTTACTGTGGCCCGGCCTAGACCACTAGCGGCTCGCGTGGCTGCGGGTTTGGAACGTGGCCCGGGGGGGGCGATAATAGAACGTGGCCCGGGGGGGGGCGATAATAGAACGTGGCCCGGGAGCCCCGGCTATGGAACGTGGCCCGGGGGGTGGGGGCGATAATAGAACGTGGCCCGGGAGCCCCGGCTATGGAACGTGGCCCGGGAGCTACGGCTATGGAACGTGGCTCGGGAGCCCCGGCTATGGAACGTGGCCCGGGGGCCCCGGCTATGGAACGTGGCTCAGGGGAGGGGGCGATAATAGAACGTGGCCCGGGGGCCCCGGCTATGGAACATGGCCCGGGAGCCGCGGCTATGGAACGTGGCCCGGGAGCCGCGGCGCGAGCTGTGGAACAAACAGCATCACGCGCACTGCCTGGGGCAACAACAACAACGGGGGCCACATCCCAGCCTCCGGTGCAAAGGCACCGTCAATCCCGGCGCCCTCTCCTTCTCCCCACAGGAGAGGGAGAGAGTAGAGGGGGTATGCATTACTTACCGCTGAAAGCGGGCTCCCGCAATCACCTCCCGCTGCTGCGTCAACGCATCCAGCAACAGTGCTCTGGGTGGCCTGGGCTTCCATTCATCGTGTGACCTGCCTGCTCCAAAAAAACATAAAAACGCTCCTGCTGATTCGCTGCTGCTCGCCAAACTCTGCCACTGTGAGAGGGAGGTGTTGAGAGCAAGTTGCCGCCCACTCGAGGCGCACAACCCGCTTATTGGATGCAAAGAAGAAACCAACGCATCAACCCCCTCCATCGTTTTCCTGGAGCGTCCCAATTTTTTTAAAAAAGAATTATATTCCTTGACGTTATTGTGAGTACTCTTTGGAAACCATCACGAACGTATATCGTTTGAATATTTTTTTTAACGTTTAGTTGGAGATAGGTGGAAAGAATTGGCTGGGTGGTTAAGGCAGGAGATCATGTGATTAAACTTCCAGGAATACAATCAGCTCAGTGAGACACTGAATCTCATAATAAAAAAAATGCCGCAAACGATATGGCCACGTGCTGCACAAATCTGCTGTACAATAATCAGATGAGATTATGAAAGATAGCGAATCCAGCCGTTTGGATCAATTAAAGATGCAAAGTGCTGGAGTAACAGCAGGTCAGGCAGCATCTGTGGAGAACATGGCTAGACGACGTTTTCGGATAGAGACCCTTCTTCAGATATTGTATGAAGGGGGTGAAAGCTGGAAAAGGGTTGGGGGTGGGACAAGAAGAGGTCGCCTTTCCATGTCCTCCAGAGATGCTGCTGAGTTATTCCATCGCTTTGATTTATTTTTTGTAAACTAGCATCTGCAGTTCTTTATGTCTACATCTTGGATCAATTAGTCTTGTGAATCTATTTGGTGCTTTGCACGATTTTCCACATGCCTGGCTTCAATTAACCCTTGAGTAGCTTGCAACCCATCCACTCCCTACACACCAGAGGAGATTTACAGAAGCCAATTAATCTGCAAACCCGAAGATAGATACAAAAAGCTGGAGTAACTCAACGGGACAGGCAGCATCTCAGGAGAGAAGGAATGGGTGACATTTCGGGTCGAGACCCTTCAGACTGTCGGGTCGAGACCCGAAATGTCACCCATTCCTTCTCTCCAGAGATGCTGCCTGTCCCACTGAGTTACTCCAGCTTTTTGTATCTATCTTCGGTTTAAACCAGCAAGCGCAGTTCCTAACTACACAATCTACAAATCCACATGGCTTTAAATTGTGGGAGGAAACTGACACCTGCAGAAAACCTGCGGTGGAGGCCCGGGTTTGATCCTGACTACGGGTGCTCCAGATTCCTCCCACATTTCAAAACCAAACAGATTTGCAGGTTGACCCAAAATGCTGGAGTAACTCAGCGGGTCGGGCAGCATCTCTGGAGAAAAGGAATAGTTGACATTTCAGGTCGAAACCCGAAGAAGGGTCTCGACCCGAAATATCACCTATTCCTTTTTTCCAGAGATGCTTCCTGACCCGCTGAGTTACTCCAGCATTTTATGTCTCTTTGGTGTAAACCAGCATTTGCAATTCCTTCCTACAGATTTGTAGGTTAACTGGCTTCTGTAAATTGTTCCGAGTAGGATAGTGCTAGTCTACGGGGTGATTGCTGGTCGGCGTGGAGTTGGTGGGCCGAAGGGCCTGTTTCCATGCTGTGTCTCCAAAGTAAAGTCTAAACTTGCAAATTCCAGACAGACAGCGCCCAGGAGGTGAGGTCAGGACCGAACCCAATATTCTGGTGCTGTCAGGCAGCAGCTCGACCAGCTTGTGCTGCCCTTTTAGTTTAGTTTAGAGATGCAGTGTGGAAACAGGCCCTTCGGCCCACTGGGTCCGCGCCGACCAGGTGATCCCTGCACACTAGCACCATCCTATACACACCAGGGACAATTGTCTTTCTGCCAATGTCCCTCTCTTCTCCTCGCCCGGCCATCTTTGTGTCCCAGTTGTCGACCTCCTGCAGCTGACCTTGAAGGCACTGGAGGCATTGCCCCGGTTCATCCTTCCCACTGTTTTTCAAGGGAACAGGTTCAAGGATCTGAATAGTAGAACAAAAAAAGGCACACTCGTCCGTTTAGTTACAAAGCAGATTTACTGGCAAGAGAGAGAACAAAAACAATACCTGTTTCGGTATTGCGCGGGGCCCGTTTTACAGCAGCACACCTCCCTCTCTTTCTCTCTCTCTCCGCCTTTCTCCAAGATGGTGCCTGTCCCGCTGAGTTACTCCAGCATTTTGTGTCTATCGTCGAATGAGTTAATTGGGTTCTTGCAAGCTCCTTATGTGCTTTAGCCAGAGAGACAAACAGCTGGCAACATCCCATTTGTTCCTCATCAACTTTGAGCAGTAATGGTGCAGGAATTCCTCCGGGTCAGTTGGGGTGTTTCATATTTCCAGGCAGGTTTTGTGGACGTACTGGAAGAATGGAATGGAATACTTTGTTGTCACATGTGACTGGGCACAGTGAGATTCTTTGCTTGCGTACCCAATGTCTACAAATAGCGGCCACCTACGGCGCTAACAAGGTTACAAAGCACGGCGGCTCCGCTTTTTGACCCCCCCACACGGTTGTTCTCCTGCCCTCCCCATTGTCCATTGTTCTTCCTCGCCCCCTACGCTCTCATTGACCGTCGACCCACAAGGCATCACCGCCGCCATGAGGTTTCACAGCTGCCGAGTCCCCGCTTCACGTGTCCGTCTCGTCCGTCCGTTCATCGACCGCTGCACCGACCTCTCCACAATGCTGCCGACGCCTCCCTGGTGCCGACCCGGAGTGTGGATGGTGTCCGTTGGTTTGCGTAATGGCTCCTTCAGCCGCTCCGTGACCCGGGCTCCGCCCCGCGAGATGAGCCTCCTCCGTCCGACCCCGGGCTTCTCCGCGCCCATCCCCGAGGCATCGAGACGGCGGCGCCTCGATGAAGCGTTCCGGCCGCGTTCCCAGTCCACAGCTGCGGCGCCGCGTTAAGCCGTCTGCCGCTCGGCTCGCCGGGGCCATCACGCAAACCAACCTCCCTTCCACTGACATCATCCACACTTCACGCTGCCTCGGCAAGACCACCAGCATAATCAAGGACCGGTCTCACTCCCTCTTCCCTCCTCTCCCATCGAGCAAGAGGTACAGAAGTGTGACAACGCACACCTCCAGATTCAGGGGCAGTTTCTTCCCAGCTGTAATCAGCCAACTGAACCGTCTTTATTCTCGCTGTATCTGTAACCTAAACTAAATCTATCCTTTAAGGTCCATGCCTTTTTTGATCCCACGCTCGTCCAAGAATATCTTATACCTATGGTTTCATCAAACTAGTCTTGGTGTTTTCTTGAAGAGAATCCAATGACTTTGATTCAGAACTGATTATAGCGGAGAGAGGTGACATTTTACAGGCCACATGCAGGAATACACTTGTTTTCTCACGTTTTGACCTTTTAAAGTTGAAATCTGCAGCCAGTACAGCAACAGTAAAGGCCTGTCCCACTTAGGCGATTTTTTAGGCGACTGCCGGCGACTGTCATAGTCCTAGCAGGTCGCCGAAAAAACAGTGACTGGACCCCGCTACAACAATGTCTACGACAAGCTACCACCTAGTCGATGTCAAGCTACGGCAAGCTACCGACAACCGGCGGCCCAATCGTCGCGACTCAGGATGTCCACCTACGACCACGCAGACGACAACCTACGACAGCTAAAGTCAACCATCGTCCACCCGCGACAAGCTACAAGCTACGACCCTGTCGGCAACAACTGAAGACAATTCACGTCTTTTTGGCCTCCAGTTTTGGCGCCGGTACCTGTCGCCGGTTGACGTAGGTTGACGTAGGTAGTCGCCAATGGAATTCACCAAAGTCAGCCCCGGCGACAACCTACGTCACCTGGCCACAACCTACGACAGCACCTACGTCAGGAGACGTCAAGCTACGATCACTGGCGTCAAACCAACTGTCGCCGAAAATGTTTAAACATCTCAAAATCCAGCGGCGACCAGAAAAACGCTACGACTCATTGGAGATGACTCACGACCACACAGGTGACACCCCGGCGACCGTGTGGCGACAGCCTAGTCATCTGTGGTCGCCTAAAAAACTGCCTAAATAAGGAACAAGCTTTTGAGTCATTGATTTGTGTTGCCGATCTTACTATTGCCCAGTGGATCCAACAGACACAGTGGAACCGACCCCCCTTGGAATGCAAGCTCAGCTCCTGAATGTAGGGAGGTCTCCGTTGTGCGTGAAAACTTGGTCGCCTGGAAGGTCTTCAGGAAAGACTGAAGTATTGGAGCATTTCGACCCCCAACCCCTCACGAGCATCCTTCTGGCCAATGTACAACTCATAGGATTAGGATAGGGGCAGAGTTGGATTCTTGGGAGGTGGCCTTGGAGGGGAGTATGCTCCTCAAACCGCAGAGCATCCTGGACAATACACCTCACCCCCTCCGTGACACACTGGTCAACCTGAGGAGCACCTTCAGCAACAGACTGGTTCCACCAAGATGCAGCACAGAACGCCACAGGAGATCCTTCTTCCCTGTGGCTATCAAACTGTACAACTCCTCCCCTTTCTGTCGTGGGGTAGACTGACTCCCCCCCCCCCACCCAAACCCTTCCATCGCCCGGTGCGGCGTGGCCGCGGGACACCATTCTGCTTTAGTTAAACATTTTGTTCAAGATGGCCGCGCCGTTGTGTTTTGCTGCCTGCCACTGTATGTTTCTTTTTTTTTTTCCTAATCAGATGTGCAGCACTTTGGTCAACGTGGGTTGTTTTTAAATGTGCTATACAAATAAAATTGACTTGACTTGACTTGACTTTAATTTTGTGTTTCATGTATTTTGTGTTTTATGACTGTTGACTGATCAATTTCCCTCCTGGGATAAATAAAGTTCTATCGTACCGTATCATAGGAAGAAGAGCAAGGTTTTATTTACTTTAGGTTCGTTTAGAGATACAGCATGGAAATAGGTCCTTCGGCCCACCCAGCCTGTGACGACCAGCGATCCCCGTGCACACTGGGCCTGTATTATCCCAGTTTCTCATCCTACACCCTCGGGGCAAGTTACAGAAGCCAATGAACCTACAAACCTGCACGTCTCTGGAATGTGGGAGGAAACCGGGGCACCCGGAGAAAACCCACGCGGTCACGGGGAGAACGTTCAAACTCCGTACCAGTGTCGACTCTGTTTCACGGAGACATGGCTGACCCTCAACACTCCAGACATGGGGCTCCAGCACGATGGTTTTTCCATCGTCTGTGAGCAGTTTTGGGCACCATATCTGAGGGAGGATGTGCCGGCTCTGGAGAGGGTCCAGAGGAGGTTTGCAAGAATGATCCCAGGAATGATTGAGTTAACATATGATGAGCGTTATATGTTAATATAACATATATGTTAACCTTTTGTAGGTTAATTGGCTTGGTATAAATATAAATATATATATATACAAAATGAACATACAACACCTGAGCCTGGACTTGCTGAAGTTTTTCAGCATGAGGGGGGACCTCATTGAAACTTACCGAAGAGTAAAAACCGTAAATAGAGTGAATCTGCAAGGATGTTTCCAATAGTGGGAGAGTCTAGGACCAGAGGGCATATCCTCAGAATAAAAGGACATACAGTACATTTAAAAAGGGGATGAGGAGGAATTTCTTTAGGCAGAGAGTGGTGAACCTGTGGAATTCATTGCCACAGTCAGTGGTGGAGGCCAAGTCAATGGATGTTTTTAATGCAGAGATTGATAGATGCTTGATTAGCACGGGTGTCAGGGGTTATAGGGAGAAGGTAGGAGAATGGGGTTGAAAGGGAAAGGTAGATCAGCCACGATTGAATGGCGGATTAGACAATGGGCTGAATGGCCTAATTTTGCTCCTAGAACGTATGAAACCTGTGGCGACATCAGGAAAAGGAACATGCGGTGGTGTCTGTTTGATGATAAACTCATCGTGGTGCTCGGACTTGGTAGTCGTGTCCCACTCCTGCTCCCTCGACAGGCTACGTCTGGAGGTTAAGTGACGACTGTTCTACTGACTGCTGGCGTTCTCTGTCTTCACCCTAGTTCAGTCTACATCCCGCCTCAGGCAGGCGCCATGCTCGAACCTTGAGGAACTGGGCGGCCAAGGTGGCACAGCGGTAGAGTTGCTGCCTTGCAATGCCAAAGACCCCGGTTCGATCCCAACTACGGGTGCTGTTTGTACGGTCTCCCCGTGACCGCATGAGTTTTCTCCAAGGTCTTCCCACACTATCCTGCACACATTAACACTTTGCCACAGAAGGCTGTGGAGGCCAAGTCAGTGGATATTTTTAAGGCAAAAATTGACAGATTCTTGATTAGGTTATGGGGAGAAGGCAAGAAAGTGGGGATGAGAGGGAAAGATAGATCAGCCATGATTGAAAGGCGGAGTAGGCTTGAAGGTCCGAATGGCCTGATTCCGCTCCTGTAACTTATGGTGTATGTTGTACCGAAGATTGTGTCTTGAATGTGAGGTTGGGAGGTGGAGAGGCTATTGGTTAAATGCACAGTTTCTAACTACGTGGTAGTGCTGAGATGACCCGAACACAAACCACGAGCATTCTTCTTCATGTCTTCAACACTGATGTAAAATCTGGGCAACTGCCAACTCTGAACAAGGCTAGGGAGTTTTAATGCAACAGGACTCCTTAAAAGGGTCCCAAACGTTCAATTCAAGAATTCTTTTAAATCTCTTTGTGTTACTCATGGGTATTTGTTTCCCTTGCATATACAAATATTTTGTAGTTAAACATGCTGTCCTTATTGGCATGTTTACTGTAGGAGTAAAAAATGGAAAGGCCATGCAGAGTTGGTGTTCGAAGTAACAGGCGATTTATTAAACTGCCAGGAGGCCAGCCGAAGCCGACCTGTCAAGTGTGACTCTGGTACATTTTTATATTCTCCGATGACAAGATTACTCAGAAACTCGATTAACAATACAACAAATTCTTAATTACAGAATGGAAGTCAGAGAGAGAATAGGATGATTGCCCACATTTGTTCAGTCGATCCAAATTTCTGTTACAATGATAGGGTGCAAGCGTAATCAATAACATTCCTGTTAGACTTTGTCTGCCGTTTCCTGCCACCATATTAACACAATCTACATCCCTATTCACTAATTATTAGCTCTCACTATTGGTCACCCTACAACATTTACAAATCATCATTTTAGATTCTAAAATGTAAAAAGATTTAATCATTCTTGATGGATATAGCTGAAAATTATATTCCAGTGCTAATTGATATGAGAAATCAATATTGATTTCTCTAACTTCAAGTAACCCTTGCATCCCCTCTCTCTCCATCCCTCCCCCTCCCGAGTCGTTGTACTATTTTCAAAGACGTCTTGTTGAGTCTCACTGTCTGTAACTCGTTTTCACCTAGCCCACAGCTAACAATGGCCTGTTTCCTTTATCGTTGTTATCTTTCATTCGCTCTATGTCTCTTTATATCACCATCTATATCTCTCGTTTCCCTCTCCCCTGACTCTCAGTCTGAAGAAGGATCTCGACCCGAAACTTCATCCATTCCTTTTCTCCAGAGACGCTGAGTTACTCCAGCTTTTTGTGTCTATCTTGAGATGTTAGGCGTGTCATTTATGGTGCGGGTCTATTTATTACTGCAGGTGAAAAGCCCTGATTAACCTTCTTGTTAATGAATGCTGAGTGCTGTTCTATCTGCTGAATTTGATGATTGGTGTTATGCACGCATTTAGTCATAGAGTCACACACTGACCAACCTGTCCCATCTGTACTACTCCCACCTGCCCTGCATTTGGCCCATATCCCTTTCAACCCGCCCTTCCGTGTACCTGTCCAATTGCATCTTAAACGTCGCGATAGTACCTGCCTCAACTACCTCCTCTAGCAGCTCGTTCCATATACCCGCCACCTTCTGTGTGAAAAAGTTACTGTTGTGTGTACCTGCCTTGCACATGCCGTTGAAAAGAAAAAGACTACAGAACAAGACTATAATGAACTAGAATATTTTTATCTGTGCCTGAATCTAACTTTCACCTCAAGTAGGCACACAGTTTTTGCTGCAGTATATCCATTGAGAAAGAAAGAAAGAAATCTAATACGACTTCTAGTTTCTCAAAGCTGCACCATTTCCACTACAGGTTATTTGAAGATAATTTATTTTCAAGTTCCGGAGAAAGCTGCTTGGCAGAAAAGGCAACTAGCAAATTCCTCTCGTCTCATTCCACACCACGCTGAAGCCAGACAAAAATGAAATTGGAACAACATTCTCGATTCAGTTGTCCAAACAGTGCTTGTGGGGAGCATGGCTCCCTGCTGTAAGCGATGGATTATGACTGCACAATATGTCGAAAATAACCTATTTCGTGTAACCTGTTGTATTCCAAACAGATCTTCCCAGTGTAACGAGTTGTGAAGGTATTGTATTTCACTTTGGTCTTTATAAGACTACACAGTGCTTTGACAGAAAAGTGAGCCCATAAAAATCATAGAACATCCAAAGGAGCACTCATTGGTAAGGGAATGGAGGAAGGTGGAAAATAACTTGATGGTGAGACTTGTGTAAAATTGACCTGCCCTGGTCACATCAGTACCAGAACACAGGACAATTATACCATAGTGACACACACTGGAAGTAGACTCAGATGCCAAATAGTGAAAGGCCTGGATAGCTTGGATGTGGAGAGGATGTTTCCACTAGTGGGAGAGTCTAGGACCAGAGGCCATAGCCTCAGAATAAAAGGACGTACTTTTAGAAAGGAGATGAGGAGGAATTTCTTTTGTCAGAGGGTGGTGAATCTGTGAATATTCATTGTCACAGACGGCTGTGGAGGCCAAGTCAGTAGATATTTTGAAGGCGGAGATAGATAGATTCCTGATTAGCACGGGTGTCGGGGGTTATGGGGGGAAGGCGGGAGAATGGGGTTGAGAGGGAAAGTCATGATTGAATGGTTGATTGAGTACAGTGCCCTCCATAATGTTTGGGACAAAGACCCATCATTTATTTATTTGTCTCTGTACTCCACAATTTGAGATTGTAATAGAAAAAAATCACATGTGGTTAAAGTGCACCTTGTCAGATTTTATTAAAGGGTATTTTTATACATTTTGGTTTCACCATGTAGAAATTACAGCTGTGCTTGTACACAGTCCTCCCATTTCAGGGCACCATAATGTTTGGGACATAATGTTTGGCTTCACAGGTGTTTGTAATTGCTCAGGTGTGTTTAATTGCCTCCTTAATGCAGGTATAAGAGAGCTCTCAGCACCTAGTCTTTCCTCCAGTCTTTCCATCACCTTTGGAAACCTTTATTGTTGTTTATCAACATGAGGACCAAAGTTGTGCCAATGAAAGTCAAAGAAGCCATTATGAGACTGAGAAACACAAATAACACTGTTAGAGACATCAGCCAAACCTTAGGCTTACCAAAATCAACTGTTTGGAACATCATTAAGAAGAAAGAGAGCACTGGTGAGCTTACTAATTGTAAAGGGACTGGCAGGCCAAGGAAGATCTCCAAAGGTGATGACAGAAAAATGTTCTCTATAATAAAGAAAAATCCCCAAACACCTGTCTGACAGATCAGAAACGCTCTTCAGGAGTCAGGTGTGGATTTGTCAATGACCACTGTCCGCAGAAGACTTCATGAACAGAAATACAGAGGCTACAGTGCAAGATGCAAACCACTGGTTAGCCGCAAAAATAGGATGGCCAGGTTACAGTTTGCCAAGAAGCACTTAAACGAGCAACCACAGTCTGGAAAAAGTCTTGTGGTCAGATGAGATGAAGATTAACATATTAGAGTGATGGCAAGAGCAAAGTATGGAGGAGAGAAGGAACTGCCCAAGATCCAAAGCATACCACCTCATCTGTGAGACACGGTGATGGGGGTGTAAATGCCTGGGCATGTATGGCTGCTGAAGGAACTGGCTCACTTATCTTCATTGATGATACAACTGATAATGGTTAATGAATTCTGAGGTGTATAGACACATACTATCTGCTCAAGTTCAAACAAATGCCTCAAAACTCATTGGCCCGTGGTTCATTCTACAGCAAGACAATGATCCCAAACATACTGCTAAAGCATCAAAGGAGTTTTTCAAAGCTAAAAAATGGTCAATTCTTGAGTGGCCAAGTCTATCACCCGATCTCAACCCAATTGAGCATGTGTTTTATATGCTGAAGAGAAAACTGAAGGGGACTAGCCCCCAAAACAAGCATAAGCTAAAGATGGCTGCAATACATGCCTGGCAGAGCATCACCAGAGAAGACACCCAGCAACTGGTGATGTCCATGAATCACAGATTTCAAGCAGTCATTGCATGCAAAGGAGATGCAACAAATTTCTAAACATGACTCCTTTCATTTACTTGACATTGCTGTGTCCCAAACATTGTGGTGCCCTGAAATGGGGGGACTATGTATAAACACTGCTGTAGTTTCTACATGGTGAAACCAAAATGTATAAAAATGGCCTTTATTAAAATCTGACAATGTGCACTTTAATCACCTGTGATTTGTTCTATTACAAATCTCAAATTATGGAGTACAGAAGCAAATATATATGTAATGGAGGTCTTTGTCCCAAACATTATGGAGGGCACTGTAGACTTGATGGGCTGAATGGCCTAATTCTGGTCCTATCATTTATGAACCGATGAACCTATCACCACTATATACACTCACTCTCTTACTAAAGAAGACTACCACATACCGTTAAGCAAAGCTGATAAGTCGAGTTTTTTTGTAATAGTAGAAAAGTGAAAACAAGTATAAATCAGCATTTTAGGCATCGAGGTAACAACTGCTTTCATGTGCCAATGGAAGCTATTTTTGGCGATCAGTATAATAAACGTTTGCAGGATGCTTGGCCATTCAGTTGCAGCATCTTTTACTGATTTATAAATCATGAAAGGGCTTCTTTGACTCTCTTGCCAAGAAATCATATCACATAATACCATCTTTTTGCGCATAGCCACAACCCAATTTCCATGCAACAAAAAAAGGTTTTCACTGTACCTCGGTACACCTGACAATAAACTACACTAAACTAACCAAAAGTGGAATCGCATATGGGATCCATGATTGCGATGGGTAGTCAATGCAGCTTGCAGGATACTCCAGCACAAGTAACGTGTGGGGTTTGCTGTTACATGAGTTGCATGCAAGCTGGGCAACACGGAGTCAAGACTGCTTTATTGTCAAATGTCCCAGATAGAACAATTAAATTCTTGCTTGCAGCAGCACAACAGAATATGTAAACATAGTACCCTGTAAACAATATAATAAACGAGAGAGAAAAAAAAGTCCAGTGTGTTTATATATGTACACACACCCACAAATACACATACAGATAGATTACTAGACCAAGTGGACCCGTTGGGCCCAAACCTCTCCTGCATCGGTGCAGCACCCTCTCCTCCCCCCTCCCCTTCCCCCTCCCCTTTCCCCTCCCTCCCCCCTCCCCTCTCCCCCTGTCCCCCCTCCCCCTCCCTCCCTAGGAGATAGATTTAAACTTTAAAATGTGAACAACTTTTAAAATATAACGCCGATTTCAATGAAACTTCTTCCATTAGCACCAAAGGGACAACGGTGAGTAAGGTGGGCCTAAAATTGTCGCGCTATCGTGTACCGTTTTGGCTGTAGTTCAGGAACAAACAAACAAACAAACGAGAGTTTTAGTATATAGATAGTTTGTACTCTTCTACTTTCTAAATGGGATGCTCACAACCAAGTCGAGTGCTTGTGTGCTGCACCGCAGTTGTTCCAAGTGTCAAAGTAATCTCTCGGTGCAAGGATCTTCAGCTGACAAATGTGCCAGGCATTGCAGTGTTAAATTGCACGACTGGCAGCAGCTGAATATTTATTTCCATCCCCAGCTGCCTCTCGATACAGTAAGTCGCTCAAAACCTGAACCAGCAGATGCCAGACCCCCCACATTAAGGAGTAGAGCACGGCGGCACGTGGAAGGTTGGACAGGAAGAAGTCAAGCTTCCTCCCAACTCCAATGATCATCTCATTAAAACAAAAGGTCACAAACGTGCAAAAAAATAAGACACCAAATGCTGGGCTGGTCATCCGCGACTCACGGCGCCAGGCGGAAGAGGGCTCTGCCCGAGCCAGCTGCCTACCCCTTTTCCGGGGTTACATCCGTGCCCGGGTGGTGCTGGAGAGGGACTATGCGCTGTCCAGGGGAACCCTGGGGGATTTCCGGGACCATTGGGCACTGCGGGGGATTGGATGCATCCTGGATAGGGATTGTAATATAGTTGTACAATAGTTTCATTTGATATATTTGTTTGTATTGTATTCTGGTGGTGGGTTCTGTTTTGTTTTATTGCATTATATTGCATTACTGTTTTTAAATAATTGAATACATTTTTTCATTTAAAAACAAAGTGCTGGAGTAACTCAGCTGGTCAGGCTGTATCTCTGGAGAACACGGATAAGTGACACCAAAGATAGACACAAAACTGTGGAGTAACTCAGCAGGTCAGGTCGCAGGAAGCATCTGAGGAGAAAAGGAATAGGTGAGAATTCAGGTCGGGACCCTTCTTCAGACTGACTGAAACGTCACCCATTCCTTTTCTCCAGAGATGCTGCCTGACCTGCTGAGTTACTCCAGCATTTTGTGTCTTATCGTCAGGGTAAACCTGCATCTGCAGTTCCGTCTTACACATGGATAGGTGACAGTCTGAAAAAGGGTCCCGCCTTGAAACGATTTAGTTTTAGTTTAGTTTATCATTGTCACGCGTACCAAGGTAAAGTGAAAAGCTTTTGTTGTATGCTATCCAGTCAAAGAAAAGTCTGTACACGATTACAATCAAGCCGTCCACAGTGCACAGATAAAGGATAAAAACTACATTTAGTGAAAGATAAAGTCCGATTAAAGATAGTTCATGGGTCTCCAATGAGGTAGATGGGAGGTCAAGACCACATTCTAGCTAGACTGGGGACTGAATCGAGACGTATTGGTTTTCAAACTTCTGTCCCTCTTGCCTGACGAGAGAGCAGTGAAGAAGGAATGAATGTGTGAGACCCATCCTTGATTATGCTGGTGGCTTTGCCGAGGCATCAGAAAGTATATATGGAGTCCATGGAAAGGAAGTTGGTTTGCGTGATGGTCTGGGCTACATCCATAACTTTCTGCAAATGCTTGCGGTCTTGGTTGGAGCTGTTTCCGAACCATGCTGTGATGCATCCCAATAAAATGCTTTCTACGGCGCATTTGTAGATGTTAGTGTGGGTTGTCGGGGACATGCCGAACTTCCTAATGCCTTCTAAGGAAGAAGAGGCGTGGGTGTTCTTTGGTGGCCATTGCTTCGATGTGGCTGGTCCAGCACAAGTTGCGGGTAATAATTAATATACATGTTGTTGTTGTTGTTCGTCCTTCGGGTTCGAAGATGACCATGACTTCACTTTCAGTTGGAGGATTGGTGACTATGGGTCCGGAAGTACCTGGTGAGGCCAATCCGGGCCCGGAAGGCACGCCCACACGTAGGACACAAGTGGATGTGTGCTGCAGTGGAAGTGGAGGTAGCCCGGGCCTTGCTCGCGGTGCGTTTCCTCTGGGCCTCTGCAGTGCGTCTGTTCTCTGCTGCACGGGCTCCTGTGGTGAGCTTGCTACACCAGGTTGGACGGTCCAGAGCAAGAGACTCCCAAGTGCTGAGGTTGATGTCCAAGTCTTTGAGGGACACTTTGAGGCTGTCCTTAAACCGTTTCTTATTAATATTCTTATTAAACCTATTAATATACATAGCACCTTGATTAATACGGGTGTCAGAGGTTCTGGGGAGAAGGCAGGCGAATGGGGTTAGGAGGGAGAGATAGATCAGCCATGATTGAATGGTGGAGTAGACTTGATGGGCCGAACGGCCTAATTCTACTACTATTCCTTATGACCTTATGAGCACCAACAGTGTCAGTTGGTTAGGACAGAACGCGACTGGTTTAATAGCCTCAGATGTAACTCAGGATGGAATGAAAGGGTTAGGCTTGAGGCGAGTGGAAAGCCAATTTGTTGCTGGCACAGTGAATGATATAAATTCCTGGCCATGGATGGCTGAGGCTCCATTTGTCTGTTGGCTGAAAGAAGCAGGAAGTGGTTGCTGCTTGGTGGGTCGGATGGAATGTCAGACAGTGGCTCAGAACAATCATGGATTGTCCCCACTTCGATCCAGGTGCCCACATGAAGAATCCGGGCCAGCTCCTAGGAACCTTGCGAGCAAGTAAGGCTCAAACAAGAAGAGAGTGGCACCTTTCAGAACATCAGAAGATAGACAAAATGCTTGAGTAACTCAGCGGGGACAGGCAGCATCTCTGGAGAGAAGGAATGGGCGACGTTTCGGGTCGCGAGTTCTTTCCTACACATTTCATAACTTCAGGATGTCTCAAAGCGTTTTTCAGACAATTCTTTATTAAACACTTAATCCGCCAGTCACGTCACTGTTCACTGTTGTGACGTGAGAAACTTTTTCTCCAGAGATGCTGCCTGACCCGCTGAGTTACTCCAGCACTCTGTGTCTGTCTATAAGTGACAGGTCGATACACATGAGGGGGTTTGATGGCAAACAGAGGTTGGAGATGAAACGAGACAATAAAGAGTCCAAAGGAAACAAAAGGAGATAGAAAGGAAACAAGGAGACAAAAGATGTCGGATAAGGCGAGAAGAAGTGCAAATTGTAAAGGTAGAGGGAAGGATGGGGAATGAGATGGGAGGGAGGGGGCAGGATAGTGGGAGAAATGGGTGCACTCGGGGGGGGGGGAGGGAAGAGAAGGAGAGGGCAGCACGGTGGCACAGCAGTAGAATTGCTGCAGTAAAGTGCCAGAGAGTAACAGTTCAATCCTGACTATGGGTGCTGTCTGTATGGTTTGTACGTTCTCCCGATGACTGTGTGGGTTTTCGCATGGGGGCTCTGGTTTCCTCCCACACTCCAAAGATGTACAGGTTTGTAGGTGAATTGGCTTTAATAAAAAAACATTGTAAATTTTCTCTAGCGTGTAGGAGTGGAACCAATGTACAGGTATTGCTTGTGGGCACGGACTCCTTGGGCCGAAGGGCCTGTTTCCCCGCTGTATCTCTGAACTAAACAAAAAGATGTCTCCTTTACAGTGAATGCATTGGTGGATACTTGATTTGATTCACTCCATTAATGGGTAAAGTAGAAAATAAGTGAAATGACTTAGCCGAGTTTGAAATTGGTTTATATAAAGAGATTGAACAAAAACTCTCCCCGGATCACTTGCAATGTGGAAGAATTTACAAGCATCTGGGCTATTTCCTGTGTGATTCCTTGCCAGTTATAGAGAGCAAGAATTTCCCAGATCAGCAGAGGAGTTAGATGAATCAGTAGATGGCAGCATTTAGCTTTAAAAGCTGCATTTGTGGCACTTTGGGACACAAAATCAGCAATGAAACAAACTTAGACAACTTTTTACCTTTTGAGGTCAGTTGATCATAACTCACGTTATTAGTTTGGGAATGGGTTTGCAACAATAAAAATGAACAGAAGGTGTTTTTTGTTTTAATTTTATTTCCTTAAAGGTTACCATAATTTGGTGCATTCCATAGAGTTCGCTCGGTTCAAAGGTTGAAAACAGATTTCAAAATTGACCAAAACATTTGACTTTCTAAAACTTAATGTGAGGTCACAAAATATTGTAAAACTTTTCAAGCTCCTGCAACTGCAGCCATTCGGCAACAAATCAAATCATAAGATCATAAATAATAGGAGTAGAATGAGGTCATTCGGCCCATCAAGTGTATTCCGCCATTCAATCATGGCTGATCTTTCTCTCCCTCCTAAACCCATTCTCCTGCCTTCTCCCCATAACCTCTGACACCCATACTAATCAAGAGTCCATCTATCTCTGCCTTAAATAACAGGCAAAGCATGATTTTACTGTGTTCAAAATATGGTTATGGTAAATGCAACCAGAGATGTATGGGATGTTTTTTTTACACAGAGTGGTGGTGTCCTAGAATCCATATTATAAATTTGTGTCCCTGATCTTTGAGCTATCCACCAACCAGAATATCTTTCTTTTATCTCTCTCTCATCTTTCATCTATCTCTCCCGAGATGCTGCCTGTCCCGCTGAGTTACTCCATCATTTTGTGTCTACCTTCGATTTAAACCAGCATCTGCAGTTCTTTCCTACACACGTCTTTCTTATATTTACTTTACACCTGAACCAGTCAGAATTTTACATCAACTCTCTTCACAACTTTGTTTGTTTTGAGGACAACTTTCCCAGCCTCTTTTTTATAACATCGTGGATGAAGCTCCTTATCTCTGGGATCACATTGGTAAATCTCACCTGCTCGCACTCCCCCCTTTCCGAAAATGAAGCAAACAGAATTCGATGCAACTCTCTACTCATGACCTAACCAGTCTTACGTACAGCTTCAACATAACTTGCATGTGCTTGTGTTCTGCATTAATATTTATGAATCACAAGATCCATTATTAACCACTTCTTCAACATGCCCTGCCATTTTCAAGGGTTTATGCCCCTACTCACCCAGCTTACTTGGATCCTGTACCTACTTTTGTTCGCTGCCCTTTGGTTTATATTTACTGCCATTCTTTTCTGCAGAAATATATTATCTCAACCCTAGTCTATATTAAGTTTCACCTGCTGCCTGTCTGTCTATCGAAGTCTCTTTGCAGATTATTACTCTCCTCCTCACCGTCCACCACACTTCCCAGCATTGCGGAATCTGCAAACTTTCCCCACATTTAAGTCAAACACATGCAGAAGGCCGAGGATCCACAAACTTGTCTTCATCGATGGTTCATAAGGTCAATCAAGGCAGATCTATCTCTCCCTCCTGACCCCATTCTCCTGCCTTCTCCCCATAACCCCTGACACCTGTGTTAGTGTTGGAAAGCGTCAAAAGCTTCAGGTTCCTGGCCGTGCATGTCCCTGAAGATCTGACCTGGACTCAGCACACTGATGCAATCATAAAGAAAGCCTCTTCTTCCTTAGAAGATTGGGGAGATCTGGTATGTCAAAGAATACTCTCTTGGACTTCTACGGATTTACAGTAGAGAGCATATTGACTGGTTGCATTCCGGCCTGGTTCAGTAACCCGAACGCCCAGGAATGAAGAAGTTTGCAAAGAGTGGTGAACATTGCCCGATCCATCACGGTACTGACCTCCCCACCATCGAAGGGATCTATAGAAAGCGCTGCCTCAAAAAGACAGCATCCTGAGAGATCCACACCACCCTGGCCATGCACTTCTGCCATCGGGAAGAAGGTATAGGAGCCTGAAAACTGTAATAACCAGGCTAAGAAATAGCTTCTTCCCAACAACCATCAGGCTATTGAACACTACGATCTACAGTTAAACTCCAACCTACAAACTGCCTTGTCTGCACTGGGGACGGGGCACATGGTTATTGTCTTTGCACTATAGTGTCTGTTGTTTTTATATATTGAACTTATTTTTGTTATTTATTATGGTGTCGATGAGTACTATGTTCACATATGTGCTGCGCCGCTGCAAGTAAGAATTTCATAGTCCCATTTCGGGACATATGACAATAAAACACTTTTGACTCTTGACTCTTGAGAAGTGGCATTGATCCTGGCAATGAACCTTTATTTTCCCAAAGCTCTATTTGGCTTTTGTCTTGTGGCTTTTTCTTCTTAACTTAGATTGAACTAGCCTCAGAATTCCTAGTTTCAGAAGAAGAAAGTATTCAATAGACAATAGACAATAGACAATAGGTGCAGGAGTAGGCCATTCGGCCCTTCGAGCCAGCACCGCCATTCAATGTGATCATGGCTGATCATTCTCAATCAGTACCCCGTTCCTGCTTTCTCCCCATACCCCCTGACTCCGCTATCCTTAAGAGCTCTATCTAGCTCTCTCTTGAATGTATTCAGAGAATTGGCCTCCACTGCCCTCTGAGGCAGAGAATTCCACAGATTCACAACTCTCTGACTAAAAAAGTTTTTCCTCATCTCTGTTCTAAATGGCCTACCCCTTATTCTTAAACTGTGGCCCCTGGTTCTGGACTCCCCCAACATTGGGAACATGTTTCCTGCCTCTAACATGTCCAACCCCTTAATAATCTTATACGTTTCGATAAGATCCCCTCTCATCCTTCTAATTTCCAGTGTATACAAACCTAGTCGCTCCAGTCTTTCAACATATGACAGTCCCGCCATTCCGGGAATTAACCTAGTAAACCTACGCTGCACGCCCTCAATAGCAAGAATATCCTTCCTCAAATTTGGAGACCAAAACTGCACACAATACTCCAGGTGCGGTCTCACTAGGGCCCTGTACAACTGCAGAAGGACCTCTTTGCTCCTATACTCAACTCCTCTTGTTATGAAGGCCAACATTCCATTGGCTTTCTTCACTGCCTGCTGTACTTGCATGCTTCCTTTCAGTGACTGATGCACTAAGACACCCAGATCACGTTGTACGTCCCCTTTTCCTAACTTGACACCATTCAAATAATAATCTGCCTTCCTATTCTTACCACCAAAGTGGATAACCTCACACTTATCCACATTAAACTGCATCTGCCATGCATCCGCCCACTCACACAACCCGTCCAAGTCACCCTGCAACCTCATAGCATCTTCCTCACAGTTCACACTGCCACCTAGCTTTGTATCATCGTCAAATTTGCTAATGGTACTTTTAATCCCTTCATCCAAGTCATTGATGTAAATTGTAAATAGCTGCTGTCCCAACACCGAGCCTTGCTGTACCCCACTAGTCACTGCCTGCCATTCTGAAAGGGACCCATTTATCCCCACTCTTTGCTTTCTGTCTGTCAACCAACTTTCTATCCATGTCAGTACCCTACCTCCAATACCATGTGCTCTAATTTTGCCCACCAATCTCCTATGTGGGACCTTGTCGAAGGCTTTCTGAAAGTCGAGGTACACCACATCCACCGGCTCTCCCCTGTCAATTTTCCTAGTTACATCCTCAAAAAATTCCAGTAGATTAGTCAAGCACGATTTCCTCTTCGTAAATCCATGCTGACTCGGAACGATCCTGTTACTGCGATCCAAATGCTCCGCAATTTCGTCTTTTATAATCGACTCCAGCATCTTCCCCACCACTGATGTCAGACTAACTGGTCTATAATTTCCCGTTTTCTCTCTCCCTCCTTTCTTGAAAAGTGGGATAACATTAGCTACCCTCCAATCCACAGGAACTGACCCGGAATCTATAGAACATTGGAAAATAATTACTAATGCGTCCACAATTTCTAGAGCCACCTCCTTAAGCACCCTGGGATGCAGTCCATCAGGCCCTGGGGATTTATCAGCCTTCAGTCCCATCAGTCTACCCAAAACTTTTTCCTGCCTAATGTGGATTTCCTCCAGTTCCTCTGTCACCCTAGGATCTCTGGCCACTAGAACATCTGGGAGATTGCTTGTATCCTCCTCAGTGAAGACAGATCCAAAGTACCGGTTCAACTCTTCTGCCATTTCCTTGTTCCCCATAATAAATTCCCCTGCTTCTGTCTTCAAGGGACCCACATTTGCCTTGACTATTTTTTTCCTCTTCACATACCTAAATTCATCAACCACAAGCTCCCTGAAGATTGTAGGAAGGAACTGCGGATGCTGGTTTAAACTGAAGATAGACACTAAATGCTGGAGTAACTCAGCGGGGCAGGCAGCATCTGTGGAGAGAAGGAGCGGGTGACGTTTCGGGTCGAGACCCTTCTTCAGACCCCGAAGATTGTTCAGCTGCCACTAAACAAAAGTAATGCACCCAAAAATTACCTGTGTGTTGCTCATTAAATACGCGCGTCATTTACATTTGACCAGGTGAGTGCTCCTTTCTATATTGCTGGAACTATTTCTTTCCTATCAAATATTGTCCTGCATTTCTGGGTGGGTTAAAGTGAAAGTCCTAAACAATGCAAGAGAGAAAAAATAAATACGGTAGATGCTGGAAATCTGAAATAAATACAGTATAAGACGTTGGTGAGACCGCATTTAGAATATTGTGCTCAGTTCGGCACCATGTTATAGGAAAGATATTGTCAAGCTTGAAAGAGTTCTGAGAAGATTTACGAGGATGTTGCCAGGATTAGAGGGTGTGAGCTTTAGGGAGAGGTTGAGGAGGCTAGGTCTCTATTCATTGGAGTGCAGGAGGATGAGGGGGAATCTTATAAAGGTGTATAAAATCATGAGAGGAATAGATCTCTTGCCCAGAGTAGGGGAATCGAGGACTAGAGGATACAGATATTTATCACATATGCAAATTGCACAGTGAGATTCATTTTACATTTATTATTATTAAATTATTTCTCTTAAGATGTTAATGGCTTCATAGCAAAATAAAAAAATATACAATTTCAGAATTTCAAGTTATTTCAAGAATTTCAATAAATTATTCTTATTGTTATTATTACTTTCTTTCTCTTAAGATATTGCAGGCTTCATGGCAAAAGAAAAAAAGATACAATTTCAGAATTTCAAATCATTTCAATAATCATGTACAAAGGTGCTCCTCAGCTTACGATGGATGGGGTTCCGTTCTGAGAAACCCATCGGAAACCGAAAGTATTGTAAGTCGAAATGCATTGAATACGCACGATCACGTGGCCGGAAGCGAGCGGCGGCTCGCTAAGGGTCGCAGCCGTTTGCACCATCGCAAAGTCGAACTATCGCAAGTCGAAACATAGTAAGCTGGGGAACACCTGTATTGATAGAACGGGAGTCAGGGGTTATGGGGAGAAGGTAGGAGAATGGGGTTAGGAGGGAGGGATAGGTCAGCCATAATTGAATGGCGGAGTGGACCCGATGAGCCAAATGGCCTAATTCTGCTCCTATCACTTATGAATTAATAATACTAATAATAATAATATTATTATTATTAATTCATAAGTGATAGGAGCAGATTTATTATTATTACTATTGTTGTTGTTGTTATTCTACTTCGTCTTTTGGTATTATAATTCCAATATGACCTTATCGACCAAAAGTGAATACTCACAGACCATAATAGGCACCCTCTTGCTTCAAGTTGTAATTCTTTGTTATCATGCTATGGCCTTATTCCGCCCAAGAAGCAAGGAAGAACGTAATCTGAAACAGGGCTTGTGTATCACCACTCCCAATTGCTGTTTGACTGGGTGTCATCTTGTTTTTCTTACCTTGCCCCGCTTCGCAAAAGGAGGATAAACAAACATCAAATCTGATTGTTTCGTGGACTTCGGGATATGGAAGGGAGATATTCCCTGAAGACACATTTGATGAAAGGTGTGCTTTAACCATCTGTTCTGAGAAGGCATCTGTGCATTTTCTATGCTAAGTGAACCTGCAGTAGAGAAACACATTTTCCAATGAGAGGTGATTCTTAATGAGTTTCACGGAACAATCCTGAGCCATCTCAGCTACGTCCTGACCTCTTTTCTTGAATCCTCCTGACAGTCTCATCCTCATGAATATCCACCATAACTCCCGAGATAAAAATAATGTCACGTACTGTAGAAGCCTTGACAATCTGATCAAATTTGAGAGCTTTCTTGAAAATAAGCCAATTAAAAATAAATATTGAACCAGTTTGTATGTCACCAGATACTATGTTTCACTGGGGAAATGTTTAGTTTAGTTTAGAGATACAGCACGGAAACAGACCCTTTGGCCCACCGAGTCCGGGCCGACCCGTGATTCCCATACACAAGCACTATCCTACACACCAGGGACAATTTACAATTTTACCAAAGCCAATAAGCCTACAAACCTGTACGTCTTTGGAGTGTGTGAGGAAACTGGAGCACCCGGAGAAACGGAGGAGGACCCGTGGGAAGCGCTCTGGAGCACTCACCCGACTCCGGCGACGAGGATCACGCACACCGCTCCCGAGTATATTCCTTGCAAATCTACGTTCTCTCAACAACAAAGTGGACGAACTGCAACTCCTGCGCCCCTACAAACAAGGACTTCTCTCGAGCTGCTGCCCTGTGCTTCACCGAGACCTGGCTGTGTGAGTCGACCCCGGACAACGCGCTGTAACTGGCTGGCTTTCAACTACACAGAGCGGACCGCGACGCAGGGGCAGCGGGAAGATCAAGACGCGGTGGAATATGGTTCCATACCAACCAGGATTGGTGCAGCGACATCATGGCACTGTCTAACTTCTGTTCCCCCAATCTAGAATTTTTCTTTATCAACTGAAAACACATTTATTCTCCGAGGGAATTTACCTCTTTTATTCTCGCTGGAGTTTACATCCCCCCCCTATAAGCCTGCGTACGTGAGGCGCAAACGCAACTCGCTGACCAGGTATTGAGGGTAGAGAGTGACTTCCTGGACTCCATGGTCATTGTTTTGGGGGACTTTAACAAGGCTGACCAGGTATTGAGGGTCGATAGCTCCCAAAGAACAGACTTCATGCTACCTGCCCCACCAGAGGGGAGAGAACACTCGATCACTATTACACTTCAATCAAGAACGCATATCGCTCTGTTCCCCAGGCAGCTCTGGGTCTCTCTGATCATTGTTTAGTTCACCTTATTCCGACCTACAGGCAGAAACTAAAATCTGCTAAGCCTGTGGTCAGAACAACGACAAGGTGGACAAGTGAGGGCATTGAAAAACTACAGTCCTGCTTTGACTGCACTGATTGGAATGTGTCAGGGAAGCAACCACAAGCCTCGATGAATACACAGACACTGTGACATCATATGTCAGCTTTTGAGGACAGTTGCATTCCCACTAGGACCCGGATCCGGTTCAACAATGACAAGCCCTGGATTACAGCAGAACTCAGACAGCTCCGCCAGTCTAAAGACGAGGCCGACAGGAGCGCGGATACAGACCTCTACAGGCACGCCAAGTACAAGCTGAGAAGAGGAATCAGAGCTGCTAAGGAAAGGTACTCTGAGAAGCTGAGGTTCTCAGCTTCTTTAGCTTGGAAGGGCTTGCAAGAAATCACCAGCTACAAGAGGAAATCCCCCCCCCCCCGCTCCTTGGACAATCGTCAGCTGACCAACGACCTGAACGAGTTCTACTGCAGGTTCAAGAAATAGAAACATAATCGTGGGACCCCCCCCCCCCATCACCACTTCACACCTACTCACAGCCTGACTCCACTCTGCAAAGACTAGCCCCTGGTGATATCAACAACACCACAGTCACATCTGTGGAGTCATTTAAGTTCCTTGGAACCATCATCTCCAAAGACCTTAAATGGGGGGCCACCATCGACTCCACAGTCAAAAAGGCCCAACAGAGATGTACTTCCTGCGGTAGCTGAGGAAACACAATCTGCCACAGGCAATGATGGTCCAATTCTATACTGCTATCATTGAGTCTGTCCTGACCTTCTCCATCATGGTCTGGTTTGGCTCAGCCACCAAGCACGACATCCGGAGGCTTAACGAATCTGAGAAGGTTGTTGGCTGCAACCTTACCCAGGGCTGTTTTTACAGCATTATGGGCCCCCGGGCAAAGCAGTGTACTGGGGCTCCTACCGTTACTCTCCCCCACCCCCCTTTCCCTACCAGCCCCCCCCCCCCTGTCGTGCCGGCGAAAAGCACTTACCGAAAAGCATTTAGCGATGGACTTAGGGTGCTACATTGTTGCGAAAAGCACTTACAGATCGCTGTGAGAAGCACTTAGGGATGGAAAAGCAAAGCACTTAGGGAGCTAATTGTTGCGAAACAGATCGCTGTGAGAAGCACTTAGGGACTGAAAATGTTGCAAAAAAAGCACTTATTGAACCTACATTTTAAAAGTAGTATTTATTTATTGCAAGTCACTTAACATACACAGATCAGCATGGGGCCCCTATGCTCATGGGGCCCCGGGCAAGTGCCCATCAGGCCCATGCGTTAAGACGGCCCTGACCTTACCCCCATTGACGAACTGTACACTGCAAGGGCCAGGAAGCAAGCGGGCAAGATCATCTCTGACCCCTCTCACCCTGGCCACAAACTCTTCGAAGCACTTCCCTCTGGAAGGCGACTCCGGACGGTCAAAGCCGCCACAGCCAGACATAAGAACAGCTTTTTTCCGCGAGTAGTAGCTCTACTCAATAACCAAAAGTCTGTAGTCTCTTTTTGCTCTGGTTTATTTCACTCACATGTTTAAACTGTAATGTTGTATTCTTAATGTTTTAATTTATTCTTAATTGTTTACTGTATGTTCATGTTGTTACTTGCGAGCAAAGCACCAAGGCACATTCCTTGTATGTGTACGTACTTGGCCAATAAACGTATTCATTCATTCAAAGCCCATGCGGTCACGGGGAGAATGTACATCGAACCCTGTTAGCTCTTAGAAAACAGCCATATAAAACTTAAATAACAAATAAATCATGTGTAAGAAAGATGCTGGTTTAATTCAAAGGTAGACACAAAATGCTGGAGTAACTCAGCGGGACAGGCAGCATCTCTGAAGAGAAGGAATGGGTGACATTTCGGGTCGAGACCCTTCTTCAGACTTGAAGAAGTGGTCTGAAGAAAGGTCTCGACCTGAAACGTCATGCATTCCTTCTCTCCAGAGATGCTGCCTGTCCCGCTGAGTTACTCCAGCATTTTGTGTCCACCTTCGCAATCAATGGCTTGGTGGGTATAATATACAGTGGCCTCCATAATGTTTGGGACAAGAGCCATCATTTATTTATTTGCCTCTTTACACCAAAATTTGAGATTTGTAACAGAAAAAATCACATGTGGTTAAAGTGCACATTGTCAGATTTTATTAAAGGCCATTTTTATACATTTTGGTTTCACCATGTAGAAATTACAGCTGTGTTGAGACATGGTCCCCCCATTTCAGGGCACCATAATGTTTGGGACACATGGCTTCACAGGTGTTTGTAATTGTTCAGGTGTATTTAATTGCCTCCTTAATGCAGGTATAAGAGAGCTCTCAGCACCTAGTCTTTCCTCCAGTCTTTCCATCACCTTTGGAAACTTTTATTGCTGTTTATCAACATGAGGACCAAAGTTGTGCCAATGAAAGTCAAAGAAGCCATTATGAGACTTGGAAACAAGAATAAAACTGTTAGAGACATCAACCAAACCTTAGACTTACCAAAATCAACTGGTTGGAATATCATTAAGAAGAAAGAGAGCACTGGTGAGCTTACTAATCGCAAAGGGACTGGCAGGCCAATGAAGACCTCCACAGCTGATGAGAGAGTTTGATCCCGACTATGGGTGCCGTCTGTACGGAGTTTGTACGTTCTCCCGGTAACCTGCGACGATTTTCTCTGAGATCTTCGGTTTCCTCCCACACTCCAAAGGTTTGCAGGTTAATTGACTTGGTAAATGTAAAAATTGTCCCGAGAATGTGAAGGATAGTGTTAATGTGTGGGGATCGCTGGTCGGTGCAGACCCGATGGGCCAAAGGGCTTGTTTCCGCGCTGCATCTCTAAACTAAACTAAACTAAACTAAACTAAAGTAAAGTATGGAGGAGAGAAGGGACTGCCCAAGATCCAAAGCATACCACCTCATCTGTAAAACACGGTGGTGGGGGTGTTATGGCCTGGACATATATGGCTGCTGAAGGTACTGGCTCACTTATCTTCATTGATGATACAACTGCTGATGGTAGTTGCATAATGAATTCTGAAATTTATAGACACATCCTATCTCCTCAAGTTCAAACAAATCCTCAAAACTCATTGGCCGGCAGTTCATTCTACAGCAAGACAATGATCCCAAACATACTGCTAAAGCAACAACGGAGTTTTTCAAAGCTAAAAAATGGTCAATTCTTGAGTGGCCAAGTCAATCACCCGATCTGAACCCAATTGAACATGCCTTTTATATGCTGAAGAGAAAACTGAAGAGGATTAGCCCCCAAAACAAGCATAAGCTAAAGATGGCTGCAATACATGCCTGGCAGAGCATCACCAGAGAAGACACCCAGCAACTGGTGATGTCCATGAATCACAGACTTCAAGCAGTCATTGCATGCAGAGCATATGCAACAAAATAGTAAACATGACTCCTTTCATTTACATGACATTGCTGTGTCCCAAACATTATGGTGCCCTGAAATGGGAGGGACTATGTATATACACTGCTGTAATTTCTACATGGTGAAACCAAAATGTATAATAATGGCCTTTATTAAAATCTGACAATGTGCTTTTTTCTATTACAAATCTCAAATTGTAGAGTACAGAGGCAAATAAATAAATGATGGGTCTTTGTACCAAACATTATGGAGGGCACTGTAATTTGCAATTCTGAAATTATACTTTATTTTTGACCATGAACCCTGCCGTATCCTAAGAGAAATAATTTAACACTGTTGTCTGACTATTTCATGTGATTTCCCAACTGGGGATTGTGAAGAGTTCAGGAGGCAGAGAAAATGAGCGCTGAAATCTGTGGAAACCCGAGACAGCCAAAATTATCCTTTAGTTTCTCACAGAGATTGTAATGCATTTGTTTTGTTGAAGCAAAATCTATATTACTTGTATAACCCAGACTCCTCTATAAAACCGTTTATGTACCTTCTGGGAACAGGCAACACGCAAGAGAACTTGCCGAACTGCATCAAAAGTCCAGTTGTAAATCCGTTTTATTCCTGGCCAAACTGTGACAATTATTGACAACCATTTACATTGAAAAAAAACCGGTGGAAAACATATTGTCCAAACTTATGGTTCATGTTTATAGCACACAAGGATAAAGACTTCATAGCACACAAAGGATAAGACCAAAATAGGACATTTTTAGGCAACGTTATGCAACAGGAATGTATGTTAAAGCAAGGCAAGGAAGGGTTGGTAATGCTAAACATGTCACATGATGGTCGCAGTGCAGGAAGGAACTGCTGATGCTGTTTTAAACTGAAGACAGACACAAAATGCTGCAGTAACTCAGCGGGACAGGCAGCATCTCTGGAGAGAAGGAATAGGTGATGTTTCGGGTCGAGACCCTTCTTCAGACAAATATGATGATTGCTGTTCGTCTATTCCACCTCCCCAGTTCATGAAGCTTTGTTGAGCTCTGTGAGGAGTCTACAGGTTTGGAAATGGTGTCTCATGGCTGATACCCTGTTGATTGAATGGCTGCACCACAACCTTTGGTCAAGATTATTTTACCTCTCACAATTGTATACACCTCCATAAGATCACCCCTCATCCTCCTGTGCTCCAAGGAATAGAATCCTAGCCTGCTCAACCTCTCCCTATAGCTCAGGCCCTCGAGTCCTGGCAACATCCTTGCAAATCTCCGCACCCTTTCCAGCTTGTTTCTGTTGCATACGTAGCATGCTTCCATGAAGGAATGCCGGCAGCCATGTGATTAATGGTTCAATGGATGTTTATTGTCACATACGCAATTAAAGATTGCAGAGTGAAATTCATTTTACATATAATGTTTGGCTCCGTTTCACCAAGTTCACAGTCTCGGCCTAGACAAGCATGGCCATGGTGTCCTCCGCCGTTATAGGCCGCGTTCGGTCCACACACTCGGCCTCTTAGTAACATAGAAAATAGGTGCAAGAGTAGGCCATTTGGCCTTTCAAGCCAGCACCGCCATTCAATATGATCATGGCTGATCATCCAAAATCAGTACGCCGTTCCTGCTTTCTCCCCATATCCCTTGATTCCATTAGCCCTAAGAGCTATGTCGAACTCTCTCTTTAAGACAGCTTCTTCAAATCTGAAGAAGGGTCTCTTGGATCGCGCCTGGTCCAGCCGAGCCCCAGGCTGCTGCAGGGCCTCCAGCGGCCTGCTCCACCCTCGAGGCACCGCACTCCCTCCCGCACCCGGTCTGCTTACCGGCCCTCCGTGCAACTCCTTCCACTCTGGGCGGGCGAGCCGGGCCTCCAGGTGGGCGAGTCCCCGGTGTGCGGCGGGTGAGCCGGGCACTGCGGGCGGGTTCCTGCTCTTGGTGGGGTTTCCTCCGTCCGTGGGCAACAGCTTCCCGGGGTACTCCCGCCGCGCGCGCACACATCCAGTGGGGCATTGCTCATTTATTTACACTGTGCATGAATGTATGAGGGAGATAAATCTGGGGAAGGGATACCAGGCAACAATTTATAATAGAAGGTTAGAGTATCCCAGTTGGAGATGACACTGTTTCAACATACATACCATGGCTCTCACTCTGCGCCAATCCCGGGTGATGTTTACTTTCATGAAGGAACGTAATCACATAACAACTGTCGTGTCGTCTGCAAATTTAGTGATTGTGTTGGTGTTGTGGGTTGGTATGCAGTCACAGGTATAGAGAGAGTAGAGGAGGGGGTCAGCACACAGCCTTGTGGAGCCCCTGTGCTGAGTGACAGAGTGGGAGAGTGGTGGGGGCCCATCCTGACTGACTGCGGCCTCTCTGTGAGAAAGTCCTTTATCCAAAGGCAGATGTTGTGTTGGAAGCCCAGCTGGGTATGACTGTATTAAATGCAGAGCTGCATCAACAACAGCAGCCGTGCAGATGTTCCCCGTTGTTCTAGGTGGAGCAGTACAGTATGGAGGGCCGTGGCAATGGCGTCATCTGTTGATCTGTGGGCTCTGTGTGCATATTGGTGTGGATCCAGGGTGGGTGGGAGAGCAGCCTTGATGTGCTTAAGGACCAGTCTCTCCAGGCACTTCATGATTATTGGTGTTATTGGTGTTAGTGTGACCGGCCTGCAGTCGTTGAGGCAGGTTCTGGCTGTCTGCTTCGGAGCTGGCGCTATTGTGGGTGTTTTTAGGCATGTGGGGACAATGCACTGTGCCAGGGATAGATTGAAGATGTTTGTGAACACGTCAGCTAACTCAGCAGCACAGTCTCTGAGAGCCCGTCCTGGAACTCGGTCCGGACTGGCTGCTTTCCGTATGTTGACATTCCGGAGCATGCGTGTGACATCAGCAGTCTGTATGATCAGCTGCTGGAGCTGGAGCAGTGGGCACCGCAGTCTCTGTTCTCTCCACCTTATGGCGGCCAAAGTGGTGGTTGGGCTGCTCTACCAGTGAGGCACCGCTGCTGGAGGACGGGTTGTTGTTGTTATTGTAATTGGTGATGTGCCGTATACCTTGCCAGGCACGACAGGGGTCTAAGTTGTCGAAGTGGCTCTCAATCCTCCGCTTGTAGCTGCTTTAACGCCTCTACTGCCCCTCTTCAGGTCGGACCTGGCCGCACTGTACAGCTCTGTATTGCCCGACCGGAAAGCCATGTTCCGGGCTTTTAGCAGGAGTTGGACGTCGTTGGTCATCCATGGTTTGTTACTATATACATGGCCGAGTGTGCTTTTTCCACTTGTGGGGCACTACACGTGTTGATAACATTTCGGGAGGACAGTTCTCTGGAAGTTCCGGTTTCCTCTCACATGCTAAAGGCGTGCAGGTTTATAGGTTAATTGCCTTTGTAAATTGTCCCTAGTGTGTAGGATAGAACTAGTACACGGGGATCATTGGTCGTCGCGGACTCGGTTCTGCGCTGCATCTCTAAACTAAACTAAACTGCCAAGGAGTCACAGAGTGATACAGTGTGGTAACGGGCCCTTTGGCCCAACTTGCTCACACCAGCCAACATGACCCAGCTACACTAGTCCCACCTGCCTGCGCTTGGTCCATATGCCTCCAAACCTGTCCTATCCATGTACCTGTCTCTAACTGTTTCTTAAACGTTGGGATAGTCCCAGCCTCCTGTGGGCTTTATATCACTGAACTAATCAGTAAAAACTATTCTCCAGCACAATTGCTACTCTTGACCCATGATAAATATGACAATGAAAGGGACGTAGAAGTACGGGCTTCCATCAAAGTGTTATCATCATCCAATATGGCTCACAATTGCATTCTTCACCTCATTGAGGGCCTGACATGTAACCATGCAAGTGCTGGCCAGATCAGTTCATGTGTGGGTAGTTGTAGAGAGGCCACAAGTGGGGATGGGCTGGCTGGCTGTGGGCAGGGTAGGGTGAGTGCACAACGTGGGTTCATGTGTGGGTAGTTGTAGAGAGGCCACAAGTGGGGATGGGCTGGCTGGCTGTGGGCAGGGTAGGGTGTGTACAGGACTTGGGTTATGAAGACAAGGCTGAAGCATGCACAACCATTCTCAGCTGCAAACGCTGAGTGGATAATTCATCTTGGCTCTTTCTGAGAAACCCAGCTTTGTAGACACCAAGCATCACCTAATCTGCTTTACTCCACATGATAGAAATGCTACAGCACCAAATAACATCCCAGCGATTATATTGACGATCTACATTCCGCACCTCTGCATCACAAGATAAACGATTCCAACAATTTATCTACCCAACAATATCGAACTGACACGCTACAAGGCTGAGAACTGTATTCTGCACTCTTGTATCTTCCCCTTTGCTCCATCTATTGTACTTGAGCTTGATGTGTAGGAAGGCACTGCAGGACAACACCAAGCCATACCATCACCTCCCGCAGATGGACGGATGCCAACCAGATGATCACAGATGAAAGATCCCCCTCCCCAAACAGAACAACACCAAGCCGCACCATCACCTCCTGCTGATGGACGAATGCCAACAAAGATATTAGATGCTGGAGTAACTCAGTGGGATGAGATGCTGCCTGTCCCACAGATTCCTTCTATCCGGAGATGCTGCCTGTCCCGCTGAGTTACTCCAGCATTCTGTGTCTATGTACTTGAGCTTGAATTGATTGTACTTATGCTTATCACTGTATACGGTACACACAACAATAATAAACCTGAACCTGAACCTACCAGCTGAGCCACTTTTTGAGACAATAAAAGTGTCTTTCCTGAAACAATACTGGGAACCCATTACCATACTATACTTTCTTGATTAGTACGGGCGTCAGAAGTTACGGGGAGAAGGCAGGAGAATGGGGTTCGGAGGGAGAGATAGATCAGCCATGATTGAATGGCGGAGTAGACTTGATGGGCCGAATGGCCTAATTCTGTGCCTATTACTTGTGACCTTTCCTCGCTTGAATACATATCAAATATATATTGCCAAAGCAAGTTTTACTTTTCCACATGTTTTATCTTTCTGCTTTCTTGCTTTCATTTTGCTATGCTCTTCATAGAGTATTTTGTCACGATAAACTATAAATACAGTTACAAAATAGATCTTGTGATTGCTCATCAAGAATTTAAAAACTAGACTCTCTGTCCCATATGTAAAAATGTTCAGCAGTCTTTAATCCACTGACTCTAAGGATGAGGACTATTCCAAATGAAATAATAAAAAATTATACCCCATACAAAATAAATCAATAAAGCCGATGAAATCAACATCAGGCCAATTGAGCTCTAATTGGCACACACACAAGAAGTTAAAGTCTTTCCTGCATGTGAAACATCAAGGAAAATCATTTATCATCTGACTCTGATAACGAAACACGAGTTCATCATTCAGTAAGTAAAATGCACAGATGACCAAGTGGCCTGTCCATTTTTCTCCGACAGACGGCATGCAGTATATGCAGGTAGACGGAGTCTGAAGAAGGGTCTCGACCCGAAACGTCACCCATTCCTTCTCTCCTGAGATGCTGCCTGACCTGCTGAGTTACTCCAGCATTTTGTGTCTACCTTCGAATTAAACCAGCATCTGCAGGTTTTTTCCTATGCAGTATATGCAAGTACACAACTTACCAGGAAACTTCTTAGTCTTATTACATCCACAGCAGTCTGATGCCATCCTCTGCCCTTCCTTCCTTCCCCCAAACTCCTCTCTTGCTCTAACCGTGGCTCTAGCAGTGAGTGAACACTTCACCCTCCCCACTGGTTTCTGCTTTCTGCAAAGACCATTACCTCTGTTGTAGGGTTAACCAACAATGAGGGCTAATAATGAATAAATAGGGATGTGGATTGTGCTGAATATAGACACAAATAGCTGGAGTAACTCTGCGGGACAGGCAGCATCTCCAGTGAGAAGGAATGAGTGACGTTTCGGGTCCCTTCTTCAGTCTGACGAACGATCTCAACCCGAAACGTCACCCATTTCTTCTCTCCAGAGATGCTGCCTGTCCCGCTGAATTGCTCCAGCTTTTTGTGTCTATCTTCGGTTTATACCAGCATCTGCAGTTCCTTCCTACACATGCGGATTGTGCTAATGTGGTGGCAGGAAACCACAGATTAAGTCTAACAGGAATATCATTGATTATGCGTGTACCCTATCATTGTAACAGAAATTTGGATCTACTGTTAACGAATTTAGACTTGTGGACAATCATCCCATTCTGTTTGTGACCCAGCTAAGACTTTCTGAGTTCCTTTCTGTAATTAAGACTGTGTTGTATTGTTAATCGAGTCTCTGCAAACTCTCGTTACTGTTAATCGAGTTTCTCAGTAACCTCGTCATCTGAGACTATAAAAAATGTACCAAGGTCACACTTGACCGGTCATCTTTGGCTGGCCTCCTGGTTTAATAAATCATGCACCAGTTTAATAAATGACCCGTTACTTCGAACACCAACTCTGGATGACCTTTCCATTTTGCTCCAGCACTCTCCCTGACTCCCCGGCATCTCCACCCATCTCTCCCCCTCCTCGGGAAAGCTCCCCGACAAGCATCCACTATTGCAGGGGAGTTTCCTGGGGAGAGGGAGGATTGGGTGGGGATGGATGAGAAAGAGGTGCCTCATCTGGAAGGTCCACTTGGGTCAGATGTAATATTTATTCCTACATCTGTCCCAGGTGGATCTTCCAGGTGAGGCCTATTTGAGCCTTGTGTATTGACCTTGGTGCTCTCAACGTAACCTATGCTGCCTCACAGTGCCAGGGATCCCGGTTCGATCCTGAGCTCGGGTACTGCCTGTGTGGAGTTTACCTCTGTTCCCTGTGACCTCGTGAGTTTCCTCCAGTTTCAGGTTTGTTGGTTAATTGGCCTCTGTAAATTGCCTCTAGTGTGTAAGAACTATAGAGTGGCACAGTGGTGTCGCGGTAGAGTTGCTGCCTTATAACGCCAGAGACCCAGGTTCGATCCTGACTACGGGTGCTGTCTGTACGGAATTTCTACGTTCTCCCTTTGACCACGCTCTGGTTTCCTTCCACACTCTAAAGATATACAGGTTTGTAGGATAATAGCCTTCTGTGAAATTGTAAATAGTCCCGAGTGTGTAGGATAGTGCTAATGTATGGGATGATCGCTAGTCGGCGTGGACTCAGTGCACTGAAGGGCATGCTTCCACGCTGTATCTCTAAAGTAAATCTAAAAGGTGGATGCAAAAGTGGGGTAATCGATGGTCGGCGTGGACTCAGTGGGACAAAGGTCGTGTTTCCATGTCGTATCTTTCAATTAAAGAAAGAAAGTGGCCAAACAGCAGAGAAAAAAATCTTCATCTTTCCACTGATGCTACTATACGCAAGTAGTTACTCTATTATTAAGTCTCATTTAGTTCTACGATATTCAATGTTAATAGGGAATATGCTTGTTTCACGGTACTGGGATCAAAACAATCAGAGCTGCGTGTTTTTGTGATTAACGAGGGCAATGGCTGCATGGAGTCGTGTAGACCCACAATTATTGTTTCAACTGTGGAGAAATCATTTGATATAAGTGCTCTCCATTCTTCTCCAAATTCAATGACGGTAACTCATTCTGAGCACTGCCTTTCCTAATATCTGTTTTTACTAATGTAATTATTTCTTGGATAATAATGCTATCCTGTGGACGGCACGGTGGCGCAGCAGTAGAGTTTCTGCCTCACGGTGCCAGAGACCCGGGTTCGATCCTGACTATGGGTACCGTCTGTACGCAGTTTGTACGTTCTCCGCGTGGATTTTCTCCGAGATCTCTGGTTTCCTCCCACACTCCAAGGTTTGTGGATTAATTCTTCTGTTTCTGTTTTCTACTGCACAACCGCCAACAGCTGGGCTATCAAGTGCAGGTATTGTTGTACGATTGTCCTTGGTATACAACCTGGTATAGTTGTACAATTGTCCCTAGTATGTGTAAATTCCGTTAATGTGCGGTGTTTGCTGGTTGGCACAGACTCGGTCGGCCGAAGGGCCTGTTTCCACCCTGTATCTCTAAGCTCAACTAAACTAAACTCCTTCCTATATATTTTTTCAATGTCTAGTGCCCCTCCATACTTTACAATGGTGAAAGTATAGTCGCCAGGTAAAAAAAAGGGCAATGTAATTCTAACAACCATCCTGGGACCTACAGTTGGCACTTTGGTCCATTTCAGTAGCTCAGTAAACATCTTCCCTCATTGCTAAATGGCCAGCCAAAAACCAAATGGGTGGAGACAGCTACCTACCCAGGATTTATGAAGATTCAGGCCGCTGGAAGGTGACAAGACTAGTATTGGATACGTGATAAGAGAAATGGGCAGTGAAATACAGCTCATTTTTTCTGTTTCCCTTGACGCCCATTAAAAATAAACTTCAGAATAACCTTGCCGATTCTTGCTGTGTCTTCATTGCATTTTACTGAGCGTACCATTCATGGCAGCCACGTTACCCAGTAAGTTCTTAAAACTGCATTTTTGTTCTATTTGAATGATATGTCAGAAAGGACTGGAGGCTTCAGGGAGAGTAGGAAGTGAAAGAAATTGACAACGATAAAATAAATGTGGTGGAGAAATTAATAGTAGTTAACTTTGGAAATAATGGATCCATAGGTTATCATCTTTCAAACTTCCATAAGTTTTGGAAAGATTCCCATGGAATGGATGGGGGCAAATGTGACCACACTATCTAAGAATGAAAGGAACAAGGAAATGGGAACTATGAACCCGTTATCCTGATATCAATCAGGGAGGAGTTGCTAAAAAACGGTTATTAATGAAATGGTAGGAAGGAACTGCAGATGCTGGTTTACATCAAAGATAGACACAAAATGCTGGAGTAACTCAGCGGGTCAGGCAGCATCTCTGGGGAAAAGGAATGGGTCTGATGAAATGTCTCGACCTGAAACGTCACCCATTCTTTCTCTCCAGAGATGGTGCCTGTCCAGCATTTTGTGTATATCTTCATCAGAATCAGAATCAGAATCAGAATAGCCCTTATTGTCATCCTATAGGGGGTGATCCTATAGACATGTATAAGAGCACAAAGGGCACAATCTTTTACCCAGATTTAGGGGAATCAAGTACATAGGTTCAAGGTGAGAAGGGAAAGATTTAATAGGAACCTGTGGGGCAACCTTCTCACACAGAGGATGGCGGGTATATGGAAAGAGCTGCCAGTGGAGGTAGATGAAGCAGGTACAATGACTACATTTAAAAACATATTTGAGCAGGTATATGGATAGAAAAGGTTTAGAGGGATATGGGGCAAACGTGGGTAGGTGGGACTAGCGTAGCTGGGACATCTTTGTCGGCACGGGCAGTTGGGTCAAGTTGCTGTATGTTGCTCTGTGAGTCTATGAGTAAATATGGTTGGCACAGGAAAACTGGCACTGGAGTGTAGATGGCATTGCTTTCCAGAGTGGGCATGAAAGGCTGAGTGACCTAGCCCTGTTCTGATCTCCGATTCGTAGGTTTCTGCCACCAGGTTGCCTGAGCACAGTGGCGCAGCGGTAGAGTTGCTGCCTTACAGCGAATGCAGCGCCGGAGACTCAGGTTCGATCCTGACTACGGGTGCTGTCTGTACGGAGTTTGCATGTTCTCCCCGTGACCTGCGTGGGTTTTCTCCGAGATCTTCGGTTTCCTCCCACACTCCAAAGACGTGCAGGTATGTAGGTTAATTGGCTTGGTAAATGTAAAAATTGTCCCTAGTGGGTGTATGATAGTGTTAGGGATCGCTGGGCGGCGCGGACCCGGTGGGCCGAAGGGCCTGTTTCTGCGCTGTATCTCTAAATCTAAAATCTAAAAAAAAATCTAAAGCATTCAAAGAAATTGCGTTGTTAAAAATTACACAATTGGGGGTTGAGCATACAGCGTTTACGTTTATATTTAATACCCTGTCTGCCCAGTATTCACTGAGTGGAGATATTCACTGTATCAGAAAAATGATGATTTCATTACTGTTTGGAGTGTCATCCCTTATGCATTGTCTGTTTGCACTTAGAATGGCCAATTCTATCTCATTGTTATTTCTTTGGACCATTTGCCCTTTCTTTCCGCTTGTTTCTTTATTGCTTGTGGAACTCCTGTGGCTGTTAGATTAAATCTTTTTTTTAAATATCTGAATGTTAACACTATCCAACCTGATTTTAAAACTACATGATATCAAAGACGTAAGTATAATGCAGTTTATATGGGCGTATTGTTCCACTGGTCCTTCAAAGGGTTTATCGCTACTTTAATCCAAACTTATTTATCCCAGTGACTGTTGATCTCGAGGGGTATTTTCAGACGTACTTGTAAATATTAAGTCATTAGCTGCAGGACAACTCATTAATCACAACAATGAGAACTCCACTCTGACTTACTCTTTTGCTAAGCTGGGTAAAGTGCAATGGTCAAAGAATTTTCAGAACCTTGTTCCTCATTAATAAACACCTCAAACCATTCCCCATTCCTAGTTTTCTGACCAGTCTGACTGTTCCCTGATTCAATTTTATCTCCGTATGCTTCGTTGTTACCTTCTCCTGATCTATTCTACATTTCCCTGGACCCTCATCCCCTTTGATGTCTCGTTTTCACGCCTTATGCTTCCTTATCTATGTGTCTCCCTCTCCCCTGACTCTCAGTCTGAAGAAGGGTCTCGACCCAAAACGTCATTCATTCCTTCCATCCAGTGATGCTGCCAGTCCCGCTGAGTTACTTCAGTATTTTTACGTTATAGGAGTAGAATTAGGCCATTCGGCCCATCGAGTGTATTCCGTCATTCAATCATGGCTGATCCCTGCCTCCTAATCCCATTTTCCTGCCTTCTCCCCATAACCCTTGACACCCGTTCTAATCATTTTGTGTTGATGTTCATTTTTTTTCAAAATTAGGAATGGCTGCAGTCTCTACAGTTTTCTACACTGTTATATTCTGAACTGCATGCTACCTGCTGACAAGTTAAATTCACCAAACTACGTAAAATCCTGAGAAA